>NC_044330.1:88433885-88736915 GCF_007399415.2 Gopherus evgoodei
ACCACCTGTCAGAAATGGTCTAGATAATACTTAGTCTTGCTATGAGTACAGGGGACTGGATTAGACGACCTCTCGAGGTTCTTCCAGTCCCATGATTCTATGATTTTTCTGTAAACTCAAACTGGAGGTCCAAGAAAAGATCTCTCCCTCCTCCCCCCAAGTGTGAACTGAATTAACAGAGAATTAACGTTTAAATTAATGGACATAATTTTCAATGGAGCAAGATTCTGACAATTAGATGGAAAGCTTCTGCTGCCCTGTAAACAACATAACAGAACAGCATTTTCATACAGTTAGTACTGCAGATGACAGATTATTTTTTTAAATTGCAGAATATTTGTATTTAACTTTAAGAATGTCACAGATGCAAGTGATTATTCACCTCCAGAGTCAGTGAATTTGCAAGTATAATATGGTCTCCTCCTTTAAAAAGAAGAACCAGTTTCTAAAGCACAGGTGTCGCACTACCACACATATACATGGCAGAATTAAGATACAACGGTCTCAGATGAGAAGGCAAATGCTCACCCACTATCCCAGCAATAAAACAAATGCTAGATGTCCATGTCCAACAAAAAGGATTAAACAAAGTGGGATAAACTGAATTAAAAAAAAATCACTGTGACAGAAGTCAAAACCAAAAATGTGGTAAAAAAAATTGCATTTAGTTCAAAATGCCTGCAGTCCAGTAATACAGGTAAGCATAATTTATCTTATGTTATCCTGTAGCCAAGTTTTATGTTGTTCTATAAGTTTGTTTTACTACTGGCTAGGATAGCTCAGTTAGGGTATGTCTACCAGAGGTGTAGCGAGCGCCCTCTGTACCTTCCGACCGGAGGGGGCCCTGAAAGGAAGGGGGCCCCTAAAAGTGGCAAAAAAAATGTAAGGTATAACTAGGTAAGTGACGTTTATTGACGCTATTGCACAATCCATGTCAGTTTTACTGACAAAACCGTGAAGTCATTATGGTACATCATAATGCTATTGGCTACATTAGTTGTCTGTCGGTCAGTTTCGAATTTTAGTTGGACCCATTCAAAGAATGTGTATTTGCGTTCATAATGGTGGTCGGCGGATAAATGTTATTAATTTAGTTGTTTAGTTTTTTATCGTTTCCAATGCAGAAGCGTGCTTTGTGATGTCTAAGAGAATGTATAAGAGCGGAGCTAGTAAACGAAAGGCAGCAAAAGATGCCGAGAAGGACCTTGAGAAAATTCCAAAGTTGTCAACGTATTTTGCGCTGCAATCCAACGTACAGGTACAGGCACAGGCACATAAAACGGACAGCGCTAGCAGCGACATCGTATCCAGAAGTATCCAGAAGTTCTTCAAGTGAGGTCGAAGGTGAAGCCAGTTGTTCTACCAAACTATGACAGATATTCCAGCTGCTGCCGGGAAAGAAGTATCTGAATCTGAACCACTGACTGATGATCCAGGAGACTGGCCGTCTATAATAATTGGACAGGCAAGTGTGTGACATTGTTGCATGTGGCCCACCACAGCAGAATTAAAGTTACGAATTTCCATTTAATGAGGAAAGACGGAGGTTCACAAGTACTCATTTCTATCAAACCATGGCAAATGGCGAGAAAATAAGACGTTCATGGTTAATGTACTCAGTTCAGAAAGATGCCTTTTTTTTTTGTTGTAAATTATTTGGCATTGGTGACATACCGCTACGTCATGGAACATCTGCTTGGAAAGCACTGTCAAAAAGACTTAATCAGCATGAAACAGGCAAAGGTCATCAAGACTGTATGGTGAAATGGTTTGACCTTTGGTCAGGCATAGTAAACCGTACATCTATTGACCAACTCGAATTGCAGGCCTTTCTGAAAGAAAGAGATTTCTGGAGAAATGTTGTCAAACGCATGGTTGATGTCATTATTTTCTTGTCCGAAAGAAACTTGGCATTTCGAGGAAGTAATGAAAAGCTCGGCGATCCTTCGAATGGCAACTTTTTGGGACTGTTTGAATTGCTTGCAAAGTATGAAACAGTCCTCAGCGAACTTTTACAGAGGATTAAGAAGGTAGAGACACATGTTCAGTACCTCAGTCCACAGATCTAAAACGAGCTGATTCAACTTGTTGCCAGTAACATTCAAGAGGCCAACATAGCGCAGCTTAAAAAAGCAAAATATTATTCAGTTATTTTGGACTGTACTCCCGACGTGTCACATGAAGAACAGATGTCTGTGGTGTTACCCTTTGTTGAATGCAATGGTGAAGATGGTGTCAATATTCGTGAAGCGTCTGTTGGTTTTCTTAATGTTCATGATACAACTGGCGAGGGCTTATTGGAAGCGTTTCTTGAAAAGGCAAACAACTTGGGAATAGACATTGCTGACATGAGAGGCCAAGCTTATGAAAACGGCGCAAATATGAGAGGAAAGAATAAAGGAGTTCAAGCCCGCATGCTAGAAATAAATGACCGTGCCTTGTATGTACCATGTGGAGCTCACACTTGGAATCTTGTGATCTCAGACGCGGCAAAGTCATCGAAATATGCCGTTGACTTTTTCGGTCTGATTAACAGAATATACGTTATCTTTTCTTCTTCACCTTCACGTTGGGATATACTTCAAGAACATATGCCAATATCTGTTAAAGGGTTATCGGACACTCGTTGGGAGTCGAGAATTGATGCTGTGAAGCCACTGCATTATCACCTTGAAGACTTGTGCAATGCTTTGTCATCTTTGCAAGAATATGCGCTCGAAAAGAAAGATGGCAATACAGCAACAGAAGCCGGTGCGCTTTTAGACCATGTTACTACGTGGCCTTTTGTTCTGACTGTGTACACGTGGTACGATATACTATTTCACATCAATAAAACCAGCAAATTAATTCAGTCACCAGATGTGTCAATTGACGTACTGCAGGCAGAAGTCGGTGCTACAATGAAGTTTTTGGAAGACTATCGAAATACAGGATATAACTCTGTGGTCACAAATGCATGTGAAATAGCAGAGCATATGGGTATTGAGCAGGTGTTTCCAGAAACCAGGCTGCGACGTAAGAAGAGAATGTTTGATTATGAATGTGCTGATGATTCGAGTCGTCTTTCTGCCGAAGAAAAATTCAAATCGCAGTTCTTTCTTGTTCTCACTGATCAGGCCATATCTTCTGTTTCGTCGCGATTTGACCAACTCATGGAGTGGTATAAGTTGTTTGGATTTCTGTACAACGCTAACAGCCTGAAGCAGTGTCACAGAGAAAATGAACTGGAGAATCACAGCAAAAATTTTGAAAGAAAAATGGGAGACACTGATGCCAACGAACTCATAATCGAATTGAATCATTTTATTTATGTCATCGAGAAAGAGAGAGGACTTGTCACGGCAAACAATTTTTTAACGTACATATACAAGAACAGCCTTCAGGAGATATATCCGAATCTTTGCATTTGCATCAGAATTCTTCTGACCACACCAGTTATTGTCATTGGTGCTGAAAGAAGCTTCAGCAGAATGAAACTGATCAAGAATATCCTGCGCTCAACCATGACAGACTTTCTGCGCTTGCAGTTATCTCAGTCGAAAATAAGATTGCCAGAACTCTGGACTATGACGCATTGATTAACCAATTTGCAGAGAACAAGGCTAGAAAGAAGCGCTTTGCGTAAATACGGAATACATGTACACTGTAGGCCTATGTATACATAATATGAACCCTGTATATTGTATAAAATAAATACCGCATTCCAGTTTCTGCATTGTAAGGGGCCCCGGACATATGTTCGGAGGGGGCCACGTTCTTTGTTGCTACGGCCCTGACGTCTACACTACCCGCCGGATTGGTGGGTAGTGATCGATCCCCAGTCGCTCTACTGTCGACTCCTGTACTCTACCGTGGCGAGAGGTGGAAGTGGAGTCGACGGGGGAGTGGAGGCAGTCGACCCCATGCCATGAGGAAGCAAGGTAAGTCGACCTAAGATACGTTGACTTCAGCTATACTATTCTCGTAGCTGAAGTTGCGTATCTTAGGTCAATTCCCCACCCCTTCCCCCGAGTGTAGACTAGGCCTTAGAACAGTGGTTCCCAGTGGTTCACGAAATGTTATAGGGGGGTCTCAGGAAAAAATTCCCTAACGGGGGACAGAGCTGTCCCTAGGGATCCCAGGCAGCACAGGGCCAGCAGCCCGGAGCCCCGGGGACTTCCAAGAGCTATGCAGATCAAAGCAAGCATATCTATCACACTGAGGAGATTTAAACTTCAAGACTCCTTATAGGAAATGGAAAGGGAGGTGGATTTTTTTTGCTGTTTTTAAAATTAAATAGGCTGCTAGTATTGTTTTTTAAATTATTATGAAGAACAAGTTAAAGGTTTTGTACGTGCGTTGTTTGCCTGGACTGCTCAAGACCTGAATGTTGTGTAGGAGGAACTCTGAGTTGGCTTCTTAAATACTTCATGCTGTTTCACATCTGATACTCCTTGATGAAATCTAGGAGCCTTGTCTTATAATAGGCTTAATCAAAGCGACACAAGCTACAAAAGTGAGATCTTGGAAGAGTGTTGCCGTTTTCGTAATGTAATTAAATACTGTAATGATAAATAATAAATAGTGTGTAATAAGCATGTCACAAAAACAAATTTTATACTTCCAAGACCACTGCTTTTATACTTTATCCTCAGGTAAAGGACAAAATCAATGAAAATATTCATTTTTAGGAGGGGGGTAGGAGACTTGACATTTTAGTTAAAGGGGTTCAAGGGTTGTTAAAGTTTGGGAACCACTGCCTTAGAATGTTAGCTACATGAAAAAGAGAAAAACTAAAAGAAAATTTTACCAAAAAATAGAACCAAAAACATCCACTCCCAAAACAACAAGAACTTAAAATTACAGCATCAGTAGTATTAGTCTTTCTAAAATACTTTAATCCAGTTCAACTATTAATGCAAAGGGGAACTTGCACGTTACTTGGAGTCAGATCAGTTACCTGCAACAATTCCCTGACTAGCCAGCACCATAATGGCTGTTAAGCCAACGCTGAATATAGCGCTTTGCCCAAAGTTCAGCATAGCTAAGGTAGAGGTAGTCTTCAGTGAGGCATTTTCATAGGTCTTCAAATATCCATCATATCGCTGGGCTTCATATTTTTCATTATTGAAATACTACAAGATAGATAAAGGTAGAAAGTTGTGACATTCTCAAAATTGTACTAGAGTCAGTGTACTTTAGCTAAACAGAAGATTAATTGTAACATGTTACATCAGTCAGGGCTTCAAAAATGTATTAGGTATCTACTCTGTGGGAGATTAAACCTAATATCCAGAGATAGGTTCAAAAGGTGAGGATACAGAAGCCCAATAAGCAACGGCCAGGGCCATGATCTGGTGCAAAGACCAGAGCCCATCTGGCATCTTCACCAGATTGCTGTTCCGGGACCTAGATCGAGTGCTTCATCTTCTGTGTTGGGTTGACCATCTTCTCTATCTGCCAGAACTTCCCTAATGCTGTGAGGATGGCAAGGTCCTCATGATTTTACTCCTCATCCAATCTCCATTGATGGGTCCTTCTCCACAGATCACTTCACTACTTGTCTCTCTTTCTACTTATAGCTTTCCCAAGCAGTAGAAGTATGAAACTGACACAACTCTGGACAGTTTCAAAGTTGCCCACAGGAATCTGTGCCGGTCCCTTTTCACTGCTGCTACTTAGGGCTTGTCTACATCAGAAAGTTGCAGCGCTGGTGAGGGAGTTACAGCGCTGCAACTTTGAAGGTGTACACATCTGCAGGGCATCACCAGCGCTGCAACTCCCTGTTTGCAGCGCTGGCCGTACTCCCGTTTTGTCTCGGGTGTAGAGGATCCAGCGCTGGTGATCCAGCGCTGGTAATGCAATGTAGACACTCACCAGCGCTTTTCTTGACCTCCGTGGAAGGAGGAAGCCTCTGGTAATCAAGCTGGTTTCCTTTCCCGGTTTGCTCTCTCGGTCCCGGAGCCAGCCAGCAAACCGCAGGGAAGGAGACCTGCTTGCTCGGGGTTCCGGGACCGAGAGAGCAAACCGGGAACGCCGCGGTTTGCTCTCTCGGTCCCGGAGCCAGCCAGCAAACCGCGGGGAAGGAGACCTGCTTGCTCGGGGTTCCGGGACCGAGAGAGCAAACCGGGAACGCCGCGGTTTGCTCTCTCGGTCCCGGAGCCAGCCAGCAAACCGCGGGGAAGGAGACCTGCTTGCTCGGGGTTCCGGGACCGAGAGAGCAAACCGGGAACGCCGCGGTTTGCTCTCTCGGTCCCGGAGCCAGCCAGCAAACCGCGGGGAAGGAGACCTGCTTGCTCGGGGTTCCGGGACCGAGAGAGCAAACCGGGAAAGGAAACCAGCTTCGCCGCGGTTTGCTCTCTCGGTCCCGGAACCCCGAGCAAGCAGGTCTCCTTCCCCGCGGTTTGCTGGCTGGCTCCGGGACCGAGAGAGCAAACCGCGGCGTTCCCGGTTTGCTCTCTCGGTCCCGGAACCCCGAGCAAGCAGGTCTCCTTCCCCGCGGTTTGCTGGCTGGCTCCGGGACCGAGAGAGCAAACCGCGGCGTTCCCGGTTTGCTCTCTCGGTCCCGGAACCCCGAGCAAGCAGGTCTCCTTCCCCGCGGTTTGCTGGCTGGCTCCGGGACCGAGAGAGCAAACCGCGGCGTTCCCGGTTTGCTCTCTCGGTCCCGGAACCCCGAGCAAGCAGGTCTCCTTCCCTGCGGTTTGCTGGCTGGCTCCGGGACCGAGAGAGCAAACCGCGGCGAAGCTGGTTTCCTTTCCCGGTTTGCTCTCTCGGTCCCGGAACCCCCCTTGAAGCCGCCCAACAGCGCTGCAGTGTGGCCACATCTAACACCACTTGCAGCGCTGGTTGCTGTAAGTGTGGCCACTCTGCAGCGCTGGCCCTATACAGCTGTACTAATACAGCTGTAACAACCAGCGCTGCAAAATTTTAGATGTAGACATGGCCTTACTCTTTTTCATGCAGATACTATGGTTGAGGTACGGTGTTAGGAACACTGCACATGCAATAGAATTGTCTATCTGCTGACTCAGAAAGACACCATCAAAATGGTTTACATTCAGATGATGATTTTTGCAACCATGAAGGATAGGGTATTTTTGTTTTGTTTTTAATAAAAAGTTTAAATTTTTGCAGAAATTGTCATTTTAGGCTCAAGCACTCACCGGCAATATTTCCCACTTGTCATTGAGGAATGGATTTGTCAATCCCTGCACATAGTTTTCACACTACCTACTTTAGACCATTATCCATTTTAAGAGAACTATGTTTTTACAACATATTATTGGTCTGAATATGTGACCATATGGCCTCACTTCACCTAGGCTGGAAGTTAACACCAAAAAACAATACACCTCCCACAAGCCAGCTTCCTGCTTCTGTAAATGCCCAAAGAACCATTTCTTGAACATCAATTTAGAAATTAGCTTGGGCATCTAGTTCTCAGGCTGTGGTCCATGGACTACCAATGGTTTTCATATCTCTTCATGGTAGCCTTCCTGCAGCATAACACATTTGAGGTCCATGCATTGGGGGATTATTACAGGACAATCTGTGTGGGGATCTCTCTTCTACAAAAGTGCTCCACAGACAGGAAAAATTGGAGAACAGCTGGAACAAGTTATTCACCAGACTTTATCATTCACAATTCAGATACTGTTTTAAGTGCAACTATCAGGAAGTGGAGCTGCAGTTCCAAAAAGTAGAGGATATTGTAAGCCAAAAAATGAAGGAGAATAGGGAACAGGGGTTGATACTAAAAGTTGCTCTCTCAAACTGAACACTCCTGAACTCACTTTGAATATATAGATGTTAGTGGGTAATTATATTATATACCATAGTGTTCAAGATGGTAAAAAGAGATTTCAAGTCTTACCTTCACAGTTTCATAATTTAACAGCGAGTCAATTGCAGCATTACCTGCATCATTATCTGCTTTGTTCATTTCTATTCTAAATTTAGTCCTGTAAAATAAAGGTTTTCACAGTCAAAAGAGTACTGGTTGCAGTGAAAAGTATAATCTTTGAATCCTGACCTGTTTTGAGGAATCCCTTACCTCCACTGTGTAACGCCTATCGTGAATGCTGTATATGCACCGAGTGTCCCCAGGGCTACACATGCAAATGGTGCACCACATTTATAATACTGGAAGGAAAAAATGCTAATCGTCAGTATGACTTAGTACACCAATATTATTTCAAAAGTATCACAGCATCCAAAAGTTAGGTAGATCCCTCCCAAAACAGATTAAAAAACACAGCCCTTGCCCTGAACAGCTTATAAAATAATATCAGGCTTGATCTAACCAGGGTAACAGGAAGGGAGTTGGCAAAGGAAGGACAGATGTAACATCAATAAGATAATGAAATAACTCAGCCAGGGCTAGTGCACAAAATGGTAAGCAAAGGCTTTTAAAACTTTTTGTTTTAACAGAACAAAGTAATTAAGTGTCTTAGTTTGCAAATTTCTTGAAGACTTTGCAAAAAACAGTGAGTCTTGATTGACAGAGTAGTGGCCTTGGAAGAATGTTTCCACATGTAATCCAAGCTTAGTATGTATAGCTTTTGGAGATAGTAAGAGAGAAAGGCTGTAGAAGGCTGCAAGAGAAGCAGATGCATGGGGTATCAAGGCTGGTGTCTCTGGGAGGGTGGATATAATCAAATGATAGCAAGACAGAAATTCACAACTTTCTAGGCTGAAACAAGAAATCAAATTATTTAAACAAAAATGTTTGTAAGGTGTAGAACCAAATATTCATGTAATAATCCAAGATAAGGGACAACACATACAAAAAAATGCTATTGAAGACAAAGGGCTAAAAATTAAATAGAAAACTCATAGGTTTTTTCCTATATTCATCCAGTTTGTTTACTTTGCACATTTGATACAACTTTATGTATAGTCATTTTTCCCTTTTGACTTCGTGGGTTTTTCCATACAACAGGAGAGAGAGAAAACATTTAAAAAATCATATAACTGTGACTGTAAAAACTACAAATTAGAAGGGCATTTAGAGGCATGTATTGTACCTAAAGTTAGCTTAAAACAAATAAGTTGAAAATAACTACGTTTAAAACTGATAGCGTGCTCTCCAAGTTTTCAGTACAGCTACCTTGCAAATGCTCTGTTTATTTAGTAAGATTTGTTGCAAAAAACTTATATATTAGATATTATTCCCAAAAAGTGAGACACGATTCTTCCAATTTACAGGATGTCTCATAAAAAAGAAAACACTTACCAGAATTCCACTCACAAGTGCCATTTCAAATACAGTGGGTCCCAGATTAAATACTAAAGCACTCAACACAAAGCTGATACCCCTTGTTCCCCTGTCAATAGCTTTTGACAGAGCTCCTGTCTGCCTGTCCAGGTGGAAACCCAAATCCAGGTTATGCAGATGGAGAAAGACATTCTTTGCTATCCTTCTGATAGAATTTTGGGCTACTTTCCCAAATACTGCATTTCTCGCTTCATTAAATAAGGCAGCTCCAGCTCTTGACACACCATCTGAAGGAGGATAATAAAAGAATATTTTTTAAAGTCACTTATTTTACTCAACTCCAAAACTGCCTTGCTAAATAAATATGACAAGTTAAGATGTTGTTCCTCCCCTGTATACAACAGCTTTTATGCAAAGGGTAAATCATAGCATTTATTGCACCAAGATTTCATGTACTTTTGGAGTTTATTCATTTTTAAGTTGGTTTTTGTCTAAACCTACTGGTGGGTCAACTTGTTAGAGGAGGATTTATTATTGGAAATAATTTCTATAAGCACCATTTTTTTCAGAACTGGAGTAACAGAACTAAGGCCACAGAAGGCTGGATATCAACAAAAGTAGGAAAATATATTAGAATAACCATCCCCAATGCTTAGCTGCTAAAAAGGTCATGAGCTCTAATATTCCAAAACGTTACTGAAGAAAGTCAACACCTGTCGACAGATTAAGGAATCACACTTACAGCCAATCAGAACAGCTGTTGCCATGGTTGCAACTGTATGTGGTGCATCACTCAGGTTCAGCATGTTTCCAGACATCTGGTTGAGGTTGTCTACTGCATATTTAAACATGAAGGGAACCACTATATTCATGCCCTAAAAGCATAAAAACAGCAATTACCGAGGATGCGCTAAAATATTTATTTATAAAGCATACACATTTCCCTTGAATTAACTACAATTATTGCATTTGGTTATTAACCACTTAGTGCCAGTGAGATGGCTCTCCTGATTTCAAAAATAATATTCTCTGCATTAGGAAGTTTCAACTTCCAAGACAGAAGGGTGACTTCATGCCTCTCACTGGCTCCTTTTAAATATCAGCTTTCACCCTAACTAAATGGTTCACTGTAAAAACACTTGAATTCACTATAAAGACTCATTCAAACAATGGCAAGACTGAGAGACAAAGTATCAAGACTGCATAGTGTACAATTACAGTGTCATTAAGAGATGAAAGATCATTAAAGGATTTTAGTGACAAATATTGCAAGGTAAAACAGTGGAAATGGTCAGTGGAGTGAGCTACTGATAAAAAAATAAATTGTTAACTCTGGACTAGTTTCTGAGGGGTGTTAAATACCTGAAATTCCCACCGACTTCAAACAAAGTTGAGAGGTCAGCTCTTTGTCTTGTCCAACAGTAATATTACTTATTTATATGGTGCTTTCAATTTTCAAGGTGATTTCAAAGTTTAATCTTTTTACCTAGGTTAATCTAACTATTCTCCACACTAATGTAACATAGTTCCCTTACAATCTACAAATGCATTACGTAACGTGTCACTCTGACACGAAATATTCAAATCATAGCATATATGGTATGCTACTGTATATTCTGTAAGAGGGGGAAAATAATGGAATTTGCTGTACACATAAGAAATGAGGCTGGTTAAGTTGATAAAGGATTTATCTTAGGAATTTTCACTTGCATACATTACGAGCTAAAACTTGAAGATTCTGTAAGGCTTAAGAAAACAAATATCCCAAATCTTGTTAATTATTATACCATTCATTTATACCAACTATAAAGACATTACTGTCAACAGCCTTAATTTTATCTCCAACTGATAAAAGTCTTCAGGGATTTAAATTGTTTTTAACAATGAAGGTTTCAAACTAAGATATATGAGTTTCTTAGCAACTGAACAGATGCCTTACGACTCAATATCTTTAACATACACCAAATGTTAAAATACCTTTACAGTGAACTGACTTTGCATAGATACTTTGCAAGGCAGGAAAAAAAAAGGCAATGAAAAACAAATTAATCTTACAGGTAGATCACCTATCAACTTTCAGTGCGTTATCTAGTTAGTATCAGAAGAGGTGATTTGTAAATGAAGTGAACCGGCCCCTCTTCAGTTACAAAAATTCAAGCTCTCCACCACAAATGCTTAGTACTATAACAGCATCTAGAGGCCTTAATCCTGATTGGGCTCCATTGCGTTAGGGACAGTACAGACTAAACTAGACATCCAAGCAATGAAAACTAAAGTTTTCAGTGAAAACGGATAAAAATCGCACTGCAGCACAAGTTTAAGAATAGGTTTTTATAACATACACTAAAAACATCTGATGTTGTAAAAGTTTACAATGATAAAAATTGTTATCAAAGGGGACAATAGAAGTTTGCCCACTGGAAGAAAATAGAGCTTTGAAGATGCCAGTTTTTGATAGGACTCAAGGAACATAATTCCAAGGAATTTCGCATAGGTTTTTATTTTTACTTCTAAAAAAGGAACCATAATTTGCCAAAAACTTAACTGTGAAAAAACCCTCAATAACACAGCATGATGTAGATAATCCAGAGAAGAGACTATTTAGATGCATTTATACTGAGCAGCTCATAGCAAATTCTGACAGAAGGCCTGATCCTTAAGTCCTTGTTCATGAAAAGCTCCTTACTCCTAATAGGAGTGCAGGACTGGGTGCCAAATCAGAAACTGTCACTCCCTTTCCAAAAGTTTGCAATTGTGGAATTTTTCATAAAAATAAAGATGCAAACCTCAACTTGTATGCAAAAAGCCAACAATATCTCCCAAATGGCTATAGTGACTGGCCTCTCCAGTAGCTGGCAGAGAAAGAATAAACAGGTCATTGTAGCTAAGATAAACTTTAGATGCACTAAAAAACAAACAAACAAACAAAAAAAACCCTCCGAGAAACTAGGGATGTGTTAAAGATTTTTGAAGCTTTAAAGTAGAAATATAGTTTTGGAATCCAAAATTTCCACATATACCTTTCAGACAAACAAAAAAATATTGTCACTCCCTTTGAAGTTACTTATCTTGAAACTCAATGTTCTGTAGTATTTAGTTTTTATTAAGGGACAGTATTATACCATCTGTGTTACAGTGATGACCACCACCGTAAAATGCAGGTTTTTCCAGGAGACCCTATTCAGTAAAAAAGAAATGTATTGTAATGTAGATTGCCCTGATTTGCTGCAGATTCTCACAAATCCCTCTGCAAGTATTTTACTTTTCAATGGGCTACACTGTATGATGTTTTAAAGTACACTTAAAACAATACCTGCAGTTCTATTTCTAACTAAAAGTTGATTTCTTATACTGCAGTTCTCAACCTGCAATTGTCAATAGATTAGTATACAATTTTGCATTCTTTCAAACTAATATACAGTAATTCAACCCAACAAACTGTTTTAATAAAATGTAAAGGTGTGTCTCAGGTTACCATTGTTCTGACTTTCTGAGGGTGAAACTTGAATAAGAATAAGGCAGCACGGTATTACATTTCATTCATAATCAATTCAGTCTATATTCACATCACCTTATTTGGGTTTTTTTGTTTTGATAAAGAAATTTGTTAATCTCACTAGGATTACACACACACACACACACACACACACACACACACACAGCGAGAGCGTGAGTGTGTCTCATTAAAACAGGTCTTTTCTCAGTGTGGTAAGCCAATATGAGATCATGTTCACATAATGGGAACTAAATTTCAAACTCATCTACCACTTTAGTGGGCTTGATTTCCTGGCATAGAATTCAAAAGCTCTAAGTGAACCTGGATATTCTGTACCAAAGAAGCCTGTTATACCAGATAAACAGATGAGTTAATCTTTATACGTTCTCTGAACTTTTGCATTGCTACAAGTGCCAATGCCACCTATGGAATTGATCCCCCAGGAAAAAACTGCCGAGTCTTCCTACAGAATTCTTTTCTTGTATCACTCTCAAATAGTATACTCTTTAGAAACATCTCTTTTTTAAAGAGATTGGTTATTAATTTTATTTTTATAAAAGGAAAATGTACACACGTCAAGCTTTCACACAATGGTAAAACTAGTGAGAATAATTCTTACTAAAAAGGACTCAACCCAAGCATTCATAGAACTCTGTATATTTTTACCATACAAATTTTGAAATAAAAGCTGTGGTCCAAATTCGCTGATGGTGTAAGGAGGTGCGACTTCATTTGCTTCAATAAAGTCACCCCTTTTTATACTGCTTCTTAATTTTAGCCTGTAAGAGCTGTACAATTAAGCACAAGTTTCAGGGTAGCAGTTAATACTCAACTACAAAACTATAAATAAGGTTTAAATGTTTTTAAAATAAGATTGTATTACTTTAAAGGCAGCACAGCACCATTTACAGAACAGAAAAACATACAAAACAGACGTTTGAGATTTTGCACATTAACATAAATAAATCCAAATTACTTCCTCCTATCCAGTCCCCAGTGCATCCTGTCTTCTCTTTTGATCTTAAGCTCTTTAGGGCAGAGACAGTCACATTTGTATCTTGTACATTCTATTGTTCTTTTCTTAATAGATGATGATGATGAGAGAACAAGTAATTTGATAAAAACAGTCCCAGGTTAACTCTTCTTTCACATACAAGTCTATGTAACTTAGACACAATGCTCGAAATTTCAAGTTAAATAACTGTTCGATCTAGTTATAAATTAGCTTTAGAGCTGTCTGCAATACTAAAGAGGTCTGTAATATGTGTGTATAAAAAGCAGAGCATAGGATACAACACACCAGATAGGGATCAGTCAAGTCTGGTACCCAGAAAATTTTGAACACAGTCAGTACAGTGGTCATGGTCACAAGGAGCAGAAACAGCACCAACGCTTGTAGCGGAACAGTTGCTGCGATACAGTGCTGCAAGATAGATTTAGAAATAGGGAAGGAGGACAGAAATTATGGGCTACTTGAAGCTAACTGAGGGTTTTGAAACGTCTCCTTTCCACAGCAGGGGACAGGGAATTAATGTTGAAATATATTTCACTTCAGACTTCTCCAAAAACAAACAAGATCTCCGAAGAAAGAGGTTAATGAGACCATTTGACTCCAGGTGCTCAGATACTACTATAAGGCGGTCCATATACAAACCTGATTTATGAGGTAGATATAAGTAACATGCATTTGTAAGTTCCATCAGCATGCAACACCTGTTTCTTGCCCTTGTAGCCAAACCACTTCCCCCCTCCCCCCATATACACACACGGAAAACTAATAGTCAGTAGAAATACAGATAGTGTGAAAGATTTCTCCAGCTCATGAATAATGTATATTGAATCCATGAGCAAGAGGCCAAAAAGCTGCAGATTTGACAGAGGCGACAGGATTCTTGTCAAATCCATGAGTTTAATCTGGCTCCTAAGGATACTTTATGCATCTGAGATGGCGATAGAAGGAGGAAGAGGAAATGGAAAGTGAAGGAGCCAAAACAAACACACAAGGCAACAGAAGACAGAACTAGGAGAGAAAATGTGCAGGAATTAATGCCGACTACATAAAACCCTTGTGCAAGTTACCCAGAATATCTAAAATGTATTATATTTTATTTATTAGGGAACTCTCTCCTCCCCCTTTTGCACCCAAAGACTGAGTTTAGATGTTTTAAAGATTCAGAATATAAAACATATCAAAGTTCTACATAACAATACTTCTGAAAAAAGGCCTTATTAGTCTCAGTGCAGATCTTTGCCTGTCAGCTCCTTTTAGTCCTCCAATCATGAAGAACTGCACAAATAATTCTTTTTAAAGTAGCATTTAATGTAAGCCTTTTAAATCAAGAAACTTTAAGAGGGAAAAGAACCAAAAACAAAATAATTTTTCCAGTGACAAGCAACCCGGTCCTGAAATAGGGACAGAGATAGGCTGTAACTGTAGGCTCTTCAGTAGCCACAATGCAACCTTGCCTACCTAGTTTTGTGGTTGAGTTGTACTGAACTTAAAAGGAACAAAACTGGGAAAACCCACAAGCCTCCCTGCCTTCCCACTCCAAACAACTGGTCTTTACAAAATACCCATTCTAATGATACAAGTTCTCTGGAAGCAAACACATTCATAGTGGACAAAGTGAACCAGGTCTGCACTTAACATAATGGGAATCAGATACATCAGAGTTCTTATGCTAACAGTTTTGTAAAATATGCACGATAATCTGTTTGATCAGAGATAAACAAATACAAGTAAGTGATCACATGAACGAAAAGGACAAAGGGCCCCAAGACAGTCTAATTCAGAGGTTGCACAGTGCTCTCTCTCCCCACCTCCTTCCTCCAATACAAGGTTCAGGGAGGTTACAGATTAATTAAATGCAAACTGATTTATTTTCTGGAGGAAAAGGTGGATGGATGTAACAGTGCTGGGGGGAAAGGCAGAAGCTAAGAAACCCAGTACTACCTGAGACATCACAGTGAGAGACTATGCAGGAGCTAGTTTTGGTAAAGAGAGAATATAGCAACTAGGATGAGTATTAAGAACAGGAAAGAAATTGTCCATGGAGTTTTTAAGCTGGCCCACCCACAATAAATATTCTGTTCTCATAAAACAGCATGAACTGGGAACCAGTGAAACTAGATTATTAGCTTCACCGGTGACCAAAAAGCATTTCAAGAGTCTGCATGAAGTAAGAAAAAAACAAATCTCAGCTGGTGGCTCTACACTAAAAAACCTGCTACGAGACTTCTGTGACTGAGAATGAGAACAAGATGGTATTTTGCTTCCTTGGTGCCAATGAAAGAATAGCTTTGGAAGCTATTAACTTAAGCTATTAACTTAAGCTGTTAACTTAAGATTTTTCTTTCTACTCAGAAGCCACTCATTCTGGGAAAAGGTGGTTGCTTGTCACTGCCACTAGCTGTTTTACTTGATCTCAGAATGCGAGAAAGACAATATTCACGGAATGATTAAGGAAAAAGAATCCCAACTTAATAGGATCTCCTAGTTGAGCTGAGGCAAATACTGAGCACTTTTGTAAAATGTGCATATTGCTGTTGGTGTTAGGGGCATACGTGGACTTAACGAGAAGGCTGAATAATACTCAACTACCGGTGAAAGAGCCCCTGGGCATTAATTCATCTCACTGCATCCAAGAAACTACCTGAAACACCTCAAGTTGAAAAGCCCCTTCGAGAAGCAGTATATGATGCTGGCATATAGGGGATCAGACTTAGGAGTGTCACACTGTACTAGGCAATGTGCAGGAGGTCAGATCATGATGATCCCTTCCAGGCTTAAAGTCTATGAGATGTACTGCCCTTGGGGCTGGGAATACTTCAGATTACCTTCAAGCAGCCCACCTCTGGCTCAAATTTGAAGCACTATTATTAACAGGTTTTAAAAGGAGTCACAGGCAGTATTCCTCAGACATAGGAAGAGCCATCATCTCTAATGTGTAACGGGTGGTAGGGGGATTCAGAATAACCCCCTAAACAAAAACAAAGAACATATATGTCAGCTAAGTACCACTATGTGGCCTACTCTCTTGTTCTACCTGCAGCATATCATGCCATCTGCTACTAGTACCTGTAGTTTGAGCGGGTTGTGAACACAATTTACCAAAGTTCAAAGCACAGTTTCAAATACTGTTGCATGTTATGCACTGGCATCAAAAAAAGGGGGGGAGGGGTCTCAACTATACATGTATGTCATCCACTGCACACTGTCAGCTGTGTTATCAGTAACTTCCTGCACAACACCTGGAAAACAGAAGATCTATTGTAGAAAACATCATGCTGCCTTTTGAGAGAAAGAGTGATCGAGATCACTGGTAAGACAAAGAGCTGCAGGTCAAGATATTGCCTCTCCACTCCAGCTCAATTAAAAAAACATATTTCTCTTCCAAGTACTCTCCTTTTATCACCTCTATGCCTCAAGTTTGTTTCTTCCACCCTCCTTTCATGTTTGCTGAATGCTGATAAGACAATACTTAGTTCAGCCAGTTTTAGCACTGAAGCACATTTCTCAGTAAGAGCTTGTCTCGATGGGGAAATTGATTGGAATAACTCCCCACATGGATACTCTTATTCTGGAATGGCTGATGCAGAATAGCTTATTCCGGTCAATTTTCCTTGAAGACTAGCACTGAAATAGACACTTTCTGCATAGCAAAACCTTTTCTTTCTTTACTTCCATTTGCTAGAATTTAGCTTATCCCAGCTGCAACCTAATTTTAGCCTTATGTCTGGTAAATAATTGCCCACAGACAGTAGGTAGCTAGTTAGAGCCACTAGTTTCACTGAAAAGATCAGAATTTGCTTCCCAACACTTAGCAGTCACAGGAGATTTATGTTTTTCTATGGCAAGAGAATCTATACATGGAGAGAATTAGCATGTGTTCCTCTGCCTTATTCCTATACAACTACTGCCAATTTAGGACTGCATCCTCCAACAATCTGGTGGATATTTATTGTGAGGATGCTTCAAAGCCTCAAAAAGCCTAGAAGTAGGTAAAAACAAATTTACTGTGTTCGAGTACACAAATAATTCTCTCAAAAACAGAATTAAAATAAAGGTGAAATCACTACCTTTGCCTTGTAATAGACCTGAGTGTTTTTTCTTTTAAACTAATTTTATGAGGGATAGTACTATGATCAGCAGGAATACAGCAATACACAGTCTAATACAGTGTTTCCCAAACTTGGGACGCTGCTTGTTTAGGGAAAGCCCCTGGTGGACCGGGCCGGTTTGTTTACCTGCCACGTCCGCAGGTTCGGCCAATCGCAGCTCCCACTGGCCGCGGTTCGCTGCTCCAGGTCAATGAGGGCTGTGGGAAGTGGCGGCCAGCACATCCCTCGGCCCGTGCTTAATCTGCACTTCTTGCAGCCCCCATTAGCCTGGAGCAGCAAACCGCGGCCAGTGGGAGCCGTGATCGGCCAGACCTGCGGATGCGGCAGGTAAACAAACCGGCCCAGCCTGCCAGAGGCTTTCCCTAAACAAGTGGTGCCCCAAGTTTTGGAAACACTGGTCGAATACAAAGAGAAGCAAATTCAACAGTATGAACCTTCTGGGAGCTACAGCAAAGTTTTATGCCCCAGACAGCTCTCCTAATCCACTGACACCCACAGCAAGATAACAGGGAAGAACTGGCTCTGCAAGTGTCCTTCTTACCAGTTTAGGAGGAGCTGCCTTAGGACACCAGGATGCCACCACTTCTCTCTACTGCCTGGCTGAGCTAAGCCAACAACTTTCTAGTGGCAGTGAATAAAAAGTCCCACCTGTCAAATACTGCACCATGCAATCAATGCCTGAAGCTCTCTTTTTGTAACCTTCAGCCACATGACTGAAGTATTGTGATCCTCCTACCATCTGCATTTCCACGTCATTTGCCCAGGGCCAAACTTGCAAGGATTAATGGGAAATTTCAGTTTCCCTATTCAGTTGCCATATTCAATTTTACATTTTGTGACCATCAAGTGCTATGCCAGGTCCCCGCCCCTTAAAGGTTTGTATTTTCCCAATGCCACCAATCTGTTTCAACTCACCAATCACATATCACACTTTGGTTCTCTCCTTGCTGCCTCAACTTCCTTGCCTTTCTCTTCATCCTCTGTCTTCCCACACTCCTTCACCCCTTTCACTATGTGTGATTCCTTTCTCGTCTCTGCTTCCCTCACTTACAAATGCTCTATCATACTTTAACTGATTAAGTGGTGAGAAAATTGTGGAATCAACTAACCCAATCAATCCAAATCATGTGTTTGATCTCAACCAATTCCTCCCTACCTCACACCCAGGCCAGCCCCTGCACCCAGAGTTTTTTTAATCTATATGTTATAAGCACCTCAACCAACAGAAACAGTACATCTGTGCTGTATGCTATGTACATCTATGTGTTGTATGACAAATACTAAATTGCAGGTCTACTTGCAGAAGTAACAGCAACATTAATGCTTCCTGACTGCAATGAGCTACAGCAAAGCCATCACAATTCAGCAAAGTAACATTTCTTACCTTTGCACCTGCCAAAAATCCTAGAGAGATGGCAACTCTGGCTCGTAGGTCTGGTCTGTCTTTGGGCCATACGTAAGATAACATTGCCCTGATAATCTTCCCAGCATCTATCTCTTTCAACTATTGAGAAAAAACACATACCTCATATTAGAAGAGATACAGAAATACATTTCAAAATGCACTATTTAATAAACATCAGAATGAAAGAAGCAAAATATAAACCCAGCACAAAAGTTACATTCACTAACCAAGGCAAGTTTTATTCAAAATACCTGAAAAAACTATTCAGGAGTTTCATGACATTAGGAAATTAAGTATTTTTCTTTTAAAAGTTGTCCTGAAGGTAATAAAATCTACAAAGCTATAAAAACAAGATGAGGAAAGAATTTCAATCTATAGGTTCACAAGCCAGTTATTTCACCTAAAATGGTTTACTGTTTAACACCCCAATTTTAACCCCCAAAAGTATTCTCTTCCAAATCATGACTCCTCCACTAGTGCTAAAAAATAACATTATTAAAGGCATGACAGAATTGTGTCTTAGCCTAAAAATATTGTATACATGATACAGGAGGAAAATGATTTTTAGACTCAAACATTTGAGAATTAAAAACTGTAAAATGACAAAAATGTAATGCCATTTAGGAAAACATTTGGACGTTTCCAGAGGAAACAAGAGTTGTTGCCTCAGCAAATGGCTGGTAGAAGTATGTCACAGGAGTTAAAATGCATCTTATTGGTTTGCCATTGTTTTTGTAGCTCTCCTTTTCAGAAGTTTCTGTACTCTAACAACATAAGGGGCTATTCAATGAAATTGAAAGGTGGAAAATTCAAAACTGACAAAAGGAAACACTTTTTCATTCAATGTCTGAACAGACCATAGAACTTAGTGTCACATGTGTTGTTGAGGCCAAGACTTTTGCAGGATTCCAAGAGGGAGTGGACTCCGATATAGATGATAAGAATAACCAGAGTTACAGTTTATGCTAAAATTAAAGCTTTGGAAGGGATCTAAACTCTCATTTCAGCGTTTAAAACAATCTATTAGGGTTTAGGATAAAACCTACATGAGAGGTAGACTATATCACATGTTTACTGGGGAGAGGGGAAAGTATTTTAATTGCCTCTAAAGTATCAGGTACTGGCCAATGTTTCTGACAGAATAGGGCAATTCCTATGTTCCTATTTTTGTGAATATTGTCTTATGTAATTGTTATATAATAAATTTAAGTGAATACAATACCTGTACTTACTGACAGAAATGTCCAGTGTGTAACTGTATATTCCCTATCATTTTATTTGTATTAATGGTTTTAATTTTATTGGAAAATGGGAAAAAACCTACAAAAATGTTAACTTAAAATGTCACAGGTGTGACAACATGCGAAGTATTTAGTATTTCCCATAGTCTAAAGGCCAATTTATATAGCACCAGAAACTTATAAGGGGCTGGTGTTGAACTGTGCTAAATTCGCAAATGGTCCAAAGAGCTTAAAGTATAACTATACAAACAGTTACAGTACAGAGAAGAGTGACAGTTAAACATCGCTCCAACGCTTCATGGAACAAGTGGATTTTTCAAGACTTTTGAATGAAGTGTGGGGGCTTGGCATATATTTCCTGGGAGCCGGTTTCAAGTACCCGGGACAACATGAAAGAAAACAAAATCAGGAGTACGGTGAGACAAAAGGGATCAAGGCAAGAGAGAGGTCTGCATAGACTATAGGAAACATGAGAGTTAAGAGCTAAGTGCATCATTAGATATATAAAAATAAATGCAAGTTGCTAAGATTCCGTTTCTGAGCATACAGGAACTCAAATGCATCTGAAATTAATTATTCTTGCTATAGGTTCCAAATTTTTAAACATTCATATTTTAAACTAAAATAATGCAAAGCAAATGTAATTTAGATGCATTTCCATAAACTGAAACGTTTCTAGTTCTTAATTATTTAACAAGCTTCATGTCACTTGTCTCTCTTTACAGAATAGTGACAAGGACTCTTGCTCTTCCTATCTAAAAAAGTGTTTATTTTCTTTTAGGATAATCTACAGTGTACACTGAGATTCTTTCAACTGGTACATATTGAAGTTATGGCTCAGAGCAAAACAAACAAAAACAAACCCCAAACTGTTCTAGTTGGATTAATTGTGTGTAAAATGTCACTTTTTAACAGAGCGGTCTCAGAAGTTGGGTAATCATGAATTATGAGGTCATTTAGCTGTACATGACTACAGTTTAAACAGTACTGTAAAGCTTTTGCTGATGTCTTATTTTATATCCTCCCACTACCACCCTGAAGCCCCTTCTAAACCAAGGACAAATCCAACATTCAGGTGACAGAACAAATCTTTCTGAAAATAGACAAGATGTTTTTATAGTGAGATATAGTTTAGTGGGTAAACCAGAGAGCTTTTTTCTCGAATTCCAAAGTCTACATGCTATACAAAATCATATAAAAATGTGTGTCTCAATTCAGACTCTAAAATACAGTACTACACTGACAACCAGCAACTCCTCCTACTTCAGCACTGGATACCCGGGGTAATCTTGAAAAACAGAAAGGTTATCTAAAGCTGAAGGGAAGCCAGCCTAGCAAGTAAACTAAATTACACATCACCTCCATATGGGTTAATCTTTTCATTTCAGGCTATGTTTGTTGGGAAACGTTTATTTGCCCTTTCCTGGATGAATTTTTACTAAACAGAAGGTCTATGAAAATAGATGGATTTTACAATATAATTCTATATTTCCCACACTGGAGCATACTTTATGCATTCCCCCACTTCCATCAATTTCCAGAGAAAGACGTAAGTTAGATTTAAAATTCACTGTGAAAGCCAAGTTTGAATCAGAGGGAAAAGGTACGGGTTTTTTTGGTTAAGAGAAAAGACTGATGAAGCAACCTGGAAAAACCAATATCAAACTTAAGCCTATAATTTAGCAGAAAAATCCAGCTTTATGTTTTGAGTCTCATCTTCAATGGCAACCAGAATAGAAAAGTTAATAAGATACATTGGCAACTACTGACAGTACATACAGTACCTGAGCAATATAGAGTACCCTCCATACAGCCTTTAACAAGTGGATATATTGACAATTCAAAAATTAGTAGAGGATGTAAAATAACATTTCTGCTTACCCTAGCTACACAGAAGAGAGGAGATATTTGCATATGCATAAATCCTACTTTTTGTAGTGAAGGATATGCATAAATAGCCTTGTATTTCAAAGTGAAGAGATTTTTTTTTTTAGCACCATTAATGGTTTGGAAGGAACAAACTGGTGGTATATTAATATGAAACCTACTAGAGTGACTGGAGTGGTTCTAATTATATGTTGCTATTGGCTAGTCAGACTTTTTACAGGAAAGTTATCAGAGAGAAAAAATGAGAAGGAAATATAAGGACTGCAAACAAAGAATTCAACTTGGCTCCTTGAGGGCTCTGAATGGTTACAAAACCAAAAACAGTCTATTCAGAATAGAGTGAGAAGGCAGCAAGTGATTTGCAGCAGCCTTGCAAAATATCAAGGGGGGGGAGAATCAAAGGATGCACCAAATACGTATTACATCAAAGTTCAACATAAAATGAACATATATATATAATTATAGATGTATGGAAACATGAATCTGACTGCAGAAGATATACAAGTCACAAGGTTAGGAATATTTTTAAAAAATTAAGTCTGTTAAAGGTGACCTGTAAAGGAAAAATGGGATTGTGTATATCACTAATGTCAAAGGTCTTTCTTTGAGTATTCTTGCCTGTGCCATCCTTTTGAAAGGAGAACTTGCTATTGTCTCCAATGGTCTTCCAGTCTCTGCTGTCTCTCTGTGTAGTGTAGACTTCGATCACTAGGCCATTAAGCTAGTGTTAATAGTATAACATGTTTTGGTATATAATCTCATAGGATGACCAGTAAAGGGATAACATATACACCAGACATGTCAACATGCTTATTGTTATAGGAAGGGGCTGATAATGCCAACTCTTAAGTTGCCTGACACTTCCCATTATAAGACCCTGTTTTCAGTTCCTTACCACTTTGCTGAATTTTAACCATTTGGGCTGAAATTATACATACTAGTGTCTGCCTCTGGCTGAATGTTGGGGGAAATTTCAGTCAAACCTCTTCAGCAGTTTCTAAGAATGAAGCTAGGGAAAAATCTATTGTTGTCCATGTTAAATTCTAGTACCCTATTTTTTTTTGAACAACTCTAGTATCCCCATGCTTTGGAGTTGGGACTTGTGGCCAGAAATTTGGTGAAGCTATAAACCTCTAAAAAGCAAATAAAATCAAATCACAGTTTGCACATGCTCTGTGGAGACTTCCTAGATTTTAACTGTTACAATTTCTTAAGAGTTAAGTATGCTTGAGCCTCTCACAACCTCTAGTGCTGATCAGACTGGGCATGAGCCAAGCCCTCACAGTAACTGAGGCTGCTCTAGCCCAGGGCTAAAGGGGTGAAGAGAGACTTTCCCTATAATGGATGCTCCAGGATGGGATGGGAGCCGTGCTCTGGAACTAAGAGCAGGGACCGTCCCTCCTGCCAATGACTACTCTTATCCCCTCTGCACCCCGGCAGCATAGAGGAAGAAGCAATCTGACTCAAAAAGCAAACTAAAATAAACAAACTATACACAAAGAATTAATGTTAAATGAATATTCAAGCTGCAACGGGAAAAATTAGAAAGTGTCAGAATAAAGGTTGTCTGTGAAACATTTAATTAAAGGGATAATGACTTCATAAACTAACACTTTTTTCGATTTTTTATTGCTGCAGTGAGTGAAGGTAGAGTGAGTGATGCACTGACTTGTATCCACAAGCATATTCCTTCTAGGCCAAATGTCAAGTTCTAGAAATGCCAGTCACAAGCAGGAATAAAAGAACATATTAAAGTATAATGGAACGTATCTGTCATGAAAAGTCTAAAATACCTGAGGCCAATTTCAAGTCAACATCTGTGACACTTTGATGACAATTTATTTATAGAAAGCCAGAGAATTTGTGGGAAAATAAGCAGATAAAATCATTACCAGTGCTGGGTAATTTAAAAATCTACTAATCCAAGGTTCACAACTAACAGTATTTATTAGACAACAGTCTAAAAACGAAACTAAGTAGCCATTTGTGGGAAACATTTGCAGTTTTCGATTGTTAAATATTTGAAAAGGCTGAACATACATTTGATTTATACAGCATCTTGAACAGAGTTTGAGTAATATTGTTTAATCAAACTTTTACCCCTTGCTTTGGATCTGTGTGGAGTCCTCCACCTGCATGACCATGCCAACATGTTCTCTTATCTATCCGTGGCCCCCACTGGAGATGCTATGTAAAAAAAAAATATATATATATCTATTATACAGCAACTACAAGAATCATGGACTTAAAAAATGATGAACAAAACTTAAATTCTCAATTAAAGCGACAATCAGAATAGAGCTGAAGATCTAGTAGCACACGGCCATCATCCAGAGGAATGGAGGTTATGCCTCAAGAACAGTACCTTGCTCCTGAAGCTGGTATCCAAAGGCCATAGACTCCTAACAGTTGCGTGTCAAAATATCTTAGAGCAGAAACCATCTCTAAGAGTTACAGAAAGATCTCTAAATCCTTCAAGTACATATCTACTCTGAAAAATGACTATGTAAAAATGGCACTTCTTCAACAGACCTGATTCCTGTGCACACGGCGCATACTACCTGCTGATCTTAGAGATAAAGGTACGTTTTTAATGCTTTACATTCCTGTCGACCTTGCCAAGATCTTGTATACACATAAAGCTTTCCAGGTTTAACTAAGGTCTACTTAAAATAAATAAATAAATTAAACCCATGCAAAAACCTATGTGGACATATTTATAAGCCACGTGTAGACTGAAATACCAATTTAGTTCAGTAAGCAACTGATTCAAGACAAGGTAAATTAATAAAAGGCAGGTGTAAACCAAACTAAGTAGACCCTTTAACTCAGTGGTGGGCAATCTGCGGCTTGCACATGGCCCATCAGTGTAATCCACTGGCGGGTTGCGAGAGAGTTTGTTTACATTGACCATCTGCAGGCACAGCCACGCCGCAGCTCCCAGTGACCACAGTTCACCGTTCCTGCCCTGCGCAGCCGGAGCAGTCACCGTCCAGGCAGCAGTCCCAGCCCTACACCACTGGAGGAGCCGCGGTTTGTGGCCCCCAGCAGCTGGAGATGCTGGCCCAGCTGCCCCCGCCCCAGCACCCCTCCCCACATGCCCTCTCCAGCAGCAGCCTCCCCCCCCAACCCCCCGGTATCGCCTCTCCCACTACACATTTAAATTGGTATTTTTAGTATGTCATGGTCAAGTCACAAGCCGTGAATTTTTGTTTGCTGCCCGTTACTAAAAATACACATGCTTAAATTGTAGCCTTAATCATAAACAGGTTATAAGTCTCAATGGTCATTGTTTAATTACATCATAAATTAAATACATGAATTGCAATTTACTTGTATCCAATTAAGTCATCCAAATGTCACCTGATTTATTTTTTTAGCTATACATCCCTTCCCTTTATGGGTAAGAAAATGTATTTTTACAAAGCCGCTTTTCAAGCCCAACTGCACTTTCAATAAAGTGCTTAAACCCACTGCATTAGTCTGGAATGCTGTGATCAATCTGGCAAGTATAATAACGACACAGAGCTTTACAAGTATTTCCAAGTACTGTGCAAAGCATTAATCCACAACACCTCTTTGAGGTGGGCAAATATTACTATCCCCACCCTGCAGAAAGGAAAACTGAGTAGAGAGATTAAGTGACCTGCGCAAGGGCAGAGAGAGTCAGTGACAGAGATGGAACTGGGGATCAGTAACTCCTGAATTCTACTCTACTAGACCTTTCTTATTAAAAAAATCTACAGTAAAACACAGTTAATTAGATTGCAAAATCAAGCACTTAGAAGTGACTAAAGGCCAAATTTAAAGTTGTCCATGAAATCTTTATTCTGTCCCTTTGTGTGTCCAATCTCTGCACTGAATAAGCAGGGTTCCTGTGCGAAAAACAGTATATGATCATGTCATTAAAAACGATATTGTAATCCATATGTACAAAGGGGCATAATTAAGATTGCATGGGCAATTCCAAGTGCTATTTCTAACCTATGATTGCTTGAATTTGCAACCCAAATAATGTTTTTTTAATACATTTCCTAGATGTTTAAAAAATATATAAAAACAATGTTACATACCTCTGTAATAATCTCCACATCGTGCATCAGCCAGAATCCTAAGCCTGCAGCAGGGCAGCACAGACTTCTACCACAGTGGTTCTCAAACTTTTGTACCCGTTCACATAGCAAGCCTCTGAGAGCGACCCCACTTATAAATCAAAAACATTTTTTTATATGTTTAACACCATTATAAATGCAGGAGGCAAAGTGGGGTTTGGGGTGGAGTCGGACAGCTCACAACCCTCCAAGTAATAACCTCATGACCACCTGAGGGGTCCCGACCCCCAGTTTGAGAACTCCTGTTCTACCGCTTCAGTTACATGGCCCATATGGTGCTCCCAAAAAGGGGGCGAGGAAGCAGGAGCCATATGCCAGGTCTGAGGAGTGCAGGTTGAGGCAATACAGCCTAGTCCAGTCCCTTGCTGCTCCCAGACATTGCCAGTATAGTGTAGTGTATGCTGCAGCGGCAGTGTGAACCTGTTTTGTTTTGTTTTTTAAACCGTGTTCAGTTATTTTACCATACTTCCAAAATTTTTCTGATGAATACAAGTAAGAAACAGGAAATGATGATTTAACAGTTTATAATTCAGCTAAACTAAATGGAATTTAATGGGACAAACAAGTCACTTCCCTAACCAAGTGATTTCTCCTTAACTTTGAAGGCCTGCTGAAAACAATGGAGGTAGAGCGTCTTTAAAAAAAAAGTAGCAAGAATCTTTTACAACGGAAAAAGTTAGGCAACCTAAATATAAGGGGTAGCTACCAGACAATATTATGGAATCTCATATATTATGTATATGAGAGGTAGCATGATCTAATATATTAGAATTTAGGAGTCCCTGACTCTCAATTCCATCTCTGTCACTCACTTTTATAAACTCAAAGGGTAAAATTTTCAACAAAAAAAAAAAAACAAAGTCAGTGAGGTGCTTTTAAATCCCACTGAACAGCAATGGGTTTTAGGCTCCTAAAACACTTAGATGCATTTGAAACAATAACCCTAAATTATTGAAGAGTATTTAAAGAAGAGACATATTCTGGGATATAACTGTAAAATGAAGAGGTGAGAATTTAGATAAGTTTCCTGGTGTTACTCCATCCTACAAATTTCTCTGTGTCATTATTAGCAGATGAAGACTAAAAACAAAAAAAAATTCCCTTATGTTTACATTAGTAACACAGAAAGCAACCCTCACACAGCTGAAAACCCGGCATACTGCTCTCCCCCATTGGTGCCAATAAATTTTCAAAGTTTCTTTATGTTCCACAAGCTAAGTATATTGTTGGCGTAATAAAGCTTTACATATTTGAGAAAACTCAGATTTCCATACATTGTCAGACATAAAACTGCAGGATAAATTTGAATGTCAACAAGCTACAAGTACATTTCTAAAAGCTTTCTGAAAAATTACTATATTGGCATTGATTTTTAGAGATTTAGAAAGACATTTCAAAGCGGGAAGACTATCAAGATTTCAGCAGAGATTCTCTCTCCATTTCCAGAGGCAGAAACATAACTTGTCATTTATCTAGTAGTACTCAGAAATCATAAAAAGGGGAAATTATATAAAGGATGTAAAATACGCAGTATATACTGGAAGACGCTCCAAGGGATAGAATCCCCCCCACCCCCCCCGCGAGAGAGTATGAGGAGGAAAGATTGCTTAATCCTACCTTTGCAACATCTAATAATTGTCTTGAATAGCCACACCCCAAACTCTGCCATGTAGCTTGTCTGAATGTCTGGGGAATCTGCAGGAAAGAAGAAAAAAGAGAAGATTGAGTAATTAAGAGTGTATACTTCATGTTCAGAGAATATTTCACCTAGTTCATGTAAACATGCAGAATATGAGAATTAAACAAAAGACAGTAGTTGACAAGTGAGCAAAGAAAAAATAAGATGAAAACAACTGGTGGGGAGCAGGTGCAAAGTAAATTTCTTCTAACTATTAAAAATGCAAAATGTCAACAAACCTTTCCCCCATCTCCATCCGTGCTCTCACTAGGCTTCCTATCCTTTGTTCCTTGAAAGCCCATAAGTCCTTCTTCTCTTCTCATTCTGTTTTGTTCTCGGATGGCCTTTGCATTCTTTTCAAATATCCCCTTCTGTTCTGTTTTTTATTCTGTTTTATTCTTATCCTTGTTGCCCTCCCTGTTTTCATTCCCTCTTACCTTATATATTACGCTTGTATGTTGGATCAAATGGCTAGCAAAAGCTACAACTATGCCTGGGAAAGGCTGCCACTGCTATGAATCTGAACATGACTGGGTTGCAATTTTTTGCAGATGGGATATAAAACACACCATAGTCACAAATATGGGACTCTGCATAGGCATAATATAGGTTACTAGCAGATGCTGTTACAGAAACTGGAACGCTGTATTCTAAGTGCTGTAGGACACAGATCTTGTCTGTCTACCCTTCTGAAGTTCCTAAAACCCTTTGGATGCTATAGAAACAGTAAGAAACAGTCTTAAACCTGGATGGCTGTTTTCATTACATTCTTCCTTTCAGTAAGAATGGTGAGCAATGTCCTCCCAGGCAACAGCAGACAGGGGGCACTCATTGTGCTTCCATAACATAACTGGTATATTTCAGCCAGGAAATATGTTCTCTACCTCCAGTGATTGTTTCTGAAATCGGTCCTGATACTCCTAAAGCACCTGGCTGGTATTCCACCATAAACTAGTCTCCTACAGCTCTGTTGTGATACTGGCTGCACAGCATGCACAATATAAATCAATACTGTACAGCAGAATAGCAAAAGAGCAGTCACTGGCTCAAGGCAAAGAACAAATATCAAGAAAATAAACCCTTAAGAAAAACATTTTTAACCTTAACAAATAGCAGCATGGCCCTGTGTATATTTTCTACACATTGCCTTAAACTTCCTTTTTGCACTTGTCCTAAGTCATACAGTACATTACAAATTGCTGAAGAAATACAACCAAGTGAAGCTAACTTCTTCACCATATAATACTTGTCCGTTTTAACACATCTTATTGTATTATATCCTGCATATAGAATGAAGTATTTTTGAAATTAAACATTCTATTAAATTACTTTTAAAGATGTATCAGACACTTACGGCACTTACTGTAGCAAATGGCTTTCTAGTTATGCATGCCATTCAATAAGCCAGTGTGATCCATTCCAGCACCACACCTCAGCAGAGAAAAATAAAACATGGTTTTCTTTAAATCTCTCTGAGAAGATCCTGTTTGCATCCTAAGGGTTTACTGGAACATTGGGTTGATACACCAAAGAGTTTGTCTCAGATTTATGCTGTAGTGCTTATGAAAAGTGTCAGCATGACATCCATGTTTCTAGCACCAGAGTCTTGACCAAATGACACGAAGACATGCTGGTCTTTAAGCATAACAGTTTTTGCAAACAAACAATTTTCCAACTATTGCTTAGCATAATGGGCAGGCAAGGCACTCACCATATAAGATAATAAGAAATAAGATAAAGTGTAAAAATAAGATAAAAGGTAAAAGGGTAAAATTTTCAAAAACATGCAAGTCATAATGACTTTCAATAGAACTTAGGGTAAACTTTGCAAAAGTGCTTCAGTGACTCAGAAGTCTACATCCCTGCCCAGAACAGCTTTCAGTCTTAACAGTCAATTTTTCAAGGCGTCCCCTGCAGTATCAACCCCATCCTCCAGACAATCTTTATAAAGTAGTACACACAAATCTGATGTGCCAGTGGTTTAATGTGGCACTGGAAATCTTAAGCACCCACACATACAGGTCAACATTTTAAAAAAATGAGTGCCTCAGGTTAAGCTCCTAAATAAGTGGTCTCATTTTCAGAAGTGCTAAGCCCCTTCCAACGGCCACTGACATCAACATTCACAAAGAGAATTTTTCATTTTATGTTTCAGATAGGAAGTAAGATCACAGAAGTTAGTAGGGAGGGGGGCAGGGGTAGCCCTCAGGGCAGTAATAGTATCTGTAACTAGTTTTAACTCTCATTTTAAACTGACGAGATTGGAAGTTGGCCTGGTCTCTTTAAATAAGCATATAACAAGCCAAATTATGTCAAATACTCAGACCTGTGGTTGCCTATATAAACGGTAGCTGAAATCCATGCTCTGACAAAAAAAAAAAAATTCCTGTCCACAGTGGTCATGGAAACAGCACTAGAAATTTGTTACCAACAACTTCGTTTAATCATGGTCATTAATAGCATAATTCGGATCCCATTGGGAACAAAGCCTTCGGAAGGTCCCATCTCAGTTGCAACACTGTAATGTCCTCATATGATAGAAAGACTGTTTGGTCTTGCCAGTGAAGATGGACCTTATCACCGTAGATGTGTTTTCACTGTGTTACTGCTACAACTGCAGGAGAAAAAACTCAAATCTTGGCAGACATTTGATATTTCTTTAGATTTATAATAAACTCTTTACAGAGACAGCTAAGTTTCCAATAAACTATTCCAGACAGCATCATGCTATGCTGCCACTTTTGACCAATGGTTACCTGCATAACTAAGATATGTTAGAAATGAATCCAAATACTGCGGAAGTATATGAGAATCTTATTACTGGCTTTACTGGGGAGTTATACTGGGCCTTAAAAGCAAGAGAGGAAAAAATGTAACAGGAGGGAGGAAGCAAGGAAAGAGTGTATTTGAACAAAAGGGAGGAAGAATGAGAAGGAAAGATACAGTGAAAGAAAAGAGTTAAAAGAAGCGTCTGAGTGAATGAGTGAGAGTAAATGCCAATTGTAACAGTGAATGAGAAGATACGTGGGAGTAAGCAAGAGTGGCAAAGGTACTGAGAAAAGAAAAAGTGAACGATAATTGTTGGATTGAATTTAGATTAGAGGGAATGAGGAGAGTGGGAAGGAAAGTATGGGAATGTTGAGAGGTCAACTGATCAGACTGGGCTTTTCAGTATATTAAGCTTAGTTAGGCAGTCACTGTACACAGAAAAATAAAACTGAAAAGAACATTGGTTAAAATAAGTCATTTTGCGCGAGAATAACTTCACTTCCTCATTTGATTAAATTTTATTATTTAGCAATAATTACAAGAATTTAGTAGCAACCTCCCTTGTGTATTTATCAATGCAATCTCTTTGGAAAGACTCTTCTAAAAAGACATGCATATATGTTGATAAAGAACACCAGAACCCACTAATGGCTTAAAAATCCATGGATTTCTGTATTAGGAAACTCATAAGATTGTTTTTAAATTGACTGATTCTTAAAAATGGCAAAAGTTGTCTCACCATTGTAGAAGGGGCTATCAAAAGTAACTTTTTAAAAATGAAAGCTATATGCATTTTACCAAAATATCTTCAGCTAAGCAGCTTACATTACAACAGAAAGATGACAAATTTTCCTTATTTTGCTGTTTATATTGACTTAAATGAGAGCCACAGCTTGTTCAGACCTCTGAAAAAGACTTCTCAAGCAGGACACTGAAAATCTGAGACCAGTTCTGAAAAATGTAGCTGCATGTCTCTTCGTTTCATCTGTAGTTTTTAGAGACAGCTTATGCTGGCTGATGCTGTATATTTAAGAGACAAGGTAGGTGAGGTAATTTTTTAATCGGACCAACTTCTGCTGGTGGAAGAGACAAGCTTTTGAGCTTCACACAGCTCTTCTTCAGATCTAGAAAATGTAACCAGAGGGTCACAGTTAAACAACAGGTGGAACAGGTTGTTAAGCATAAGGGGTTAACACACATTACTGAGGAATATCAAGACTCACAAACCATCTCAAATCACTCACCACACAAAGGGCCAGTTTCCTCCAGGACACAATCTACTTCCTCCAGAAACTCCACAATATTAACAATTTCCATCAGAACACATTCCTTCCCATCATGTTTGCCCCTTTCCTATATACCAAAATCCTCACTGTGATAGCATCAAAGTCTGCCTAAAGACAATGGACAATATTCAGATATGCACCTCAAAGACGTCGCAAAACTAATCCATTTCATTCTCCCCCACAACAATTTTACATTTAACACCACACAGTTTGTCCAAACCACGGGAACAGTCACAGGTACTGGGATGGTTCCTCAATATGGTTCATGGGACACCTCAAGCAAGAATTTCTGAGAAAATGCACTATAAAACCTATGATATACATTGATGACACTTTCATTCTCTGGACAGATAACCTAACTCCCTCACACATTTCCACCACAACTTCAACAGCCACCATTTGGTTTCTTTGGTGAGATGTGTCTACTGGGAAATGGCCTGAGGCCATCAAAATCACTTCACAGTCCATTAAATCATCCAAAGGTGATAATCAAAATTCATTAAGTGTGTCCTGATGCACAGGACTGATCCTGGGCAATGTGCAGGGAATTCTCCCTTACTCCAAAAACTTTGTCTCTGAGTACATAAAGAGAAAAGAATATTTTCCCATAGCTATGCAAGTGTGGGTGTGTCACCCAGTCATGTTTCAATTACTCTAATGATGGGTGGTCAGGGAAGGTGCATGATACTTGCATCTTTAAGACTACAGGTCTTTTTGAAAAGATGAGAGCACAGACTGGCATATGCATTGAAGCCCCAACAGTGTGAAAACTGTGTTTCTCAGATGCCTAGCCCAGCCTTTGCTTCCCTGACTCATGAAACCATATACACCTGGCAGCTAGAAAGGAACAAGGAAAGATTTAATTACCACCTAAGTACATGCAAGATCACAGTGGAGCACGTGTTTGGCAGATTAAAGGGTCAACGGAGGTGTCTTATGAACAGCCTGGATCTCAGAAAGCCAAATGTTCTTGTTACTGTTGCATGTTGTGTTTTACATAAATCTGCAAGACCATGGGGGAAATGCGGAGGGGGCGGGGGGAGAAGGCGGCTGGGAAGAGGAAAAAAGACTGATTTTAAAGAACATGACAGGGGCAATTAGATTCATCAGCAGGTCAGTTTTGTCAGTAGGTCTTAAAAATGGGTGTGGACGTATGCAAGGCTGTGCCAACAGAAGACAAGTTTTACCAGTAAACTTTGTAGTGTAGATGAGGTCTTAGAACAGGCGACAAAAACATAAATAAATGTAATTGAAATAGCACCTTCAGTTATTAATCTTTGTTGTGACTGCTTATTAGAAACCAAGAGCTACAGAAAGCAAAGTTAAAAAAACCACTCTTGTATGAATGAAAAAAAATGCAGATCTTATCACATATTCCACATTGTGCCTGGAATGGCAAGACAAGGAGAAAAAAAGAAGAAATTTGAAGTTAGCCTATTTCTGCTTTTTACAGTTCTACTTTCCAGTAACATACATAATCTTACTTTTAAGGGAACCCCTAAGCACACTACTTGACTCATCCAGATTAATCATGTAACAATTTGCCTTAGTTTTAGGACTGTTGGTCTTTCTAATCATATTCTTCTTTATCCCCTTTATGTTTCTTCTAGACTGAATAATCTTTTTTATTATAGGCTCTCTTTCAGATGCAGGTAAACTGCTTTGGGAATGGTCCTAAACTCTCTGAAGACTGCATTTCCATTTACTTGGGTCATTTTTCAAGCTCACTATGTAGGCCACATCCAACAATTTGGTCTTCAGTAATATCTAGCAGATGTCATAAGTCAAACAGGAGCTCTGACAGAAAGCACTTGGAAGGATGAGATGGAGAAGTTATATTTGTGGAAACATAAAATTCATCTCAATGTTAAGGTTTGGAGTCTGGACACAGTTCCACACTATCCTGTGTATACAAGAAGCTTAAGAAAATTATTTACTATGTCTGTTTTCTCCCTAGAATCCATTCCTCTCTCCAGGATGCAAAAGTTAACATCTCTTTGCACTCTGTTTTGAGGCAACAAGCCTCTGAACAACTATTGAACTAGGCAGGTGAGACAGTGGAAACATGAATCGCTATTATTTGTATTAGTGTATCACCCAAATGTCTCAGTTAAAATAGATCCCCATTGGGCTAAACAATGCACAACATACATATAAATACTGCTCCACCCTAAAGAACTTACAACTAAAGAAAGAAAAAAATTCAAGTTGAAGGAAATGGAATACAACATGAATGCAAAATAATGAAGGTGGTGATGGGCAAACATTTTAATAATGTGGAACTAATGATAAGTTATTAACGTTTAAACCTTGTTTTATTATTTTTAGCCTTGCCTTTTCCCCATATATTTAACCCTAGCCTTTTTCTACTTTTCAAGTAATGCAGAAGTTGCTAAAACATGCATTAATGTCTTTACTTTCAGGGTTCTTCAAGGCCTACACCCACCCTACTGATCTCTCATTCAGTACAGAGTTTGACTCCTGCCTGACGCCAGCCTCCATTGCCCACTTGTTATACAGTATTTTAAAACAAGCACCTTTGTGCTTATCTCCTATGCTGCCCCTCACGCTTGGGTGGAGTTCCCTGTAAACATCCTGAAAGCCACTTCAAATCCCTCCTTAAAACTCACTTTTTCTGTGAGTTCTACAAAAACTTGACAATGGTTAATGTACTGAGATCATAAGAATATAAGAATGGCCCAACTGGGTCAGACCACAGATCCATCTAGCCCAGTATCCTGTCTTCCGACAGTGGCCAGTGCCAGCAGGGCTGGCTTTATGACCCGTGGGGCCTGATTGGAATACGCAGCGGCGGTCTGGGGTCCACTCCGGGTCTTCCGCGACACTGAAGGACCCCCTGGCACTGAAATGCCGAAGACCCCTGGAGCAGACCCCTCGCCACTGAAATGTTGCCGAAGACCCCTGGAGTGGGGCCCCCTTAGGCGTGGGGCCCGATTCCAGGGAATAGGCGTAAAGGTGGCCCTGAGTGCCCCAGAGGAAATGAACAGAACAGGTAATCATCAAGTGATCCATCCCCTGTCGCCCATTTCCAGCTTCTAGCACATGTGTACTGCCTGTGGTGCTGGACAATATTGTCTCATTGCTTCTTTTCTTAGAAACTGGAAGGTAATGAGAGAAATGAAAGTCTGATGAGGTTACTCTATGCAATACATCTGGGGTTCTCAAACTGGGGGTCGGGATCCTCGGAGGGGGTCATGAGGTAATTACACGGGTGGGGGGCTTGTGAGCTATCAGCCTCCACCCCAAACCCTGCTTTGCTGCCTGCATTTATAATGGTACTAAATATATTTTAAAGTATTTTTAATTTATAAGGCGGGGGGGGTGTCGCACTCAGATGCTTGCTATGTGAAAGGGGTCACCAGTACAAAAGTTTGAGAACCACTGACACAGACAGTAGTTTTTTATCACTTGATAATCTGGAGGTTTTTGCAAGATGATATGCCATATCATACTCATTTCACTAACTAAAAATTTATGTCTACTCCACTACAAAGCAGACAGACTAAGACTACGTTCCCATTTATGCACCACTCTCTGAAATCATCTTCCTGTTAAAAATCTTCTAAAGATGTAACTTTTCAAGATCTTTCAAAATAGACCAACAATGAATGTTTCAAGTTGATGAATTCATTTTATTTTTTGTTTTAAATCCATTGTGCATAAATATTGCACAGGTTTTAGAATAGTGCTGCAGTATCTCATCACAAAAGGACAGGATATGGACCAAGCTTCTGCCTTATCTCTGAATTTCTTGTCTTGCACAAGTTTAAAAACAGAACCCCTATCATCATTTGAACATAGTCTTTTGTCATTTAATTTATTTCTGTCCAGCCATTTTGTCGATCTAAGCAAACAACAACAACTTTATTCTGGTCTGTGATAGAATTGTCTGTCACAGGCATTTAATCAGAACCAATGGTAATGAAAAGCTAGTCAAATAATTACTTCTGCAATAAATATAGGTTTAACATTATTATCAAACTGTAATAATAGCTACTCAAGAATGTTACAAGGATCTTTCATTCATTGTAACATTTGAGATGTGTTTAAAATACTTACTTTACAATTCTGCTTTGCATTTTTACAGTTTTGATTGGCTCATAAATAGAAACAGACTACCAAGAATTTTATTTGGGAACCAAAAAAAAAAAAAAGTTACTTGGCAACATCTACTGGAATGTATTATCAAATATATCCATAGCTGAGAGCAGGAATTTTGACTTGTATATTAGTAATATAACAGGTACCTCTGTATGTGTAAATGATTGTCTCAGTTGTCTTTGGACAACATAAACCCAAGAATACAGCAAAGCATTTTCTGCACCACTCTGGCATTTCAGCAGCAGGGGGAGGGGTGTGTCCCTGTTACAGTTCATTGTTTCAATGGAACTGTATTTTCATTTAGGACTTTGCCACAAAATTCTAATGGAAGGGAATAAGAATTGTCTGGACTTTAAAGGTGACTTGATGTTTAGATGTCACCTTCTACATTATGCCTATGCAAGTTATAGAATGTTGTACTTTTAAAAGATATAAATAAGTAAGTGTAGGAAAAGGGAGAGAGAATTACTGAACAAATGTCAGAAAATAGAGATAAGAATGGAAAATGTCAAGATGCAAAAAAAAACAGCAATAGAAGTAGATAAAATGGAGTATGCTGCTGACCAATTTAGAAAAAAGCCAGTTCAAATTATTTGCTTTCTGAAAATACTTTTAAAAATACCTGAGGTAAAGTACATGTCCAAAATATATGTATTCTAGCACTTAGAAGCACATAGAAGTTAACTATGCAGTAGATTATCAACATAGATCTCTTAAGCCCATGTTTAAAAGGGGAAGTTTATTTCAAAATCAGACAGGCACTTAACTGGTATCAATCCTCACCGTTACGGCTTGGCAATGCTGTTGACTTCATGAAGAGAAAAAGTGTAGCTGGATACAACACAGGCATCAGAAGGCTCAACAATACATTAGAAAATCTAGATGTTGCTGATGACATAGGTCTTCTAAGCGACAGCTCAACCAACATGCAAGGAAAGACCAAGTGACTGTTCAGCATTGTCAAAAAGGCCGGGCTAATAATCAGTTATAAAGAAAAAAATTCAACGAGAACTCCAGCAACTCGCAATTCTAATATCACTTTGGAAGGCAAAGGAATACAGGAAGTGAATCAACTAGCATACTTTGGCAGTAACGTTCAAGCCACAGGGATGTCCAGAAAGAAATAGTATCTGGAATTGGCAAGGCAGCAGCAGTATACGCTACCTTAAACAAGATTTGGCATCAAAAATCTACAGTTTAAAGATGAAATTATGAATCTTCCATTCAAATGTTATTTCTATCTGAACATATGAATATGAAAGCTGGAAATCCAAAAAATACAGATATCCAGATGCCTTTGAAAGCAAATGCCTTAGAAAAATACTAGGTATTAAATGGAATGAATAACAAATGCTGAGATTCGTCAAAGTGAAACAGCCCATTATCTCTAAAGGTATCCAAAAAAATAGTAACAGTTGGGATGGATGTTAATAATGAAGCCAGAGCTCATGCCACAGTAGGACTACACTGGGCAGCTGAAGAAGGAATGACAGAGGATCATTGATGCCATAAGTGATATGTAATAGCATGGGAAGGATTCAGACTTATCCGGAAGTTAACAGATTTCAGGTACTCAGCTCAATCTCAACCTATACCCTAAATTTGGAACTACTATTTAATAATCTGCAGGATACACTATACCTATATACATTTACTTAATCAGTTTTATAGATTAACATACATTTATTCAGACTTTATTTTTACATATTTATTATGTTAGAAAATGGTTAATGATACTTCTTTTATTTATTAGATTATTAATTTTTTTACTTGTGATTTGTGTCAAGCTGCATTTGGATGGAAATTGAAATTAAATTAAAAATGCATAAAATCAGAATTTTATTTAGTTAGTTAAATAAAGCTAGATTAAATGTACTGGATATATGGGAAAAAATAAGTTTATCAAAACATGTTCTGCATTTAAAACTAATTGATTTATCAAATCAGGAAGTATTACACCTCTACCCCACTATAATGCGGTAATGGGGAGCCAAAAATCCCTACCGCGTTACAGCTGAAACCCCGTTATAACAGGGTAGGGGCCGCAGGGCTCCAGCAGTGATTTTAAGGGCCTGGTGCTCCCCGCAGCAGCCTGGTGAATGAATTAGTCTTTTTACTAAACTGACTGAATAAACTGAAAAAGAATAAAATATTTTCTGCACTCACTAGAAAGGTGACAGCTGTCAAAAGCTGGTTTAGCACTTCAAACTCTGGTCCCAGAGGCTTAGCCAGTGACTTCCATGAGTTCAGTGGTTTGACTTTCTTTAAAACTTCAGCAGCAAACATATACTGCTTGATTTTTTTTTTAATTTAACTTTTATTATTTTAGTGGATTATAGCAAGCTTAGGCCTTAGCATTGGCCAACATAAAAATAAACCTATTTAAAATTGAAATTAACAAGAACTTATTTCAACAATCCTGCAGTTAATTTTTTTCAGATTTTTTGTTTCATTAAAAATTTTGATATTTTGGTCTTTCATTTCAATGCAGAGCAAAACACAACTGTTGAAATATCAGAATTTCCTGTGAAGCAGAAATTCTGATTTTCTCTCAGCTGTAGCTAAACAAGATTATCCCTTAACCCAGTTAAAATCTATTCCAATTTCTAGACTTAATCTTAAGTGTGTTTCATAAGCAGGGTTATGCTAGTATCTGACTGGAATTATTACAGAGTAATGCTTATAAAAGAAAACTAGCTACCACAGGGCTCCCTGGTGATTCTCAGTACAATACTCTACTGTCAGTCACATACTAGTTGTGCCCTTTTAGCAGAAACTCTTATGGCTGCCTTTTTTCCTTTTTATAGTTGCTCTGGCTGCTACTGAATTTAATCTTTAACCCTGCAAGGCAAAATTCTGAATTTAATACAGTTAACGACAGGGAATTAGACTGTAAATAGGTTTTCAGCCAGTCTAGATTACAGCAGCCTTTATGATGATTTGCTTTTAAAAAAATTAAAACTAGATCTGTTATGATTAGTGTTATAATATTTTATAAATAGCAATAATAAATTTGTAAAAATTATAATATTCTATGGAAAATGAACTATACTAAAAAAAAGTCACGTGAAGGCAAGAAAGAAGAGAGGTGGTAAAACAGTATTTGGCAAATTTTCAACATTTTAATAGATAATACCTAGTCCTGCCATGAGCGCAGGGGACTGGACTAGAAAGCCTCTCAAAGTCCCCTCCAGTCCTATGATTAAGTGAAAAAATCAAAGTAAACATTTACTCAATAATAAACCAGTTTTAACAGCTGGTCAAATACTATTCCATCAAATAACACATTCAGTAAGTATTTTTCTACTATTCAACACATTTTTAACATGTATTAATCAAAGATGGTAGTTATAATTAAATACAACAGCAGACATTATAATACAGTAAAAGCTGTGTTATCAGGCCCCGTATCAACCAAAAAACTCTAAAAACCAGCATTTCTAATCTTCATGGAAAGTCCAGTTTATAGTCTGGTTGGCACTGGGCCGGCAGGCTCTCTACCTGGTGCTGCGTGGCTTCTCGGAAGCGGCAACATGTCCCTGCTGCTCCTAGGCGGAGGAATGGCCATGATGGGTTCAGAGTGCGGAATGGGGAGCAGGGCTGGAGGTTGGGACATGGGAGGGGGTGTGGGACACGGGTTCTGGGAGGGAGTTTAGGTGCGGGGAACTCAGGACAGGTGGTTGGGGCATGGGAGGGGTTTCAGGATGCCGAGTGATGCTCACCTTGGGCAGCTCCCTGCAAGTGGCAACCTGTCCCTGCTGCTCCAGGTGGAGGCGCAGCTAGGCAGCTCTGCGCACTTTCTCCGCATGCAGGCGCCACCCCTGCAGCTCCCACTGGCTGTGGTTCCCAGCCAAATGGAGCTGCAGAGCCAGCGCACAGAGCCACGCCTTGGCCTAGGAACAGCAGGGACAGCTCACCGCTTGCAAGGTGCCACCCCAGGTGAGCGCCCTCCAGAACTGGCACACTGAAACCCCTTCCTCATTGCAACCCCCTGCCTCGAGCTCTCTCTTGCACCCAAACTCCCTCCCGTGCCCCAACCCTGCACCGCCTGCCGCGTCCAAACTCCCTCCCCCTTAGTTAACCAGAATTTTTCACTTATCAGCACCCCCTACTCCCCCAACAAGGCAGATTAAACTTTTACTGTAGACTGTTTTACTCCTCTTTTAGTACAATGAGTGTGGTTTGGGTTGCTAGCACAAATACTTCCTAACCTGTGGCCTAAACCTACTAGCCAGTAGGAAAGGATTTGATATTTTTTTAAATACAGACTCCTAGAACTGGTCACAGCTAGTTACATATTTTTTTTAAAAAGTTATTTTACTTTGTATACACTTGTGTTTAAAAGCCTGAGAGAGTTAGAATGTGAGTTCATAGTTTAAACAGGGCCATAAGAAGAGAGGCCATCTCTGATGTTATCAGGGCCCAAATAATTTAAGGATTTATAGCAGGGCTGTCTAGGGATTTAAAAAATTAATCACAATTAATCGCTCAATTACAAAAATTAATCACAATTAATCACACTGTTAAACAATAATAGAATACCATTTATTTAAATATTTTTGGGCATTTTCTACATTTTCAAATATATTGAATTACAACCCAAAATAGACAGTATACAGTGCTCACTTTATATTTATCTTTGATTATAAGTATTCACACTGTAAAACAAAAAATAGTATTTTTCAATTCACCTAATCTAAGTACTGTAGTGCAATCTCTTTATCATGAAAGTTGAACTTACATATGTAGAATTATGTACAAAAAATGCATTAAAAAATAAAACAATGTAAAATTTTAGAGCCTGCAAGTCCATTCAGTCCTACTTCTTGTTCAGTCAATCACTCAAAACTAGTTTGTTTACACTTGCAGGAGATAATGCTGCCCGCTTCTTGTTTACCTCACCTGAAAGTGAGAATAGGCATTTGCATGGCACTGTTATAGCCGGCGTTGCAAGATATTTACGTGATAGATGCACTAAAGATTTGTATGTCCCTCCATGCTTCAATCACCATTTCAGGGGACATGTGTCCATGCTGATGACAGGTTCTGCTCGGTAACGATACAAAGAAGTGCGGACCAATGCATGTTCATTTTTATTATCTGAGCCAGATGCAACTAGAAGTTGATTTTCTTCTTTGGTGGTTCGGGTTTTGTAGTTTCTACATCAGAGTGTTGCTCTTTTAAGACTTCTGAAAGCATGCTCCACACCTTGTCCTCTCAGATTTTGGATGACACTTCAGATTCTTAAACCTTGGGTTGAGTGCTGTCTTAAGAAACCTCACATTGGTACCTTCTTTGCATTTTGTCAAATCTGCAGTGAAAGTGTTCATAAAATGAAGATGTGCTGAGTCATTATCCAAGACTGCTACAAGAAGAAATATATGGCAGAATGCGGATAAAACAGAGCAGGGGACATACAAGTCTCCCTGAAGGAGTTAAGTCACAAATTTAATAAACGCATTTTTTTTTAACATGCGTCGTCAGCATGGAAGAGCATCCTCTGTAATGGTGGCTGAAGCATAAAAGGGCTTACGAATGTTTAATTCTCAATTACTGAGGCACACTCATGTACTTTGCTTTCCACAACCAAATCTCTGTACAACTTTTCATGAGTGATGTACCCGAATATTAAGATTCTAATAACTAAACTGTATTGCTAAATCTATTCACCTAAATGTGGGTTATTGCTGATTATGCACTATATGTATCTTATGACTTTAAAAACAAAAGTTGTATTTGCGGATAATCTAAGCACTATACTCAGATGTACGGACACACTTTTCTGAACCCATATATTATATAATTTTAACATTAGCTTTAATATCTTTTTTTTATATCTGGCACGTAAAAACCTTGCAATGCCAGCTACAAAAGTGCCATGCAAATGCCTGTTCTCACTTTTTGGTGACATTTTAAATAAGAAGAGGGCAGCATTATCTCCTGTAAATGTACACAAACTTGTTTGTCTTAGCAATTGGCTGAACAAGAAGTAGGACTGAATGGACTTGTAGCCTCTGAAGTTTTATATTGTTTTCTTTTTGAGTGCAGTTATGTAACAAAAAATAAATCTACATTGATAAATTGCACTTTCAGGACAAAGAGATTGCACAACAGTACTTGTATGAGGTGAACTGAAAAATACAATTTCTTTTGTTTAGCATTTGTACAGTGCAAATAGTCAAAAATAATATAGCCTTATTTCAATTACAATACAGAATACAACATATATGCAAATGTAGAAAAACATCCAAAATATTTAATAAATTTCAATTAGTATCTATTGTTTAACAGTGCGATTAAAGACTGTGATTAATTACGATTATTTTTTAAATGTAATTTTTTTTTAGTTAATCACTTGAGTTACTGCAATTAATTGATAGCACTTATTTATAGGTTAAAAACAAGTATTTTAAAACAGCAACCCCGAAAAAGCATGGTGTTACATAACACAGCTGCAACATACTCTTCAGAAGCTGGAGGTTCAGAGTAGTCATTTTTTGGCCTCTATGCCAAGAGGATAATGTCATTACCACTGAATGCGCGGGTGGCTTTTTGATACAGACACTGTGTCTCCATTAGACTGGGGAGGGATAGCTCAGTGGTTTGAGCATTGGCCTGCTAAACCCAGAGTTGTGAATTCAATCCTTGAGGAGGCCGCTTAAGGATCTGGAGCAAAAATCAGTACTTGGTCCTGCAGGTGAAGGCAGGGGGCTGGACTTGATGACCTTTTGAGGTCCCTTCCAGTTCTAGGAGATAGGTATACCTTCAATTATTATTATTATTTTTATAATTACAGGTCCCCTAGCCTACTTAACAGCCTTCTGTTATTCTAGGTCAAATTTCAACCAGTATTTTGGATATAAAAAACACTGTCTCACTCTTTAACAGTCCCCCTTTTATGTCACTACCTGATAAACCAACAACATGTAACAAAACCAGGGTGGATAAAAATCAGTGATTTTTTTTTAAACCAAAAATCAGATTTTTTTTTGATCAAATGCTTTTTGAGGAAAAATCCTATCTAAAGATAGTTTTAATTAAGATACATTATAGCTCAAAGATATTTCATCATGGAATAGGGATTATAAATCCTAATTCTATAATATGAGACAATATATTCATGTAATGTTTAAGAAAAGTTTTGTAAATGAGTTCCAATAATTCATGGATTATGGATCCAATTTTACAGGGTTCCAGGGGCTTCTGTATAGATTATTTAGGTTAATCTTTCTATCTACCCAATGGGACTCAGTGCTCAGTCTCGAAGATACCATCAAAGATGCTTAGTTTTGCAGTTCTCAAACTATTGAGTTGTGTTTCCAGAGATAACATGCTTGTTAACAGCAAAAATGTTTTAAAATACATAATACATAGAGGTGAGAAATAACAGACCTCAATCCTATTGTCCCTCTGCAAATTTGTGTACAATCAATCCCTTACCCTTCTCTAAAAGTGCAAAGTTTCAAAAAGTTCAAGAATAGAAGATTTGTGGAGGGCGGAATAGATCTGGACAAGGAGAAGAAGTTTGGAGATAAATGTGAGAAGGGAGAGACAGGCAATAGAAACAAAAGTGAAACTGTTTGAGCAGCATATACCAGAATGCACTTTTATGTAGAAATCCATGATTAAATCAAATCCACCCTGAACAAAACTTTGTGTTAAATATTTGTTTGTTATAAACATTTCACAATTAAAAGATCAGTTACTATTACTTAAGAAAGCTTCCAATTTTGTTTTAAAAACATTAGAACTAAAGTGCATCACAATTAACAACCACAGATGTAAATATTAGAGAGAATACACTATTTACATGGCTGTCAGAAGCCCCAAATCTGTTCAAGGCAGTATAATTAGTACTAGGCCCTCAGTTACCCACTACAGAATAAGCAACAGCTGTCTGCTCAGGTCCTCCTACATTCACACTATAGCTCCAGCAAGTTCCCCACTTTGCTGATTTCACTTTCATTTTCTTCACCAGAATAACCTGGTGAGGTACAACTGCTTGATTACATGACGGTCAGAGGTGGAGCACGGGGAAAACAAATTGACTCAGAAATTGAGAAGCTGGGGATGGACAACACAGGGGATGAGTGGATCACTTGACAGTTATCTGTTCTGTTCATTCCCTTTGGGGCGCTTTACATTAGCCACTGTCACAAGATATGGGGCTAGATCAGCTGTTCTCAGACTTTTGTATTGGTGACCCCTTTCACACAGCAAGCTCTGAATACAACCCCCCTTATAAATTAAAAACACTTAATATATTTAATACCATTATAAATGCTGCAGGCAAAGCAGGGTTTGGGGTGGAGCCTAACAGTTCGCAGCCCCCCATATAGTAACCTCATGATCCCCAGAGGGATCCCGACCCCATTTTAGAACCTCTGGGCTAGATGGACCTTTGGTCTGACCCACTATGGCTGCTCTTATCCTTTGTATATTCATCCACTCATATAAAATATGTAGCTACAAAAAAAAAAAAAAGCTAGGCAAACTACAGGGCAATAGAATGAAGACATCCAAGAAAAAAATATATTATGGTGGAAATCAGTAACAAAGCAAAGGAGGCTCAGAAGGAAAAGGACAAACCAAATCTTCCCACCAGCCATGGTTTATCAGTAAAAACAGGCAGAAACACACAGGGCAGCAAATTCCACTAAAAAAGCCCAATCCCAACACCCCTATACAGCAACTCACTACCTGCTCGTCCCTAGTCTCCCCTGCCCGGGCTGCCCTAGTCCTCGGCCCTGCTGGCCCTGCCTCCTTGCCCCATTCCCCTGCAATCCTGACCCCAGCGCCCCTTCCTCACAGGAACAGTCCCATGCCGACGAGCCCCCTTGCTCCCCACCCCCCAGCACCCCACTGCCGACTACCCCCCACTCAAGCCTGCAGGAGCCCTGCCCTCATCCCCGGCTCTGCCCGCCCCAAAGACCCCTCTCCTCCCTTTGCCCGCCGCTGCCCCGGCTCCCGCCGTGTCCTCCCCGCTAGCGCCCGGTCCCGGGAGGGACTCACGTTCCCCGCCGCACCTGACAGATCCGCGGGGAGGCCTGGCTCCGCTTCAGCCCGCTGCCGGCTGTCCAGCCGTGGACGCAGGCCGCCGGCTGCCGGAGCAGGGACGCTTCCAGCAGCCTGCGCCGATAGAAGGCGGCGAGAGCCGCCAGGCTCCGCGGAGCCCCCAGCAGCGCCATCTTGAAAGAAAGAGAAGACAGAGAGGATTGTGGGATACTGGCAGACTAGATCGGGGTGGGGGAGAAGGAGCGAGGGCGAGAGTTCGCATGCCCCCCTCACCTGACCTTGCCTGGTACCGGAAATGGAGCTCGCTCTAGAGTAGTGTTGGTGGGAACCAGGCCAAGGGTTTCAATCCATCTCTCCCAGCGCTTGGTGCCACCTATGCTGAGAAAGCCCTGTGCCTGCTGCAGAGCCACTGGTGACCCCGCGGGCAGTGTTCCCAGCCCTAGTGGGAGACCTGCCAGAGGCAGCTACCTGGCCCTGTCCACGAATCTCCATGGCAGCCTGGACAGTGCCAGGTTACCCAGGCAGGGAGCCATCCTGGGCTTTGATGCAGTGTGGGGATGGAGTGGCTGCATGCTCTGTCCTGGAGCTGCCAGCATCACTGCCTGCTGCCCCTGTTTCTCATTTTCACAAAACAAGTTTTGTAACCCATCAGCTATGGTGGACTCTGGGCACCTGAGCAAGCCACTGGCCTTCCAAACTAGTGAAATTGACCATAGGTTAGGTGAGCATATTAGCAGTCACACAAAGCTTCTCTTTCCAACCCCCAGGGAATAGGATGACTAGATGCACCAGGACAATGGAATGTACTAGTTTTTAAGGACCATATCTGCCTCTCAGACTGGTGGGGGATAGGGAAGAGTGTGAGTGTGTGTCCTGTACTTTAAGGAAATTCCCTAGTGAAGATTCTCCAAGCCCCAGCATGTTCCTCTAGCAGGGGAAGACAGGAGCAGGACAGAAGCTATTTCCCCCTTCTCTCCAAGGTATTAAAACCTTTCCAGGGTAGTTTCTTAGCTCCTTCCATAAACTGTTCATCTTGAGTTACAGCACCCCCCATTCCTGCAAGGTATAGTGTAACTGATTTTACTCTAGTCACCCTTTCTGATATTCCTAGTTGTGGAGCTGGATCATCAGAACAGTGGGACCCTCAAAACCAAATGCACCTGAATCCACATATTAGACTTATTCACCCATCCTTAACAACGCCATAGTTTTAAGATTAATGTTTTGGCAATTTTTAAAGTCTTCTGTTGTAAAGGAAGGTGTTTGTTTCAAGGTGATATTTAACAATCTAACTCCAAATCTCCTTTATTCAAATTATCACAGAGCGTGATAGCTCCATAAAACCAGGAGAAGTATCCAAACTCTGACACGAGTGTCCATTTTGGGCAACTTCTATGAGCCCTGCAGGGCCAACTTTATTGATTGCAATAGCTACCCTCAACTTGATTGCAGAGTGGGCTCTCTCTTAATGCAAGAGGCCTGAAAATGGAAGTGTAAAATCTGGACTGAGAAGGATTAAGATATTGCTTGGATTAAGATAGATCCCCTGTATGTAATGCTCCGTTATCTCTGTATAGAACTGAGTCTATAGTCAAGATAGGTATAGCTGTGAGCCACCCAACAGAACTCCTTGGGAAAGTGAAGCTTTGTTTACCCCAGCACAACTTTGGTTTTTCTGAGATCAAATCAACATGGTAATAATAGGTCCCTAATTCAATACCAGTCTGAAAATTGAGGAAATTAGGGAATGTGTCATAGATTACAACAGTGTATGTACTCTCATCTGATTGGCATGCAGAGTCATGATGAAGCTGTAACTCTGTGTGACATTATTAATCACACAAAGATCTCTTCAAAGCTACTGGAGCTTGACTATTGCTGTTGCTGCCTTCTGAGAGAGTTCTGAGCTCAGTTAGGGAGACAGCCTGGCAGCAAAAAGGAAAAAAAAGAAAGAGGCCTGGTTTAAAACTGATTTTAATGAGGTAGGTTTCTCAGGAATTACTAGGCTTCACTATGACATCCAACATTGCTTTGGACCAAGATTCACTTCAAACTATATAGGTGACATTTCTCTGTTACTAATCGGATTCTTCGTCATAATCATAGTTGGCAGTATTTGATCTGAACAGTGCCACCTAGTGTAATCCTGCAAGGAAATAAATTTTAATTTAGCAGTAGAATAGAATAATAATACTGTATTACAAGATTACTTTGCACAGCTCTAGTACCTTTTAACTGGGGACCTAAATCACTTGACAAACATTAATTATTCAAGTCTCACAACTCCACAGTGAGCCAATGGTATTATTAGAGCCCTTTAATGTAAATTGAAAGAGAGAGAATAAGAGGTTACTTGAGGTCACACATTGAGTCAGTGGTCTGTAATATAATTTAGGAGAACCACTGAAGTTAGAGATCGAAAGATTCAGGAAATCATCCAGTTCATATCCCTGCCAGTGCAGAATTTTTGCCTACAGGCACTTTCTAATGTTTTGTCTAATTCTACGCCTAAAATTCCAAAGCAAATCATAGTTTTGTCAGGAATATTTGTAGACATTCCATATAAGGAATGTGTGTGAGACTTCGGAGTGGTTTGATTGAACTCCCAAGCTGGAGGTATAGCCATAGCTCTGAGATCAAAAATAATATTAGGAGACTGGAGGGATTCATTTCTGAAAAGAGGTTAAAAGAGCTAAATATTAACAGCTTGGTTTACAGATAACTAAGGGGATACAATGAAAAAATAAACATTAAGGAAGGAGAGGAATTATTTACGGTGACATGTGAGTGAATTACAAGGAGTAATGAGATCACAGTAAATATGTAAAAATTAAGACTGAATAGTAGGAGAAAACTCTTATGGTGGGATTTGATAGGCAATGGAATGGAATCACAAGGAAAGTAGTGGAATCCCTATCACTTGGGAACAGAGTGGATTGATTTAAAACCAAGTGGAACACCCTCAATTTAAATCAATTTTAATATGACCATTAAAACATTGCTTTACAAGTAAATAGAGCCTTCATGATATATTTGGTATTTTTTTTTGCTACCTCGAAGGGTACACTATAACTCATAGACTCATAGACTCCAGGACTGGAAGGGACCTCGAGAGGTCATCGAGTCCAGTCCCCTGCCCTCATGGCAGGACCAAATACTGTCTAGACCATCCCTAATAGACATTTATCTAACCTACTCTTAAATATCTCCAGAGATGGAGATTCCACAACTTCCCTAGGCAATCTATTCCAGTGTTTAACTACCCTGACAGTTAGGAACTTTTTCCTAATGTCCAACCTAAATCTCCCTTGCTGCAGTTTAAGCCCATTGCTTCTTGTTCTATCATTGGAGGCTAAGGTGAACAAGTTTTCTCCCTCCTCCTGATGACATCCTTTTAGATACCTGAAAACTGCTATCATGTCCCCTCTCAGTCTTCTCTGTTCCAAACTAAACAAACCCAATTCCTTCAGCCTTCCTTCATAGGTCATGTTCTCAAGACCTTTCATCATTCTTGTTGCTCTTCTCTGGACCCTCTCCAATTTCTCCACATCTTTCTTGAAATGCGGTGCCCAGAACTGGACACAATACTCCAGTTGAGGCCTAACCAGCGCAGAGTAAAGCGGAAGAATGACTTCTCGTGTCTTGTTTACAACACACCTGTTAATGCATCCCAGAATCATGTTTGCTTTTTTTGCAACAGTATCACACTGTTGACTCATATTAAGCCTGTGGTCTACTATGACCCCTAGATCTTTTTCTGCCATACTCCTTCCTAGACAGTCTCTTCCCATTCTGTATGTGTGAAACTGATTGTTCCTTCCTAGGTGGAGCACTTTGCATTTATCTTTATTGTACTTCATCCTGTTTACCTCAGACCATTTCTCCAATTTGTCCAGATCATTTTGAATTTTGACCCTGTCCTCCAAAGCAGTTGCAATCCCTCCCAGTTTGGTATCGTCCGCAAACTTAATAAGCGTACTTTCTATGCCAACATCTAAATCGTTGATGAAGATATTGAACAGAACCGGTCCCAAAACAGACCCCTGTGCAACCCCACTTGTTATACCTTTCCAGCAGGATTGGGAGCCATTAACCACTACTCTCTGAGTACGGTTATCCAGCCAGTTATGCACCCACCTTATAGTAGCCCCATCTAAATTGTACTTTCCTAGTTTATCCATAAGAATATCATGCGAGACCGTATCAAATGCCTTACTAAAGTCTAGGTATATCACATCCACCGCTTCTCCCTTATCCACAAGGCTCGTTATCCTATCAAAGAATGCTATCAGATTAGTTTGACACGATTTGTTCTTTACAAATCCATGCTGGCTATTCCCTATCACCTTACCACCTTTCAAGTGTTTGCAGATGATTTCTTTGATTACCTGCTCCATTATCTTCCCTGGCACAGAAGTTATACTAACTGGTCTGTAGTTTCCTGGGTTGTTTTTATTTCCCTTTTTATAGATGGGCACTATATTTGCCCCCTTCCAGTCTTCAGGAATCTCCCCCGTCTCCCATGATTTCCCAAAGATAATAGCTAGAGGCTCAGATACCTCTTCTATTAACTCCTTGAGTATTCTAGGATGCATTTCATCAGGCCCTGGTGACTTGCAGGCATCTAACTTTTCTAAGTGATTTTTTACTTGCTCTTTCCTTATTTTCTCTTCTAAACCTACCCTCTTCCCGTAAGCATTCACTATACTAGACATTCCTTCAGACTTCTCAGTGAAGACTGAAACAAAGAAGTCATTAAGCATCTCTGCCATTTCCAAGTCTCCTGTTACTGTTTCCCCCTCCTCATTGAGCAGTGGGCCTACCCTGTCTTAGTCTTCCTCTTGCTTCTAATGTATTGATAAAATGTCTTCTTGTTTCCCTTTATTCCCATAGCTAGTTTGAGTTCATTCTGTGCCTTTGCTTTTCTAATCTTACCTCTGCATTCCTGTGTTATTTGCCTATATTCATCCTTTGTGATATGACCTAGTTTCCATTTTTTATATGACGCCTTTTTATTTTGTAGGTCACGCAAGATCTCAAGGGTAAGCCAAGGTGGTCTTTTGCCACATTTTCTATCTTTCCTAACCATCGGAATAACTTGCTTTTGGGCCCTTAATAGCGTCCCTTTGAAAAACTGCCAACTTTCCTCAGTTGTTTTTCCCCTCAGTCTTAATTCCCATGGGACCTTACCTATCAGCTCTCTGAGCTTACCAAAATCCGCCTTCCTGAAATCCATTGTCTCTATTCTGCTGTACTCCCTTCTACCCTTCCTTAGAATTGCAAATTCTATGATTTCATGATCACTTTCACCCAAGCTTCCTTCTACTTTCAAATTCTCAACAAGTTCCTCCCTATTTGTTAAAATCAAGTCTAGAACAGCTTCCCCCCAGTAGCTTTTTCAACTTTCTGAAATAAAAAGTTGTCTGCAATGCAGTCCAGGAACTTATTGGATAGTCTGTGCCCCGCGGTGTTATTTTCCCAACATATATCTGGATAGTTGAAGTCCCCCATCACCACCAAATCTTGGGCTTTGGATGATTTTGTTAGTTGTTTGAAAAAAGCCTCATCCACCTCTTCCGCCTGATTAGGTAGCCTGTAGTAGACTCCCAGCACGACATTACCTGTGTTTTTTACCCCTTTTAGCCTAACCCAGAGACTCTCCACACTTCCGTCTCCTATGTCCATCTCCACCTCAGTCCAAGTGTGTACATTTTTAATATATAAGGCAACACCTCCTCCCTTTTTCCCCTGTCTATCCTTCCTGAGCAAACTATACCCATCCACACCAACATTCCAGTCGTGTGTATTATCCCACCAAGTTTCAGTAATGCCAATAATGTCATAGTTGTATTTATTTATTAGCACTTCCAGTTCTTCCTGCTTATTACCCATACTTCTTGCATTTGTATATAGGCATCTAAGATACTGGTTTGATCTTGCCTCCCAGCTTTGCCCTGACCCTCCTTCCTCTCTGTCATTATAGCCCGTGCTCCCTCCTGTTTCCAACCCATCTCCCAGGTCTTGTTCCCCGTATGTATATTCAAAATATACATTTATTTAAGCAATTATATAACTTAATAGTTTCAGATTCTTAATTGCACAATTTAAGTATGTTAGCAAAATAATAAGTGAGATATTACTTTTTTGCTAGATAATTAAATTTTTGCTCCTGATTTGTGTCAAGCTGCATTTGGATGATGACTAGAATTTAATTAAACACACCAAACAGCATATAAAATGTATTAAACAAAAGAACCTTAAATGTTTTGGATACATAAACTTCCTTTATCAAAACATGTTTCACATTTACAACTAAATGATTTATTAAACAGAGGGAATAACTATAGCCTGTGAATTAAACTGATTATTTCAGGTCACCTTGGGAAAATTTTCCTCAGAACATAATATGTTAGACCAATGATCCATCTAGCCCAGTCTCCTTGTCTTCTGACAGTGGTGGTGCCAGATGCTTGAGAGAGAATCAACACCACAGGGCAGTTTATCAAGTGAACCATCCCTGGTCATCTGCTCCCAGCTTCTGGCAGTCAGAAGTTTGGGCACACCCAGAGCATGGGGTTGCATCCCTGACCATCTTGGCTAATAGTTATTGATGGATCTATCCTTCAAGAAATTATCTAATTATTTTTTTAACTCAGTTATGCTTTTGGCCTTCACAACATCACCATCAACGAGTTCAACAGGTTGACTGTGTGTTGTGTGAAGAAGTACTTCTTTATGTTTGTTTTAAACATGATGCCTATTAATGTCATTGGGTCTTTTGTTCTGTGAAGGGGTAAATAACACTTCCTTATTCACTTTCTACACGCCAGTCATGATTTATAGACCTCTATCATATCCCTCTCAATTGTGTATTTTCTAATCTGACCAGTCTGAGTCTTTTAAATCTCTCCTCATATGGAAACTGTTCCATACCCCTAATCATTTTTGTTTCCCTTCTCTGTACCTTTTTCAATACTAATCTATCCTTTTTGAGGTGGGTGTGACTAGAACTGCATGTGGTATTCAAGGTATGGGGATACTATGGATTTACATAGTGGCATTATGATATTTTCTATTAATTTCCTAATGGTTCCTAACATGGTTAGCTTTTTTGACTGTCGCTGCACATTGAGCAAATGTTTTTGGCAAACTATCCCTAATAACTTCAAGATCTCTTTCTTGAGTGGTAACAGCTAATTTAGACCCCATCATTTTGTATGTATAGTTGAGATTATGTTTTCCAGTGTGCATTACTTTGCATTTATCAACATTGAATTTCATCAGTCATTTTGTTGCCCTATCACCAATTTTGTGAGAGCCCTTTGTAGCTCTTCACAGTCAGATTTGGATTAAACCACTATGAGTAATTTTGCATCATCTGCAAACTTTGCCCAGCTCACTATTTATCCCTTTTTCCAGATAATTTTTGAATATGTTAAACAGCATAGATCACTACAGATCCTTGGGGGACCCCACTATTTACTGCTCTCCACTGTGAAAACTGATCATTCATTCCTACCTTTGTTTTCTATCAATGAGAGGACATTCCCTCTTATCCCATGATTGCCTACTTTGCTTAAGAGCCTTTTTTGTGTGTGAGGAACCTTGTCAAAAGTTTTCCGAAAGTCCAAGGAAACTACATCCACTGAATCACCCTTATCCATGTGTTTGTTACCGCCCTCAAATAATTGTTTATTTATGATAACTCTTTTCTTTACTGTAGTTTCAACCAATTTGCCTGATCCTGATGTTAGTCTTACCAGTCTGTAATTGCCAGGGTTGCCTCTTTAAAAATCAGCATGTGCCAATTATCTTGTACAGAGTTTGATTTAACCAAGAAGTTACATGGCACTGTTAGTAGTTCTGAATTTCACATTTCAGTTCCTTCAGAACTCTTGGGTGACTACCATCTGGTCCTGGTAACTTACTTCATCAATATGTTCCAAATATGCCTTAGTCAAAGCAATTGGGAGTTTAAATTACCTACTCACCTAAGTCTCTTGAAAATGACAATCTCCTAAGTTACTTTGTCCATCTATCAGACTTCTATAACTGGTAGATCTCATCCTCAACCTCCTCATTTTTATTCATAGACTGGAAGAGAAAGACAAGTTTTCCTGCTTTGTCGTCAACTCCAATTCAATTTCTCACTTTTGAATGAATTAGTCCAAATGAAGAAAATATTATTTCTGTGCCTGAAGAAGAGGCTACTGGTGTCAAAAGCTAGCTTAGCACTTGAAAAGTGAGTGATTCCAGGTGCTTAGCTGCTGACTTCCATCAGTTCAGTGGTGTGACTTTTTTTAAATTGAGACCGGAGACAATTAGGGCTCAGTGAGAAAGAAGCTATAAAACAGGAGTAAGATGCCACCCAGGTGGGCTTGGTGGATGATCCTGATGAGATACGTGATCCTGTCTCCTGTTTTCAGAGGCCAGTTCCCAATGCCTGTGAAGATGTGCCAGTCTCTTGCATCCAGTAACACAGCCCCTGGATCCCCCCACAGGATCAAGTGCTTAATACAATACATGTTGTGACATGTTTAAAGAGCTTGACCTCAAAAGTTAGATATTTTTCTTCTGATTCTTTCTTTATAAAGATCAGCCCTTAACTCAAAGTTGTTGATAGAGGGTCATGGATTCAGCATATTTATTTTTAAAAATGTTTTGCAAGATAGTTTAGGTCCTAACATACTTTGTATTAAATTCAGATTTCATTGTAAACAGGTTTATTTTTAAAAAAGAAGAAAATTATAATTTAAACAAAATTAAAAAATCCAATTGAAATTTTATTTAAAAAAAATCTATTTTTAATCCATTCTGTTTGGGAACTCCCATCATTTGGAACTTTTAAAATTAAATGGAACAATTCACTAGAAAATGGCCTCTAGTGAACAGTCCTGTACTCGGGCTAACAACTGTGCTCTTTCTTTAGAGAAAATTCTGTAATCTTAGTAAATTTCATATTGTATCTCTATGGACTGAATTACTTCAGAGGTTTATAATGTCTTTGATTCTATGCTATGAGTTAAGATGTGCAACTTTATTTATATATATATATTCAAGGGGGGATTGTATTTAATATATTTGAAAAAAAAATCTCATCTTCTTTTCTATAGTTAAGGTCCTTCCAATTCTGCTGTATTTTTCCTCTTCCTATGTTCTTTGGTCAGTCCCCCCATTCTGCTTTTTTAATGCTTTTCTTCCTCGCTCCTAGCATTATGGCCTACTAGCAATTATTATTTGTATTAGTGTAACGCCTTGTTGTGCTAGGCACTATCTTCCACTATGTGTTGGTACAATCCATGCCCCAAAGAGACAAGACAGGGTGGGAAAATGGAGGCCCAGACAGGGGAAGTGACATACCTAAGGTCACTGTGAAAGTCTGGAAATAGAACCCTGACATCCTGAGTAATTAGCCTAAAAGCCCTGTCTATTGGACCACATTGCCTCCAACTGCATAGTTAATAGGTAAGGAAATTACTTTGACTTCTTAACTCACTAGGTCCCTTGGAACAAGGATTGCTGAAGAGGCCAAGCCTTTAACTTCTAGGGGTCCATGTTTCTCCTGTGACTGCATCTGGTAGAACCAGGGGTGACATGGATAGCATCCAGTCAAGCTGTGATGGGAAAACATGGTGTCTTTGGGGAGAGCTGATACAAGAGGGATAACTGGGTATTTTTGGAGAACCATGCAAAAAAGATGAATCTCTTTTTAACTTATTTGACTGGATTTGGGTATGGGTGCACCTTCCTTTTATACATTTACTTTGACTCCCTTAATCACAGTGGATTACTATACAACAATTGGAGACAGTTGCATTAAAATAAGTACAACACAGTGAGATAAGGCTAAAACCTAGTCCTATCACTGAATGTCCTCACTTCAGTCACTTTTTCAGATTCTTAATATTCTTGGACTAATAACACACTTCCTGTGCGTGTGGAATTGCTTGGCCACTCATTTTCTGTGTAACTTTGTGCAAATCACTTAAAGGCTCTGTCTCAGTCCCCCCCCAAAAAAAAACCAACCCCCCCCCCAAAAAAACCAGTAAAATAGGAATAATAATAATAATAATCCTCTACCACCTAGGATGTTCTAAGGACTAATTAGTTATTGTTTTTACAGCACTTTGAAGATAGTCATAATACCTTTTATTATCCAGGATGAGCAGGTATTTAGACAATTTCCCTTATCTAAGAGCTGTGAGTCAGTGTGCATTACAGAACCAGCAAAATGTTAATGAGGATGTGTATATTACAAACTCCATGAAAACAAGGTATTTCAGAGACAAGCAACTTGATTTCATTTATCTGATCAATTTCAAAATAGGAAAAATAAGGTTAGAAGGGTAAAGAGGCTAGAAGAGTCAAATGTACACTTGACTATGAAGTCAGAAACATAGACTAGATCAGTAGATTAGATCTGTTAAGAGCCTTCCAAACAAAGAAGGTGATTGCGGATTTGACCATGGTGAGCAATGTAGGTTTCATAACCAGATCAAAAACATTTGACCCAAATTCTTACTTCAGTTACATTGGGTTGATCCTATTAAAGGCAAGGGGGTTGCACTGGTGTGACTGAGGATACATCCCTTTTTTACTACAAGCCTGGCTTGATACTTGAATATGAGTGCTTGCATTAATAACGACTAGAATTGATCACCTTAGATGAATACACCCTTTGTTGTTCACTTCACAGTCCTCCCTCAGTTTTGCCCTCTTAATTGAAGCAGACTGATACCTACTAAACATTTTTGCTCTTTGTCCACAACTTCTCCTGTGAAGAAATCTTGACGAAATTTCCAATTTCCTGTCTGAATAGGATTCACTTTTTATTTATTCCAATCCTTCAATAAAATAAGTCTAACCTATATTTCAGCAGGATATAAAAGATCTCTACCATTATCTTCTCAAATCTCCATTTTCTGTTTCCTGAGGTTGGCAGATCTGACTTCATTTAGATGCTCACCTTTTTCACATCTTTGCACACAGATACATTAAATGGCTTAGTAGTGCAAGTAGAATAAAACCATATCTGTAAAAATTCATCAGGGCTGTGCTCACAGGAGATTGTGCAGTGGCAGGGAAGTACTTGACTTGATGTGAAATCCTGAGATTGACACATAAAATATCAAGATCATGAAAATGCGCACACTAGAGGCAATTTATGATAAAAACATAGAAATCAGACAAATTACATGCTGTATCAGTTATGGATGGCAACTGTTAACAAAAAGCATTAAAAAGGTACAATTTTAAAAATCAGGTTGCATGGCTAATCAGGCAGCCTGCTACAGGCTACTTGTGCTGATGAGACCAGCTCTGTGAAAGGCCTTGATCCCTGACACAGCCCCAAGCTTTTTCAGCCAACAAACCCCAAAGTTCTCTCTCATTTTTCCCAAGGTCACATTGGGCTCAGAGGCTACTGCTTGGTTTTCATGCTTTTTGCCTCTGCCTCTCTCTCTCTCTGTTCTTGTCCCTTCTGTTTCTCTGTGTTCTGCCTCCAAAAATACTCAGCAAAAGCCCTCTGCAGTTAGTCCAGAAACCCCTGTGTTCATATAACCCTTTTGTCTTAGATAGGAACTTGTGATTAATGTATTCTTATAGTTATGTTAATTGAAGGGCGAGTTCACACCCCTCAATCTCAGCAAGGTTTTAATTTGACCTATGAGGAGGTTTCACCCAGCTTGTAACAATTTTACATGATTATCTGATTGTTTTAGTCTGGCTAAGAGTACAGTGAAGAACATGTTGATGGCTCACTGCTGCTCTCAAGGATTTCTTGAGTTTTAAGAGCCTTTAACATTTACACCCCCACTAAGCAGTTAGTAAAGTAACTCTATTTTTCAGAGAAGGGACAGTTTGTTTACTTATTCTTTTTTGGTGTTGTTTTTGAACAGAGGATACTGTTGTTTTACAAAAGTAAGATTAAAAACAGCTATTGGTTATTTAAATTAATATATGGGGTAATCATTTTCATTTAAACACTGTACAATATATGACAGCAAAAACCCATAAATAAAGTTCCCTCTTTGCTGGCAACGAAGGTAGTAACTAGTCCAGATACCATAGTCTACAGCAATAAACTAAAAGCCAGCACATTTACTTTCTGATGAGAGTGGACTATATAATTTCCCCCCATAAAACTAAACTCTAAATAGAGGGTCATTGAGACCAAAATTATAATTTACACATTACAATACATTAAAAAAAATTAGAACATTCACTTCATTTCCCTATAAAACAGAGGCTCCCAAACATTTTAGTAAGGTGACCCACCAACTGCATTTTGTCTTTTTTTTTTTTTTTTTCAGTGCACCCAGGATCCAAATCAGTGGGGATCCAAAATTACAGGTCATCTTCCTCCTTGTCCTCCCCTGCTGACGGTCACCAACTATGCAGCAGCACCATGTGTCTTGGCACCACAACCTGGTGTGGAGGAGAGGCCCTTGGGTGGGGTGGGGTGGGGATGGAAGAGCAAGCTTGTCCTCCCCTCTGTGGCGGCTCCTGTCCTGTGGGGCTGGACCTGGCACCGCAGTGCTACTCAGATTTGGCCCATGATGGGGGTGCCGTCAGACCAAATTTGAGTGAGTGGCATTGTGACCTGGTGCACAAAATCATAGCACCACTCAGATTTCGCCCAGCCACTACTCCGACCCCATGCACCAGGTTGCAACACTCAGAGCAGGGAGTGAGGCCCAGCCCCAGAGGACAGGAACCATCACTATGGGATGAGTGTGGTTTCACTTTCCAACCTTCCTATCCCCCCAGGGCATCCCCTTCTCACCAGGCCCACAACCCCTCTACAGCCTTCCCATGACCCCTCCCCCACGGTTTGGAAACACTGCTATTAACAATGAATTCACTATCTGAATTCATACGAGACCCAATTTTGCAACACACCCTAACACAGCTGTCTTTAAAAACAAAATCTACACCTCTATTTTTCATACCAACATGAGAGAGGATTTTTCAGTGTAGACATACAAAGAAAAAAAAAAGCATTCAGTAAGCCTGTTGCATGAATTAGCCTCGCCAGAAGGCAGATCCTTTTAATAGGCATGGTGAATTCCATAGGGCTATGGTGTCTACGGAACTCCTGATGGCAGCTGTTAATATAGCTCTGAGACTGAATCCATTCCTGCACCAGTCTAGAACCTAGTGAAGGGATAGGTAGCTAAGGTGCAGTCCTTGGCACCAGTTAAGACATCCCTTGGGGTGCTATGGGCCTTGGGCAGCTGGAGAATAGCCAAAGTGCGTTTCCCCAGTCATATCCCCAGAATCATGTGTGGGTTGCTGGGAGACAGGGGTTTACAGAAAGCCCGCTATACCAAAAGGGGTATTTTTCGATAAGGGATGCAACTGATTTGCTGATAAAAATTGGCTGCAGGACAACTGTGATCTGGACCCACTGAAATTAGAGATAAGGGACTGCAAATGTGAGGTATTATTTCCCTTTATAAATATCAAAAACTAGACAAAAGAATTGTTGGGTGGGTTTTTTTGGTATTTACTTTTCCTTCATTCAGAATGAATTCAAGGAACTATCTGGATGACAGAAGAAACACTCAGCCAAAGTCATCCCTAGTGTAACTCCATTAGGAATTGACAGCCACTAGAGCAGAATTTTGCACAGCATTAGCGCTCTTCTGGGCCATATCTTCCAAGTCTTTTTGCACGTTCCTTTAGAAATATAAGGCCAAATTTTCAAAAATGCATTGCCTTTCCTGCCAAAGTAATTTACTTCATCTACCACTGGAATGCAAACACCTCTGGAGTACAATGCAGCAGCTGATTATAAGCACACAGAAATAACAATTTTATTAAGATGATGTTTAAAAAAAAGTGAACGCTACAGAGTTTAAGTGTAGAAGTTTCTGGTTATCAGGGAATAGTGTACAGATTATCAAGGGGTGCGAAGTTTGGTTTAAGATCAGATGGCGTAAGGAATACATAATCTGCAATATCCCCGATTGGGGGTAAAAGGTTAACGGGTCAAAGTACAGACACTGAGATATGAGGGTATGTTGTTTATATAATGGCTATGTTCGGGTGTGGAGTAGAATGAGCGGATACAATGATGGGGATGGATTGACCCTCATTTGGTGAGATTTAATGTTCAGGGAGTTTATAGTTTCAGTTCATATGGTCCAACGGACAAAGTCTCTCGGCCCCTTTCTCATGGTTGATGCATGATGTCACTCCGGCTCACGCCTCCTAGTACTGTCAGTGGCCGGTGGTGTGTTCGGTGTAGATGTCTCTGGACCATCAGACGGTGTCTGAGACCACGAGGTACTGCATGAGCCATGCGTAGCGTTGACGGATCCCACAAGCACATGCTCGTTGCACACGCTCCCAGGCATCCAGGGCTCCAATGATCAGGGTGTGCATCTGCACCTTGTGGCCCTTCGCTCTCAAGGTGTCATCCATGGGAGCATACTTTTCCAGCTTATGAGCTCAGGCTTCGCAAAAGGCCGGGGTCCTATTCTCAAAGGAGACCATGATGTCGATGAGGATAATCTTTTTCTGAGCCTTGTCGGTGACGATGTCAGATCACAGCTGGCTGTCCGTACCAGGGATGGCGCAGTTCATGCGACCTCCCCCAGGTGTGGTGCGTTGACTTTCACCAGGTGGTTCTATATGGTGTTGTGGTGCAGCTGCCAGGCTCTGGAGTGGGGCTTGCAGCTGCACAGGATGTGGGACAGAGTCTCGTTGGAGTAGCTGCACTTCCTGCAACGCTTGTCTTGGTTCCTGTGGTGGATGGTTCCATTGAGCCAGATGCAGTTGAGCCGGGCAGGGTAGATGAACCGCCAGTTGGCGAAATGGGTGAAGTTGCTCCCGGTGAGGAAATGGTTGCTGATGTCCCACTTGCTGGTCAACTCAAAGGCTTTACCCTGGTTCACTTTACGCTTCAGGGTTTCCACATACAGCGAGTGGGTGGTGGCCTTCAGGGTTCTGTCCAGCATGCCCCTGGTGCTTGGGATGATGATGGTGTTGTCGTCCGACCTGATCTGTGGCACCAGGACTCCCAGCTCCTGGCACTCCTCACACCATTCCCAGCAGCAGCCGATGTGCTTGCCCAGTCAACGCGTAGCATTGCGAGCACGAGACCACAGTGAAGTGATGTCGCCCTTTTCCCATCCAAATTTGCCATCCAGGGGGCCGTTCAGGAAGGTGGCGATGTCTTGGTTGGGGGTGGGGGGCTCTGTTGATCCGCTTTATCACATCATGCAGGGAGTTCGCTGCGATGTTCCTTACTGTGGTGTTGGGACATGTCATCAGGAGGAAGGCACGGGTGATCACCATGACCTTGCACAGCTCGCCTATGCGGTGGATTTTGGCACCGCTGTGCCTCTGGGCGATGTAGATCAGCTCGTTGCTGGCTCTTTGGGGTAGGAACAGCCACTTTTTTACCAGCTGCCAGACAATCCTGTCTATCTTGTTGAGGAGCACCTTTGCCACAGCGGATCCCCTTAGGACGAATGAGATACAGGGGATCAGGAAGGTGTTCAGGGCATTTATCTTCTGCCACGGTGCCAGCAGGGAGGCATTGATCTTGGAGGCATCCTGCAAGATCTCCTGGATGGTGTCCTCAGGTGTCTGCCGGACACAGAAATCTGTCCGCTTGCCGAGGTGCTGGTACATCTGCCCCTCTGCCAGGGGGATGACGGACTCACCCTGGATCTGGAACCCCGTTACCTGCACTGAGTCCCTTTTGCGGCCATCAGTGTGGAGAGTTGTGCACTTCTTTGCACTGAAGCAGAGCCCCATCCAGTCAGCAACTCAACTGGTGGTATCTAGCATACCTTGGAGGCTCTCTGGGTCATCTGCGGTCAGGACCAGATCATCTGCGTAAGCCGGGACACTCACCCTCTCACCGTGGAGGTTGAAGCCATCTGTACCATTGGAGATCACTCACAGCAATGGTTCCATGGCGAGGTTAAAGATGATGGGGCTGAGGGGACAGCCCTGCTTTACTCCACTCTGGATCGGGATCTTGGTGGTGGTGCTGCATCCCTCGTACAGCTTTCGGATTACATGAAGGAAGTTCTCTGGCATCCCGAACTCCTGGACTGTGGCAAAGATGTGGTGGGTGAGTTATGGACCCAAAGGCATTAGCAGGTTGAACCACGCTATCACGCACTGCCTCTGCGCCCTTCTGGCCATTTGGATGGTGGTTTGGAAGATGAAGTTGTGTTCATAGCCCTCGCATGATGTGAAGCCTTTCTGGATGGAGCTGATGGCTCCCCCGCTCACCAGCCACTCCATGATCCTCAATGCCAGGCAGCTGGCATACAGCTTGTACATCATGGAGCAAGAGAGATGGGCCTCCAGTTATAGGTGCCAACTTTCTCGGTGCTGGTGGGTGCCCGTGCCCCCTGCCCTGACTCCACCTCTGCCCCCCCCATTCCAACCCCATTCCCAAAGTCCTCGCCCTAACTCCACCCCCTCCCTGCCCCTATTGGATCTCTTCCCCAAATCCCCTCCCCAGCCCCGCCTCTTCCCCCAGTGCACCGCGTTCCCCCTCCGCTCCCCTCCCCGCAAATCAGCTGTGTCAAGGCACAAGTGGTGGGAGGGAGAGGGGAGAAGCAGGACACGGTGGCACGCTCACCGAGGGAGAGGTAAGCTGGAGCAAGGGGGCAGGGCCACAGGGAGCCGCCGGTGGGTGCTGAGCACCCACCATTTTTTTCTGTGGGTGCTCCAGCCCTGGAGTACCCACGGAGTCAGCACCTATGCCTCCAGTTGCTGGGGTCATCCTGCTCTAATACACAACAACTGAAGGCAGGAATTGGAGCAAAATCCAGTAAACTACAGTGCGAATATATGGAGGCAGAAAGTAATTAGCTGAACTTCAATTTGGTCATGACCATTGGGTCAACAGCTGTGCTTTTTACAATTTTTTTTCATTATGTGAAATGATTAGGACTAGAAATGGGCAAATATTGCAAAACAGTATTCGCAAACATTTACGCATATCAAATAAGTGAATTTACCTCAGCAGTATTCATAAGCCTCCTTTTTTTTGCTTTGTGCTAATATTTGGATATGCAAGGTTTTGTTCATACAAATATTCAGGGGAGTCTCATATTCACATAAGCATGTGTCCCCCACAGGGAATTATAAAAAAAATTATGTTAATCCTATCATGAAGGAACAATATGAAGTAACTTTCTTGATGACCAACCACACAGCTTGAATAATGAGCAGTGAACACCAAATGAATCCTTCAAACAACACACGATCTAAAATATGTTTTCATAAAGTATAAGTTAAGCAATTGTAAATATTGAACAAGTTTATTAAAAATATTGCAGATTGCATGTGGTCATTCTGAGCCAAAGAAAGGACTAACTTCCTCAACTAAATTGTTCGCTAATAGTTCCTATAAAATCTCAGGTTTTATGTCTCAGCAGAAAATGTTTTTCCCCAATTCTCCCCCCACCGTCAGTGTTCTGCACTTTATTTTCTGTGTACTACACCTTTAAATGCCCAAGAACTCTGTATGTGTGTAGAGATAGCAGTCATTTCGATGTCAGGATTACTATAGCATGTGCAGAGGTGACACACCAACACAATGCTCTCACATGCAGACTTTACTTTTGTTCTTTTTTGTTGATATCCTTAATCTAAAAATAATTGTAGACAGAAAGTATATATTTAGCCTTCTGTGTAGAAACATAACAAGAAGTGGCTGTTTCAGGAAGTTTAGAGCAGTGTTGGGGAAGAGGTTTAAATTTTTGTGTGTGTGTACCCGGAGTAGCAATGGATTTATTTTCCTCTCTTTTCTTCCCTCCTCACATTTGTGTTTGCTCCCCTTCTACTCTGTATTGTCTCTTACCCTCAAGGGACCTGGCCTATTAACTGTAATTATAAAGCAAGCAGTAAACATCAGATTCACTGATAAGTATTCCTGGCCACGACTGTAATATAGTCCAATTAATGGCTTGGAATTTAGGAGTCTCATAATTTAATTAACTATCAGAATTCAGTGAGCAGTGATAGTGATACAACACAATTCACAGGACTTGGAATTTCTGTTTTGTCAGTTAACATGAAATAGTGAAGAGAAATCAACTTACTGGATAGCTAGTATGAATTTCAAGATGACAGACTAATACATAAATTTAAGAATAATATTTTAGAAATAATACCACAATGAATAGACAATTGACAACTTGATTTTTTTGTCCCACATGTAGGACTGGTTTCTGTTTCCCCTTCCTCAAGCTTTACACTGACTAACTTGGACTTCAGTGCACTTACTCCCAGTTTATACCAATGTAAGACCTGATCCTGCATTAGGTCTTCTAGCAGAGACCATGCAGTAATGTGGCTCCCATCTGTGATTTTTGTCAGGCAGGACCAAGCAACAACAGTTGCATTGTCACAGCACTCCCTGAGGATGCCTCACCTAATGGGATTGGAACCTACTACTCATGGGCTTCATGCAGAGTTCCACAGCTGATGTGACATACCCTCTTAATAGTGGGAGAGGTCACAGAACCTAATTCAGACTACTCTTCTTGAAGGAAAATATGACAAATGTGACAAACTGTATATTTTAATATTAGCTTGCAAACCACTCTAACTCCTATTGAAGTCAATAATAAACCTCCTACTGACTTCAGTGGGGGCAGGATTGGACCCTTATTTTGGGCCAAGATAGCAGCTATCAAGTTTATTTCATTGATATTAATATAATTATTCGTATCGTGGTAGCATTCAGAGTCCCAAATCAGGGAGTAAGGCTAGGTGCTGTAATAAATTCTGTTTAGTCTCTGTTCCAAAGAGCTTATAATTTTAACATGATGGGAGACAACAGGTGGATACAAGAAACAGATAGGGGAGACAAGGTAGGAGCGAAAAGATCATAAGTATAACAAGGAGCAGCACAGGTTGAACTGATTCTAAACCCCCAAAACACAAACACATTAGGGGAATGCAAAAGCTTTGACTTTTGGGACTCAGGTTCAGACTGTCAAGTATCAGCGAGGTAGTCGTGTTACTCTGGATCTGTAAAAAGCAATAAAGAGCCCTTTGGCACCTTATAGACCAACAGAAGTATTGGAGCATAAGCTTTCATGGGTGAATACCCACTTCTTCAGACGCATTTGAGATGTTTGTGGTTACATATTTAAACTTCCTGAGGTCACTCCCTTCTCCTTTCAGCCTCCTATATAATTCTTTCCTGCAGTAGTCTTCAGTTCCCCACATTCATGCCTCCTGTTATGGGATACAGCCTTTCAGCTGGGTTCCTGGGCTGCTGTTCATCTTAAAATTTAAAAGCACACAATCCCAGAGCACTTTACACTCCAAATAAATCCATCTGGCAGAGAGGCCTGTACTCCATTTCCCATCACTAAAAATTTGCTGCATATAATCTAAACTTCAAGTTTAGGCCACATTTTCAGCAGCCTCTGACTGTGCTCACAAAAAATGCATTTATGAGTGTAACATGTAAACATTTTGAAAGCATCCACAGATGCACATACAATTTTATAACTGCAAATACCTTTACATGTACTTTGGGAGTATGAAAGATGAAGCCTGGTTTGAGGCCCTCTGAATTTCAGCCCTAGATATTGTTTCTATAGGTGCACTTTTGTGGTGGTTCAACCTTTCATGGAGTCCTATCTTGTCTTCTCTCCATTGTATATGTTTAAGCATTACAAAAAAAATCATACAAGACGTTCTCATTGAATGCTACTATGCTCTGCAAACTGCAGTATTACTACATACTTAGTTCTTCATTAAATGGATTGACAAGATAATTAAGACATACCAAGGCTTTGCTTTATTATTTTTTTTAATTCCTATTTTCCTAACAGACATGTGCCTAGAGTTACTGATATGCATCCCTTAATAATTACAGAATCAAACTTCTCAACTCCAATGAAGGATCTGTGTTTATGCCTCTATAGTTAGGGCTCTGCCATTATTTCCATTATAAACCCTTCCCTTGAAGAGTTCACAACTTCTATGTTGAAAAAGTATCCTATCTGAAATTTTGCACATAAGATGGGCACCTGGCATTTTTTTTTCAAGTAATTCTGTCAAACTCTGGTTATTTATAATATAATTATTACCTTCTGTGGACGCTTATTTTGGGGGCAAATCAGTCCAGAATTCATCCCCTATTTTTTCCTATCCTCCTCGAAGATATCATTGACCCAATTAGTTCAGATAAGGAAGGCTGCACTGTAATATTTAGCTTAGCCAACATTCAATGACTGTTTAGTTCAGAACAATACCTGTATGGAGCATTAGGAAGTCCAGGATACACTTAGCTAGTATGGGAACTGGGGAGGAATACACACATAGTCAAAGTATTTTCCCTCAAAGGTTAGTACTCATAACAAGTAAGGCTAGTTAACTAATCAGAAAGGACATTAAAAAAGCTCCCTGCCTGTGATTAGATCCATTCCCCTGACCCTGGGGATAGAACACTACCTGACCAAAGACATTCTCCTGTGCCTGCCTATCTCCCAAGCAGCTATTTTTATTAGCCTCCTGAACAACTGGAGGATAGCAGAGCTGACGTTTGCCCAGACAGACCAGGTAATAGCCTTACACAGCCCTAGTTGGCATGCCCCTCCCATCCCCTCCATCAAGTAGGCTTGTTCTTACAACAAATTTTCTTTTTAGCGCAGAAGGATGTTGGCGGTAGAGTTTACCCAATGTCAGCTAGTCTCCCAACATCATTAAGGACTATTAAATCAATATGCAAAACCACTTCCTTTGACGTTAAATATGTATTTCTATCCTTGGAGCTGGCAAAACCCTTCAACAACAACTTTGGCTATTAAACTGATAGGGGCCGTTGCAAACCCTTTAACCTGCTCGGACAATCCTTACACGGGCCGAACAAAAAAGGGTTAAGCAGAGGGTTTCCCCCTTTGTAATAGTTAAAGGCACCCCCCCCCCCCAACATCTGCTGAGCTGAACGCTCAATCCTTTTACAAATCACCCTGGCGATCCCGCTGGAGCAGCCCCCCGCAAGGCGTCCCTGCTGAGCCTTGAGCGACCCGGCTGCGGAGCGCCAGGGACACGCCGACGTGGAAGGAAGGGGGCTCAGGGGAGCACGGTCACCGGGCTACCCCAGCAGGACCCCTGCTGCCCGGCGGGGAAAGCAAAGGGGCAGCAGGGGACACAGGACGGGAACTGAGAGCCCAGACCGCTCACGCCGAGGGAGGAGCCTTCTGCCCGCCGTCTCCCGCGTGCTCCGCACAGGAAGCGGGCGTGGCGGGAAACTGGGCTTTATGCTCCCGGCCGCTGGACCCCGCCTGAGTGGTGAGTGGCAGGGCCGGGAGCCAATGGGCGCGGACGGGGCGGGCCGGGCCCGGCCTGGAGCGAGGGACCCGGGCTGCGCGCGGGCGGCTGGTGGCGGCGCGCGCCCCGCTGCATGGAGACCATGCCCTGCCACAACCGGCCGTTGGGCGCGGCGGGCGGCCCCCGGCAGCAGGAGGACCAGCCGGCGGCCGGGGCGGGGGGCGGCTGTGGTAGCACCCGGCTGATCCGCTTCGCGGAGCCCGGCCCCGCCAGCAGCCCCAGCCCGGACAGCGGCAGCAATGGGGTCCCGCCCCAGGAGCCCGGGCCGCAGCCGCTGCCGATCGGAGCCCAGCTCAAGCTGCTGCCCATGAACGACCAGATCCGCGAGCTGCAGACCATCATCAGGGACAAGTGAGAGCAGGGCCCGGCCGGGGCGGTGGGGGAGCGGGGACCGCCGTGGGGAGAAGGGAATCGGGCTGGGGTGCGAGGCGAGGAGGGATTGGCCTGGGGGGCGGGCAGGCAGGAGGCAGGGAGCGTCCCGGCTGGGGGCAGGAGGGATCGGTTTGAGGAGGCCCAGGCTGCAAGTGAGGGATCAAGAGGGATTGGGCTGGGGGGGCAGGCAGGAGCTGGGTTTGGGCTGGGGGGGCAGGCAGAAGATGGGGGTCAGATGGAGGGAGCAGGAGGGATTGGGCTGGGGGGCAGGCAGAAGAAGGGGGGTCAGATGGGGGCAGCAGGAGGGATTAGGTTGGCGGGGCAGGCAGAAGGTGGGATTAGGTGGGGGCAGGCAGAAGACGGGGGTCAGATGGGGGAGCAGGAGGGATTGGGCTGGGGGGCAGGCAGAAGACGAGGGATCAGATGGGGTCAGGAGGTGGGATTGGGCTGGGGGGCAGGCAGAAAACGGGGGTCAGGTGGAGGAGCAGGAGGGATTGAGGGGGCAGGCAGGAGGCTGTTGGGTATGCATGGGCAGCAATTGTACGGAGAGGGAATCAGGCAAGGCTTAAAGTGTCCTAAGTGACAGGACTTGGCTCAGCAAAGTAGGGCTGTGAGGAGGGCCAGTTCTTGGTAACAACTAGGGTGCATCCGGCAGCACTGTAGCTGGTCACACAAGGGACACCACTGTTCAGGCTTCCTAGTTTTTTTGAGATCTAGATGCTGCTCAGTCTTTGTGGGCATTTCAAGGGGCGAGTAAGTATCTTGGGTTTTATTTTGCTTCTGAGTCTTAGACTCTTTGTCTGCAGTGCCCCTTTGCTACATGACGAGCAGCATGTCAGAATGTGCTGCTGTAGCTCTCTGGGTCTGTCTCCAGCCAGCCCTGGGGTAAAACTTGCAGCACTAAGTCTAAGAGCTTGGGTCAGCTGACTCGGCCTCATGGCACTCAGGCTGTGGGACTAAATTGCGGTGTAGACGTTGGGGCTCAGGTTAGAGCTGGGGCTCTGAGAGTCTCACTCCGCACGAGGTCTTAGAGGCTGGGCTCCAGCTCAAGCCCCAGTGCCTACACTGCAATTTTATAGCCCCCCCCAGCCAGGTCCCCACAAGCCCAGGCCAGCTGCGGCCATGCCATGTCTTTTATCGCAGTCTAGACATAACCTAAGGATACGTCTACAGCCTAGAGTTCAAACTCAGGCTGAAGCCTAAACTCCCCCTTGTGTCTAAACACAAATTGCCTAAAGCCAGGGCTTGGACTCAGAGTCCCAGGACCCTATGGGAGTGAAAGGTCCAAGCCTTAGTCCAGCTGGGACTCAGGATTCAAGCCCTCTCACTTTGCAGCATAGATGCAGCCTCACTGGACTAATGCTCTGGGAAGCTGCCAAAAGCATCTCACAATTCCATGGGCTTGACTTTGTGTCCTCTGGATAGTCAATTTTGCTGGACAATCATGTTTTTCCAGACTGAACCACAAACAAAGGGCTAGAGTGGGAGGGGGCTAAGTCCGGGGTATGAGTAGTTACATAATGCAGTGTAGATGCTGGAACCCCAGGCTGGGACCTCGGGTTCAATGATTCCTAACCTGGGGTTACAAATGAGTGTAGATGCTTAAACCCTAGATTAACAAACCCAGGGTTTGCTGACAAGTTTTACTAACCCTAAGGGTTGGTGCAGTCACATGGGGTTACACTGGTGACAAATTTGAATTGTCTTGTCTTGGTATCTCCATTGCTGCTCTCTAGCATTAGAAATGTTTTCCTACCCTCTCAGAGGAAACAAACAGCATTATAAATGTATTTAAATAAACTGTTCATGTCCTGACATATGAAGAAATTAGATTCCAACATTGGGTGGGGATATGTGCTTTGAGACCACTCTGGGTCCTGGCTGATGGATGTTATGGAATCCAGTCTCTGAGTATGTCTATTGAATTTGGCATCAGATTCCGATCTCACATGCAGACTGTTTCATAGGAGAATGATCACAGAATAGTCACTAAGCCTTAGCATTGGTAGGAGGCCTCGACATCATCTTCCCTAGACATGTTAGTGCTTATACAAATACTGTAATATTCTGCAGTAATGGTCCGAAGCCTTGGGTCAAGTGGCCAGCTGTTGCAGCTGTTTCAGATAATTTGTGAGCATGGATTACCTCAAGAGCCTTGAGCTGGGCATGAGAAAGGCTGTGAATTGGACAGTTTCCAGTTCACCTAGAGCCTGTTCTCTCTGTAACTGTAAATAATTAATCCCAGAAATGCAGAATTCTGGTTGTGAACTCTGTTTCAATACCATTTATGATAAATAAATTAATCCCGTGACTTTAAAGCTTCCTGTAATATCTTTGCACTCCTTAGTTTGAGTCTTTTGCCACCCACGCTTAGGCCTTGGCAGGTTCAGAGCTCTTCGTCGTCTTTGAGACAAGAGAAGTAAGACTTTGTGTAAAAAGCTGCCACTTCCTTTCTCTAGAGCAGTGCTTCTCACCCTTTTTGATACCAGGGACCGGCTTGCTGCCTTCCTAAACTGCGTAAGGGACCACTGGTTGAGAAAAACTGCTCTACAGAACATCAAGGTGTGACATGGAAATGGTTGTGAAACTCAACCACTCTTTGGATTTTTTTATATTGTGCACAGAATGAAAAGTCTGTGTGGAGCCATAAATAGAAGCTGGGGAAGGTATGGGGCACCAGCATGTGCCCTGTTGCATTTGTTGGAAATTGGTCACATGGGATACACCCACACTGTCTATTTTAGTTGCAAGCCAACTGTCTTGATTCTGATGCAGTCTCTTATGTCCAGGCTTGTTTAAATTTTGTGCATGACAAAGACAGAAACTAGTCAAAAACAATGTAAGTGTCCTTTCACCCGCTTCATCTGTCTTGTTCCTGGTCTCCCCACTCTTAGGACACGTCTTGATCCAACCAGGTTTTCTCTGGTTTGGAGTCAGACAACACTACTCCTTAAGTAACAGATATATTGCAAGATTCTGCTCATTTCTACACGGAACAGAGTCCCTTTTCTTCTCCAGGTCTCCCATCTCAGAACAAGAGTCCGGGGCTGAGAACAGAAACATGTTCGTAGTAGTGCAGGGCATGACCAATAAGTCACTAGTTTGGCCACAGAAGTGATTTTAAAGTAGATCAACTGCCAGATCATTCCTGTTAATATTTTGATTGAGACTAGAAGTTACCTCTCACACATATAGTAAACATGAAATCATGATTAACTGCCCAGTTTTTATAGTTCTAGTCTCTCGTCATTTTCCTTCTTTCTTTTTTAATAGTACCCTAAAAGCAGGCGCAGGAAGGAATCCTCACAGGTAGAAAGACCTAGCGTTTGTTAAAAAAAAACAAGCTCTTTATACTTTTAGTTAAAACATTGCAAAAGTTGAAAGAGGCTTACACTTTCCTTAATTCAGAGTCAGTTATTCTTCTTGTCTTACTTCTAAGACCTGTGCTGTAGCTTTCATAGTGTCTGCCTCCTTGCTGTGTTATGACTTTGCTTCCTGCTTTTGGATGTACATGCTAAAATGCACAGTTATCATAACCTTAGTCCCAGATTTGGACCTTAGCGTCCAAAATATGGGGGTTAGCATGAAAACCTCCAAGCTTAGTTACCAGCTTGGACCTGGCACTTGCTGCCACCACCCAAAAAATTAGAGTGTTTTGGGGCACTCTGGTCCCCCTGAAAAACCTTCCCTGGGGACCCCAAGACCCAAATCCCTTGAGTCTCACAACAAAGGGAAATAATCCTTTTTCCCTTCCCCCCTCCAGGTGCTCCTGGAGAGATACACAGACACAAGCTCTGTGAATCCAAACAGAGTGACTCCCCCTCTCCGTTTCCAGTCCTGGAAACAAAAAGGACTTTCCTATTCCCCCAGAGGGAATGCAAAATCAGGCTAGCCAATTCAACACACACAGATCTCCCCTGATTTCTTCCTCCCACCAATTCCCTGGTGAGTACAGACTCAATTTCCCTGAAGTAAAGAAAAACTCCAACAGGTCTTAAAAGAAAGCTTTATATAAAAAAGAAAGAAAAAAATACAAATGGTCTCTCTGTATTAAGGTGACACAATACAGGGCAATTTCTTAAAAGAATATTGAATAAACAGCCTTATTCAAAAAGAATACAAATCAAAGCACTCCAGCACTTATATTCATGCAAATACCAAAGAAAAGAAACCATATAACTTACTAGCTGATCTCTTTGTCCTTACACTTAGAAACAGAAGATTAGAAAACAGAACTACTTCTCCAAAGCTCAGAGAAAGCAGGCAGCCAGAAAAACAAAGACCCCAGACACACAATTCCCTCCACCCAAAGTTGAAAAAATCCGGTTTCCTGATTGGTCCTCTGGTCAGGTGCTCCAGGTGAAAGAGACATTAACCCTTAGCTATCTGTTTATGACAACAGTATGTAATGAGGAGCTATTAACCTACAGAGAATAGAAAGCAGTACTACATTGGTCCTGTGCTTCGGAGCAGGAAGAACCATTGCTCACTGGCTATGATGTCAGATTTACTGTAGACGCATCCATTGGTGCCACTGTGTTATTGGATAGGTCAGTAGTTCCATTACAATCCCCACTTCTCTGGCATGTAGCAGATTGTTTTTCAAATTCCTACTGCTTTGAACCCCCACGTTCATTCCTTTGCTCAAGGAGAGCCTCCCTTTTTGTAAGCGTGGCTTATTTAAAAAAACCCAAGTTTTTAAGACACTAAATCAGTGTGAGGTATATGTTGCAGCCTCACCTGTTAAAAAAGTATTGAAATAATGCACATAAGAATACCAAGAAGAATCTAAAGCAGCACGTGACTTGGAGTTCCAGTTAGGTTCTGCTACTGACTTGCAATGACTGAAACATGTTCTGTGGCTGAACAGGAGAAGGGAACCACACAGATATGACTAACATTTCCCAGTAGCTAATAGATGTAAACTTACCAGAGCAAGAAAAGGAATAGAGAAAGTCCTTGAGCGCTGGATTTCCCAGAAAGCAATTGTGAAAGAGGAGAAGAACGGAATGAGGCTGCCTCTGGAACAATTTTAAGGGAGCGAGCTGCCTTTGATTGTTTTCTCAGGGTTTTAAAAGTTAGTGAGCAGCAGCATGAAGCAGACACTCTTGCCAGTTTCCTGGCTGTTATTCAGACAGGGTTGGGCAGCAGTGAAATTGTCAACATTTGTGAGAGTCTCTTTGTTGCTGACTAGGAAGCAGACTATTGCAGCAGTTGCCACCGGGCACTACCAGTGGCCCTCCCTGGTCTTTTGTATCTGCCTTTGGTTGGGCCACTGACAATAGCTGTTGTGTAAAATTTTCAAGCAATGGTTCAAATCATCCATATCTGTACAATACTTCACCTCTCCAGGACACTGTATGCATTAAGTAACCTTATCTTCTGTAGTTTAAATTATTTTGAATTAGGGTTTTTCTGTATCTTGTTTCTCTGTGTGCTGAAGAGTAATCGTATCACAGGCACAGAATGCACGGAGCTGCTGCAGTGTCGCTGTACGGGGTGTGGAGGTTCCATAGAGAGCGACTTTGCACATCAGAAACACTTCCTGGCAGCTATCTCCACTGCAGAGCAGAAAGGGGCTGTGAGAGTGGGCTGTGGAGAGAGGGAGGATTAAGTTCTGCCTCCCCAACCTATGGTGTTGTTGTGTCCACTCAAAACTTGTTGGTGAGAAGGGTTTCACCTGTAAAGAGTTTTGAGGCTAGTAAAAGAAAACTGTAATTTTTGGAATGTAGGGAAATATCCCACTTACTGAACCCAGATGGGTATCTTTCTTGCTGCAAGTAAAAAAGTGTTCAGCTTTTCCAAGTGTATTCAATAGGTCTTTGGGTTTGGCAAGCCTACAAGCCACTGACTGATTCTTCCTTTTAGGAGATTTACATATTAGATTCATTGCAAGGCTATGGTATTTTGTTTAGAAGAGGTGGAGACTCATAAATATGGATCACTAAAACATCTACTGAAATGATGACAAGTCTCAGAGCTGCTCTTGATCCTGAACATGACATGATGACAAGGCAGCAGAGCCGTAACTGACACTCCGAGCTTTTCACTAAACATTTACTAGAAAAAACATTACTGTGTAAGAGGGGAGGGGAACCCACTGAGGCTGTTCAAAAAGGCAAGTAGGCTTCCAATGTAACATGGGCTTTCACCTCTCATTTTGTTACACTTTCACTGGGGGGAAAAATTGCAGCATTTTTCTTGCCACATTCCATCTGAGAAAGACAGCTGCATTTCAGTGGTGGAGAAAGATTCCAGGGTGCAATAGTCTTTCATCCAGGAAGATTCTAAAATGTCCCCTGCTAAACCACATAGGGGAGAAGGAACAGTTAGGCACAGGGTGACTAGAACTTGCCGTGATGATCTTTTCTGGGAATAGCATAATTCATCTTGTCTGGTCTTTTTAAGCAGTTGTAGTGCTGGAAATCCTCTCTTAAGAATGGATGCAGCAGGGATGGGTGTGGAGCTTTACAGCCAAGACTAGTTCCCTGCTTCCAAGAGCTTGGTCTACTTGATATGGATATCGTAATGAGACATTAATAGACAGTGCTGGGAAGGAAGGAAAAATTGGCTCACTTACAAGGTATCCAGATCACGTCTTGTTTCAGCACTCTCTCTAAGTAGAAAGTAGTATAAAAAGGAACAGAGCACCACAATTGCAAGTGTTAGAGGGGAAGTGTGTTTTCTTAGCGCACCAGAAGACGGATGATCGAGGCACTGAGACAGTGTGAAAAAGCCACAAAGTGAGGAGGGGCAGGATGAGAGAGGAGTGGCCAATATATAGGGCTGTGAGAGGCAATTTGTGGCTCTTATTCAGGAGCAGAGGAGGGTAGTCTTTTAGGGTATGTCTACACTATGAAATTAGGTTGATTTTATAGAAGTCGATTTTTAGAAATCGATTTTATACAGTCGATTGTGTATGTCCACACTAAGCGCATTAAGTCGGTGCAGTGTGTCCTCACTACTGTGACTGGCATTGACTTACGGAGTGGTGCACTGTGGGTAGCTATCCCACAGTTCCCGCAGTCTCTGCTGCCCATTGGAATTCTGGGTTAAACTCCCAATGCCTGATGGGACAAAAACATTGTCGCGGGTGGTTTTGGGTATGTGTTGCCAGTCGCCCCTCCCTCCGTGAAAGCAATGGCAGACAATCATTTCGAGCCTTTTTTCCTGGGTTACCCATGCAGACGCCATACCACGGTAAGCACAGAGGCCGCTCAGCTCACCGTCACTGCTGCTGTTGTGGGAAAGTACTGTGGGGGCTGCTGTGATCCAAGTAGCCAATGCAGTCATTGATGTTCTGTTATCAAGGATAGTGACTCTGGGAAATGTGTGGGCCTTTTTAGATTTTAGGTGCATCATATTCCTGTTCTTTGTCACTGGGGAAGAAGTCTTGCAGCCATACATTCCAGTCCGGTCAGCGCTGTAAAACCCCATAGCACTTCTGTGGTTGACACGCGTAACAACTCCAGGGCTCTTCCTCTTTTGCCTTGGCCGAGGTACCTTACCCTTCCCGGGCCTCCAAGCATTTGACACAGAAGCACCTGCAGCAGCTGGCATTGCTACACAGCAGCAGCTCCTTGCCTTCGCAACACACGGTGCAGTAGGACTGCTAACCTTCGTCATTCACCGCTTCCGCTGCAACTCTGCTCTCCTGCTTCTCAGCGACAAGCTTGGGGGATCTGTTTTGGTCCTTCTGGGTGCTGCTGGCGGCAAACGGTGCAGTAGGATTGCAAACTGTCATCATCCACCGCTTCCGCTGTAACTCTGCTCTCCGGCTCCCCAGCAACGAGTTCGAGGGATCCGTTCATGAAGTCTGGACAGTAGTAAAGAGCAGTTCAACTATAGGCTGAGCAAGTGCAGAATGGTGGTAGAATGTGCCTTTGGATGTTTAAAAGCGCGCTGGCACTGGGTGGGGGAGGAGGGAAGGACAAGGCCACGTTGATTATTGTAGCCACACTAAAAATCAAACTGTTTGAATGACAGCCTTCTGTTGCTTGGGCCATCCTCTGGAGTGGAGTGGCTGGGTGCCCAGAGCCTCCCCCCCACCCGTGTTCTTGGGCATCTAGGTGACGAGGCTATGGAACATGGGGAGGAGGGGAGGCAGTTATCCAGTGGATGCAGTGGGGGGTCTGTGCTTTTGTTGGCTTTCCTGCAGCTCCAACAGACACTTCATCATGTCCGTTTGCTCCCCCATTAGCCTCAGCATCGCATCCTGCCTCCGCTCTTTGCGCTCACTTAATTCTTTCCTGGCCACTTCCACTGAATGCCTCCATGCATTAAGCCTTGCCCTATCAGTGTGGGAGGACTGCATGAGCTCGGAAAACATGTCATCACGAGTGCGTTTTTTTCACCTTCTAATCTGTGACAACCTCAGGGACGGAGATGATGGGGGAGTGTAGAAACATTCTACGTGCTACGATTCTGGGGGGATTGCATGCTCACCTGTGCTGCTGAGTTTGCCACGCTGACCAAACAGGAAATGAAATTTAAAAGTTCCCGGGGCTTTACCTGTGGACCTGGCTAGTGCATCAGAATTCAAAGTGCTGTCCAGAGCAGTCATAATGGAGCACTCTCGGATAGCTCCCGGTGGCCAATATCGTCGATCTACATCCACACTACCCCAAATTTGACTCAGCAAAGTCGATTTTAACGCTGTTCCCCTCGCCGGGGAGGAGTACAGAAGTCGATTTTGAGAGCCCTTTAGGTCAACGAAACGGGGTTGGTCGTGTGGACACAATCATTTTTAATTCGACCTAACACTATAGTGTAGACCAGGCCTTACTCTGACATAGGTTAGTTCCATATTAGCCTACTGGATCCTGAGGACAGTTGGGGCTAGTGCAGAAGAGGGGCACAGGGAGCTCTGTATTCATTCCATGGTGGGAGATGCGTGGGGAAGCGGGAGCTCATGCAAATAATTCTTTCTCCCCTCTCTCCAGGAATCAGGGAAGTTAATGGAATCCTGCAGTTGCAATAACTATCAGGCATCTGCTGCAAAATATGGTGTGGAAAATCAGGCAAAATATCAGAAACTTTAAAAAAGCTCTCACCATTGTGGGCTGGGTGGCACTCCATGGGTTTCCCCTTCTTGGACACAGAGTTTTGTAAGTATCCTAGGAGTCATGCCATGCTGTGGCGCTCTGGTCAGCGGCATGTGACAAAGTACAGGATGGCCAAGATTTGGGCCCATTTGGCAAGTGACTGTTCTTGGATAAACCTTGTGTCTGCAAGATGAAGTCTTAATATATGTATTTTATCACCACAAATAGCTGGTGGGTATTTCTCTCCTTTCTGTTCTGTTTAGGTTCTTCTGCCATCACCAGGACGTTGTCCTGGCATTGTTGTCAGTACAGCCGCTGAAGCCTACAGATGTTAAAATAATTGGCATTATTCTTAGTCCTTCTATTGCCTCATACTGGATAAGAAAGCATGTTAGTCCACTGAATCGTCATTACTGACTTAGTCCACTTCTCTCTCTAGAGCTGTCCACGTTCCTTTTGCTTTATGTAGCTGTCCTTAATGTTAACAGGAGCTGGCCACGTGTACAGGAGACTGGGGGATACGATAGGTTCCATCCCACTTCCTAATCTCTACATCCAAGATGTTTTCACAAACATGCTCAATTTTGCAACCTTTCCAGTTTAGTTAGAGGTGGTTGCCCACAGTTTAAGTCTAATGGATGTGAATTTTGAATCCTCTAATGGAGTGCATACTTGTACATTTAAACATTGGTTATGTGGGAGCACACTGCTGTAGTCTCTTAATTATAGCTCGGTGCTGATGAGACTATAAAAATCATCTCACAAAAGTTCATTCATTCATAGCAGGGATAGATTAGATTTAGTGATCTCGAGGCTAAAACTTGTAGTATTGCAATTTACAATAAAATCAAGTCTAGTGAACCCAAGATCTCTGGTTTCCATAGAAGCAACTTCAATAGTTTAGATCAGTAGTGTGTCTGTATTGTTTAAAATCCAGACTTAACACTAGGCAGGATTTAATGTAGGTATTTAAAGGTTATTGTGGCTTTTGTATGTGATCATTTTATTGTATTCTACTTAGGCTTTTTATTCCCTGCAGTGTTTAGAGTGAATAATATAGAACTGAAGACAGTAAAGCAGCAGGGTATATGCTCCTGACTGCTGTACAAAGCTGGATGACTCAGCAGTGCATAACACATCAGTGAGATGACTTCACTGCTGGGGGGGGGAGAGGAGAGGGGGCAGTGGAGGGTGGCATCCCCTGCCTGTTCCACTTCTAGCAGGGCAGACATTTAAAATACACTCGGTGCCTTCATTTAGTTTTCACAGCAAGCGGAACATGGCTGTATTGCTTCAGTATATTTTCTCTTCTTTGTGATATTGTTGCTTTAATACAAAACAGAATTTAAAAAAATAATCTTCCATAAATAATGTTTCCATGACATTTCACTGAAATATTATGTGGATTGAACCTTCCCCTGCATATCAATAGGGGTCTAAAAGGGACAGATGCTTAAAAACAAACCTACCACCCTATTTGAAAACTGCTTACTGTTATTAGGTAACAGCCAAGTTATCTAACAGAGATTAAAGGCAAGAGTTCTTCAGTTTGTTTGAATATACACACTGATGTCATATAGTACTTTTGCCCAGTAGTCAGGAAAAGAAATAGAGGAACTGCCATACTGAATCAGACCAATGGTCCATCTAGTCCAGTATCCTGTCAGTGATAGTTACCAGTGCCAGATGCTTCAGCAGAAAGTGCAAGTTACTTTGCAGTAGGTATTTATGGGATAACCTCCCACCAAGGAAGGTTTCCTTTGAAACCCCTCTCCCCCATTAGTTAGAGGTTGCTTTAGGCTTTAAAGCTGGAGAGCTATACCCCTTCAGAAACCCTTATGTTTTAAGCTTGTAACAATGATGGATAGTCTTGTCGTCCAGATAAATGACTAATCTGTTTCAAATCCTGCTAAGCTTTTGACCAGAATAATATCCTGTGACAAGCAGGATATTATTCTTTACAATTTCCTTGAATATTCCTTGTTCTTTTATTAGGAATGTGGGAATGATAGTTCCCAATCTACCTTTTTGTACCATTCTTAGTTTTATATACCTTCATCATGGTACTATAGGAAAAGATTGGGACTATTTACCTTACTTTATTCCAATTACAATTTTTCAATGCCTCTAATTATTCTCATCACCCATCTTTGAACTCCTGAGTCTGCTATCTTTTTTGACATCGGGTGACCAGGCCTGAACACAGTTTTCCAGGTGAGGATGTACCACTGATCTGCCATATTTTCAGTATTATTCTCTATTCTTATGCAGTCAAACACTGCTTGCTTAGTGAGACCCAGGTCTCCTCCCAAGTCAATATAATTAATTTAATAAGTGCATCATTTTGATATAACATATAGCACGGTAGCAGGGGGGCTCTGGTGGCGCTTTAAAGGGTCTCGGGCTCCGGCTGCTGTGTGGAGCCCCGGGCCCTTTTAGTCACTGCCGGAGCCCTGCTGCCGCTACCCCGGAGCTGTGGCAGCAAGGCTGGGCTGGTGATTTAAAGGGCCCGGGCTCCCCACAGTGGCCAGAGCCCGGAGCTTTTTAAATCACCGCCTGAGTCCTGCTGCTGCTACCCCGCTATATGCTATACCTACATGATATTTTGATGGCTTGTTTGGGGTTTTTTTAGGGCTGTTAGACAGTTGGATTCTTAGTTCAGTGCTGGAGGGCTCAGTACTGCTCCCATTTGGTGGCAATTCTTCTGACTATTGACTTGATTGGAAGCAGGATATCAGGCACAATGTTTGTAAATTCAAGCAGTGAACATATGATAGTTTGGGTGGCCTACTAGGATGGAGTGGAAGCAAGATCAGATTTTCCCATGGAAAGCTTACAGAACAGTATTAAGTTTTCATATTCTAATTGCTTTGGGCAAAGCGCTGCAAAATGTTAGCCTATAGTGAGAGGCAAGCCTGGCTGTAGCTTTACGTTCCATGAATATTAGTTACCCACTATCAAGAGATTCCAATTAGTTTTATCCAGTATAAATTAGTTATGCGGAGAACTCCTGCTATGCACAATGTACTATCCTTGAATTATTTATCAATGTTATCGAAATAAAAGTTATTCCACGGTTTAATTTAGCACTTTTGTTACCTTTTTCAGGACAGCCAGTAGAGGGGACTTTGTATTTTCTGCTGATCGTCTGGTAGGTGGAGAATTTCTGCTTCTTGTTGCTGTGCTTGTGTTAAACAGGACTTTCATGCTAGAGCAGTCATCGTGTGGGAGTGATGCACTCCTATACAAAGTGAATGCTGTTTGACAGTAACTTTCTTAATGTCTTGTAATAAGATGCCTTTCATGCCAAAGGATTTCACAAATACCTTCTGCCACCTGAGGAACGCAGCAGCTGTTTTAACAGCACACACTACTATGTTAGGACACAAGTGAAAAGCATGTAGGTAATTGAGAATGCTGGGGAAACATAGGTAAGCAAGAAGTGCTTGCTCCAATTTCCCTTTGAGTAACACCCATACTCTTGTTAAAAGTGCCATGGAATCTTTAATGGCCTGAACATGGGGTCCTGGTCCATGACTACACGATATTACAAATAGATAATAGTAATAATAATCCAAGAGCCTATACCTCCACCAGTACATATTAACAGGTCAAAGTAACACTGCTGGGGAGCCCAGGGTTTTTACTTCAATCTGCTAACATGTTAAAACTATGATACATGCATACAAATTGGATAATCGCATTCAGTAAATCATCATCTTTCCAATGGTATCTTACATAAGCCATCTTGCATAAAGTACATCTTATTTATGCCATATTCATGTCATAACCATATTTCTGTGAAGAATGTGGGGTGTCACAGTCTTCAACAAACGTCATTGGTTTTAAGCACACATTTGTGACAATTAAAGCAGATAAAGGACAATCATGGAAGATACACACAGGATATGAAAGACTTATTTCTAGGTGAGCTCCATTTCAGTGTTCCTATTTGTCAGGGTTCCCAAAATCTTATTATATGCAGAGTGAAGATCCCAAAATCTTATTATATGCAGAGTCAAGATTTGCAAACAATAAAGATATTAAAGCCCAGATGTCCAATGCTAATAAATTCAAACACTGTTCACCCGAAAGAAAGCCAGACATAAGCCATACTGAACATTAACAGAGCTTGGTTCTCTCAGTCAAGGATGCTTTCTCTACAAGAGCTTCTACCATACTGCGCTCCTTCTGAAAGCACTTTATTTTTCACCCTGGAGAGGGTTCCCACCATGCCCTACTCTCAAAGGGGTATTCCTCCCAGTGAATTGGCTATCAAATCACTTCAAAAAAATAGGTCAGAAATATGTTGCTAAAGTTTTGATAGAAGAGAAATAATGGCTATTGCAAGACGGGCAGAAGAAAACCTTAATTAACCCTAACTTACCCCTGTTACAGTTCCCCAGTGTGAAAGTTCTCACTCTGGGCCCTCTCATATTTTCCTAGAGGTGTTGTGCCAGTGTCGGGGATGTACAGACTACACTTTCCAGTCACTGAGGCAAACTCAGGCTCATGCTGCAGGAGTCCAGTGTTACTTAATTAGCACATTTACAGATCAAGAGCTGCTGCTCACAGGATTGCCTCTACCTGCTGATCGTGCAACAGGCTTGACAGTTGTTAGAGAGAGAGAGACCTGGAAAGAAATGGAAAACCCATGCCTAGGATTGTGGGATGTCTTGCTTTGTGTATTTTATTGTTTGATTTGTACTTTGGTAGCGCCTAGAGCTTCAGACATATTGGAGCTCCATTGTGCTAGGCGCTGTACAAACCTAATAAAAATCCAGTCACTGCCCAAATGACAAAATGTAACGGATGAAGTAAACAGAGTGGTGGGATTGGATGTGAGCACAGTTTGGCTTTTTGCCCGCCTGGCACTGGCTGCTAGCAGTCTCCTGGAGGGTCACAGCAGAGGTGAGTCATAGGGAGAGATTTGAAGGCCGATAAATTTTGCAGTACAAATTTTTTTCATGCAGCTTATTCCATACGTGATAGGCAGCAGGAGGGTGTGTGCAAAGGTGCTACGGGGAGAAGGGGACTAATAGGTGGAAAGGCTGGCAGAGGGAAAGTGGCTGTCACTGATGTGCTAATGCATCTGTGAAGAGTGTGTCAGGCAGCTGAATCATGATGGTGAGGACAAATCTGGTGTTTGTAGAGGAGAAGGGGAAGCTAGTGGAGGCACATGGTTAAAATAATGGTCTAAGAAGATGATCTGAGCATTATAAAGACTTGGATTAGAGCTTTGGTGGTGAAATATCAAAACATTTCCTTCAAGCTGTCAGAATTAGAATGTGCCAGTAAAGAGCAGGAAAGAAAACTTCACATTAAAAAAGGGGAAAAGTTGGCAGTGACAGCTTCCTGTTAGCTGGAACTACCAGACTAGAGATGGACACATTCGGCCAGATTCACAGGGGATGCCAGTGGAGCTGCAGGACTCTGTTGGACCCACTTCCTGATATGCAGTTTGGTGTAATTTATATGCCATGGAGAAAAATGAAAGTATCCATCTTTCCTGACATTTACTTACAGCATCTTGCTGATTGTTTTTCTTGTCTTTTGGCCCCTGGATGTGTGAATTACACCAAGTCTGACCCACTCACTCACTGACTTAACCTTCCATCACCTCTGAATGTGGCCCATTAGAAAACTTTGCTCTAAATGGACATTCTTGTGTTAAGGTTGGTTTGAGCATTGGCCTGCTAAACCCAGGGTTGTGAGTTCAATCCTTGAGGGGGCCATTTAGGTAACTGAGGTAAAAATCTGTCTGGGGATTGGTCCTGCTTTGAGCAAGGGGTTGGACTAGATGACCTCCTGAGGTGCCTTCTAACTGTAATATTCTATAATTCTATGAGTGTTATCAAACTTGTCATGCCACTAAAGGTACTGAAATTCAGAATCAAAAGGCCTTTGGCACTGACTGCAACTGAAGAAGTTCCTTAAACAGACAGCCTATGGAAACTGGGTTGAGAGGGAAGGATGGAAAAGATTCCTCTGGTGGGTTTTGCCCTGTTCCTGGAATGAGAACAGTGGAGATGAACCTTAACTTATCCATTGCCCGGAGAAATATGTGCTCTCAGTCCTGAGAGAGATTGCCTCACTTATATCATTATACAGTGACTTTTGCTTAATGGGTTTTCACTTTTGCTTGGCTGTAGGTTTTTTTGAGCATTCTGGGCTTTGAATCGCTGGCTCACGATACTTTCTAAATCTTTATTACCTGGAGCTCCTTTCATGGGAAATCATCCCTGCGTCAGATTAATACATTTTAAATAACCTTGCCTGGGGTACAGCTACAAAGCTATCATTGGGGGAGGACTAGGGGTTTTCAGGTCACCTGAAGCTGTGGAACTTACTGGCTTTGTCTCCTGTAGAGCGCTCCCTGCTAAAACTGGGCCATGTTTGTGAATGTGCGATCTCTTTGCAGAACATCCCATAATAATGACAACTGACAGGTGTCAAAAGGAGGGGTGATGAGATTTCTCTATTGACTGACTTACCTTGGGGAACTTGGCTTTGTGTTTACTGTGCTGTGGTTCAGGCTGTTCTGGGCAGCCCACTGCAGCTCCTGAATGGAGATCAGGATGTGAAAATAAACTGGCAAGGGGACATGTTCACTGCATGTTGGTAACACTACTAGAATACAGTACCTTACCTTGATGGATAAGAAACCTCTCTAAGCTGGTGCTTTCCTTTGGTTCTACAGATCAGACTTGTGGTTGAAGAGGGATTAAATCAGCTACCATATACAGAATGCACAGTGACCACTCCAACAGGTAACTGGGCGTTTACTCCCCAGCTGGTAGGGTCGGCAGTAAAAGCTTCATACTACATGTAAGTAGAACTTAGAATCCTTGTGAGGCTGACTCAGCTGAACATTCAGGTCAGAGTGCAAAATTAAGGCCCCTCTTCCTGATATTTAAAAAACCCAAACCTTACTGGCTAAAGCATTTCAGCAAAACACAGAAGCTATTTAGTAAGAGTTTAAATCAATCTTGCAAAATGATCATGAAAATGTACCAGTCCAGGTGCCAGATGTGCTCACTTGCCCTTACTGTGATGATGAAAATAAAACTAATGATGTTTTACTTACCCATTAAGGAGAGTTCGGGGGATTTAGGCAGATTCAAGAGGCCTTGCAAAATTCTCTGTGCCTTGTTGCCTACAACCATGAATCAGTTGGCAGTGATGACAAAGGAGCAGGAAGTTAGTTTCTACATCAGCAGGGAAGCATCTGTGTGTTAACACTAGAGAGAACCCAGGTGACTCATTTTGGCTTGTTCCTGTTGAAGCCAAATATGAGGTTACAGACAAAACAGGTTAAACAGGAAACAGTGTAGCATTAGCTAGAATTTGGAAAAGGGGCTCTGAAAGTAATACAGATTAACACAGTCTTACTGGTTTAACAGCAGTTTTGCCTTTCTCCTCTGGAACACTCGCTTCAAATCCAGTCCATGTCAATCAACAACTGACACCACTTGAAAGCTGTTTAAGTGGCCTCTGTGAAATGAGTTCACCGTGTTCCAATCTGCAGTTGGTAGCTCCTTTGCAGAAGAACGCCCCAGGATTTCTGACTGGGCCATTATTATGGTTATAGAGCAAACTGTGCTGTAGACCTCTTGAGTGTTCCCATTAGGTGACAGGCCTGGCTTCCTACAGCTCATTCTGGATGGCACCACATGGACTGACCAGGTCTCTGTGTTCCCAACTGTGTTAATCTGACAGACCCAGCAGCATTGGCACCTATATCACTTTCGCTCTCGAACCCTCTACTAGTTAAAGCAACTGAAGAGCAGCTTTTCCAAAACAAAGCATTAAGTATTCTTACACCCAAAAGACCGGAGCACCCAGAGCAAAGAGTTAATGCAACAGAGCCCTATACACATTTCCCCATACTGTGCTGTAATCTTGCCTTGCCAGCATTTGTGAGTAACCCTCATCTCTGGCAGGGAGAAGCAGACTGTCATGCTTGCAGCTTGCCTCCTCTGTATCTGTCCTTCCTTGCCAGAGTGGCAGCTGTTGCTGACACTCCCTGGGCAACCTCTGGCCACTCACTTCTGCGTGCCTGAGGCTAGCGTTTTTGTTTAGCATCCCCTTTGATCCTAGGCTTAGCCTTGAGAAGAGTAAATCTTGCTTACCCACTTCCTGGCTTCATCCAGGCTAGTTCCCAATAAACAGCTTTCCCAGTGTTTCCTCAAGGACATTATTTCAGTTTTTGTTTGCTTCCCTCTTAACAGCTTCTTTTGATTTATCTCCTGGCAGTCAGGCTGGGTAACATCTCACAGAGAACCACAGGGGCTTTTTATATTTATAAAAAATAGTACACATAATTCCCTCATTCTCCACAGGTGTAGACTGAACTCGGCATCAGCCTTGGTATTAAGACTGAAGCACAGCGTTTGGGCAGGGGACGCTTGCCCTGCTGTCCAAGCTGTTCTTTGAATAAGTAAAGGACTTTAGCTTCCAGGGCTGTCAGCTGACCCCATCACACTCATAGTATTTTCCTGTTATTCCTTGCACAAATCAAATAACTCCGGTAGTTTTATATTTCTGGTATCTGTCCACAGCACTGGCATGTATCCATTGGCTTCTTTGGAAGTTACCATTCAGCTTTGTTTTGTATGGCATCCTTCATAAGAAGAGTGCCCAGATTACGAGTTGTTATACTAAAATCCTACAGCAGGGAAGGCTCTTTTCTAAACCCCATGTTACCAGCCCTTTGCCAACTTACGGTTTTGTTCCTCTGCCCTTCACTTTTTCAGGCCTATAATATTTGGCACACTGTCATACTGCTGGTCCATGCAGAGTTTGGCACACATCCGTAGCTCCTCTTTATACAGTATGTACTTAGAGAGAGATTAGTTCCATTCATGGGAGTATCATTTAAGATTATAACCTGAAGGGGCACCAAATGGGTTAAAAAGGAACAATGACTTCCACTGATCATCAGGTCTGTCTTTCCTCCCACAGGGTACAAGTATGAAGGAGTGAAATTTGAGAAGGGAAACTGTGGAGTCAGCATCATGAGAAGTGGTAGGCCCTGGTTTCTTAACATTTCTGTGTTTAAAGCGCTTCTTTAAATCTCTTTACCACCTTGCTTTTAAGAACAGCAACAACCCTTTTTCCTCTGATGAACAAAATTCACTGAAGTCCTCCAACTGCTATTCTTCTCTCTTCATAAGTGTCCTGTTCCAACCAAGCTTACACCCACCACTGTCAAGTAATGTGTTTTATTAACCCCTCAGGAAATAGAACAGTTGCTGGGGATTTCCTGTGGCTGCTAGAGAAGGGGTGCTAGGTCAAATGGAGCAAGGCCTCCCTTCCTCTAGAAACCCCCATTGTCGTTGACATTAATTCTCTCCCCCCCCCCGTTCTCCAAATAAACTGCAGCTACTGGTAGAAATTGCGCACATCCTGGGGAACGCTAGTGGGTTTTTTTATCTAGCTTCATTAGCAGCTTGATAGCAACAGCTCTTAAAGATCTAACAGCAAGAAGCTAAAATCCACTTGATGCAATGTTTTATGTCCCCTCTGTAGCATCATGATGTTGCATCAGTATCTGGAGAGTTGCAGATGAGCTTCCTTCTCAGTGCTTAAAGGGGTTTTTCATACTGAGTAGGAATGATCAAAATGTTTGTAGGAAACTTTGCTCTATTTTAGATTTAGATTTGGTATATCCGGGAAAACCAGCCTTGTGTTGGTGCTTGGGTCCAATGAGTGATACTGATCAGGCTAACTTCATTGTCTAAGCAGAGTGAAAATTTCCAGTTAATAATCTAATGTGATTTTAGTCATTTGGTTTAATAATCTCTTTACCATAGTTAAATATTGAATATCCCTTCAGTAGTAGGAGCTTGTTGTGCTTTCTTCCTTGATGTGTAACAGGGTTTTTGTTGTTGTTGCTGAACTGAAGGAGAGGCAATGGAACAAGGCTTACGGGATTGCTGCAGATCCATCCGAATAGGAAAAATCCTGATACAGAGCGACGAAGAGACTCAGAGAGCCAAAGTGTACTATGCCAAGTTTCCACCAGACATTTACAGGAGAAAAGTTCTTCTCATGTACCCAATACTGAGTGAGTATCTTAGAGCGGTCTTAGGTGGCATTAAATATTGTTTGACTGAGGGGTGTTCTGTGTAAAATTCCCTGAATTTCAGTGGCTCCTAGTAGGATTTTAGCTTGCCGTGGGCAATACGGCAGAGAATTTATCAAGTTCTGCTAGACTAAGCCTTAGTCAAACTGCATTAGTTGTTCAGGCATTATCTTTAAAATGCACATGTTGAGGCCATAGCTCTAATGAGGTAAAAATAAATGTAGTGCAAATTACCTGAGTATGACCCACTGTGTATGTGGGGTGGGGGAGAACTGGGATTTGCTCTAAATTGCTTTTTTAATATATACATTTTAGTATGTAAGTGTAGAAAAGTTTTAGAACTAAACACTTTAAAATTTCAATTTAATTAAATACCAGTTAATGTTCATTTTACATTTAAAAATTAATAATTCTATTTAAGTTTATATTAAATTATTTCAAAATTAAACTAATTAATGCCACCAAAGAGCCTCAGAAGCTGGCAGAGCTTATGTCAGGCTGAAGCAAATTCTCTAATACTTAATTCAGCTCCTTCACACGGAGCTCGATTGCCATTTTCTGTTTCAACTGTGATTTCTTGCCTTAGGGACTGATCCTGAGCCAACTGATGTCAATAGACTTTGGATTAGGCTCTTAATACAGCATTTTAGTGTACAGATGCAATAGTGTCATCAAGGGACTAAGCTTCCATGGGTAACAGAGTGAGTGGTCTGTACTGCAGTAGAAAAGGGACATATTCCTTCTATTTACTTACACGCTAGTATTGGTGGCACACTAATCCCCTCTGAATGTGAATTCTTCTTCTTCTAGTGCCAAATGATTTGTGAAGTTTTTCTGATAAGGACAGTCTTGTTTTTCCCCTCCTCCCAGGCACCGGCAATACTGTCATTGAAGCTGTAAAAGTTCTTATAGAACATGGCGTTCAACCAAGTGTCATTATCCTACTAAGCCTATTCTCCACACCTCATGGTAAGTTGAAGGAATAGGTGAGGAGGAGGTTATTCATGCAACACCGAACTGTACACAATGCTTAGATTTTTAAAGAGTTCCAGTGAGCTGACTTAATGTAGTCTTATTTGGGGACTGAAGTGCGAGAAAAAGAATGGATAAAATGTAAACAAAACAAAAGGTGGTCGTGATAGTTTATAAAATGTGATGCGAAAAGCATTGGTTCAATTTGATGTTTTCTTCTCCCCTCTGTTCAAGATCATGTCGTATGACTCCGTAGCGATCCCTTGTGAATAACAATAGCATTGACCGGTTAAGAAAGGAATTCAGTCCCATTTTATTCTGCTGAGATCTGGGGCTTTGAGAATGACTTTTGGTTTCTGTTTAGTAGGGTGGGAGAATGGAGAAATTCTAATGCCTGTCAGGGCTACTCATGAAATTCAAACAGACATAGCAGTAAAGGAAAGCAGGCCTGCTTCCAGGACTGAGGGCAGAATTGCAGCTGTGAAAAATTCTTGGTAACAGGAATTACCTGGTAGCCAGTTACACAGAATATGTCCCTGTCCTACAGAGCATTGCAAAGCTACCTTTTGTTTGTGAACTGTATTGGGGCTAGCTCTCATCCGGGGATAGCATAGCCATGTATTTCTTGCTGTTGACTTCTCAATCAGTTTTCAAAAATGAAAGCACCAATTCTGTAAACTGGGGGGTGGGATCTTTTGTGGTTTCCTGCTACTGTAGATTTAACACTAGCAGAAATTCTTGCCACTAGCATGCAGTAGACCTAGGTAATTCACAGTAGCCTGTAACTACTTTGTTCATCAGAGTAGGACTATACACAATCCTTGAAAAGACTTTCTGATAGCCAGTCAGCTGCACAGCCATGTGTAAATGCAAACAGTGGATCGGACAGCAGAGGTGAGGTACTGCTCAACTGCTTATAAAATCCTACAGGCGCAGGGCTGAACTACAAAGTGTAATTTCAGCTATTTTCTTCTTTCCTCCTTAAAAGGTGCCAAATCTATCATCCAGGAGTTCCCAGAGATCACAATTTTAACTACAGAAGTTCATCCTGTTGCACCAACACACTTTGGACAGAAGTATTTTGGAACGGACTGAGACACTTAACACAGATTGGTTATGTCAATACGTTGCTGTATGATATTACAATGGTGTTTTTTCTACGTTTTATTATTTGTAGCAGGGCTGGCTGCAGGCATATTTAAAATCTTTTTTGGCCAGAGGGGAAAAATATTTCATCTACATTCATTTTTGGTTACTTTCTGAAAATTGAATCAGATGCAATAATGAAGCACATTCAATTATTATAAACTAAAGGCCCTTTTATGTGCTTTTGGAAATTGCTACTCAGTGCTTTAACTTATTTATTCTTTCATAACTCTGTTCTGTAGCTATTTGCAATAGCAAAATAAAATGATCCTGTAAAGCATGCAATGTACATTTCATTTGATGTTGGTATAGTTTGCATTGTGCTGGTGCATTACAGCTTAGTTTAATAATTCAAAAATCATGAAGGAACTTGGAACTCTGCATAGACATTAGCACCAGAGGTAGATTTCTGGCCCTTGGCTGGTGCTCACAGCCATGGATTTCAACCCTTTTAAAGTCACTGTGTTCTCTATGGACTAATTCCACATAGTAAAACATATTGCAGGTGCCTCATTAAGCTCTGTAGTACTAAAAAAATAAATAAACTTTCCACCATAACCCACTTGCCACTGTAGTGAAAATGCTCAAGTGGCTACTGCTCAAGATGGCAACAGTACAGTCTTCAAAAAAATCTCTACATAAGGCACAACTGCAAAGTATTTTATTAAAATCCCTATGTGTTAAGCTACATACATGTTGTAATTAGCCATTTTAAAGATAAGTAAACTGTCAGATGAAGTGATGCCTGGTTTCTAGCCCTGTCTACTAGCCAGCATTCCTAGGAAAGGGGTTTATATTGGTAGCTATCTTGCATTTTATGTCTAGTAATTAGGTCTAAATGCCTCTTAAACCCATGCTAAAACTCTGAAAGTTTAAATGTGGTTCTAGCTTTTGGTAAATGTTTTCCAGTAAATTATATAAGTCTCTCAGCTTCAAGTTCACAACAAAATAGGGTCTTGTCTTGCTGTAATTTTTTGGAATACCTAGCGCGAACACTTTATTCTGGAAAGAGAAGCAAAAAAATGTTTTTTTTCCCACATCAGTGATAGCAACTGGATTGCCTGCTTGTAAAACTTGTACCTCATCTTAACATGGTACTTAATATCCTTCAAAAATATGCCAACACTTAAATGCTGTAGTGTGGTGTAGTGGTAAACTTCCTGCCTGTAATAGGGTGGAATGCAAGTTCTCAAAAAGACAAGCTGGTGTAGGTATCCCTTCACCAGGGCAAAGGAGGCAGAAATTGAGCTTGTTACTTGAGCTCTTCTCAGACCTCTCTTAGGTGGGATTGGGCTATCACACCCTCTTATCAGACTGCTGTTTCAGGCTTACAAGACCTTTCCTGTGAAATGGTGCTCTGGACTAATGTACGGCCAATAATCAACATCAATGTAACGATAAAACAATTTTAATGCAGTTCTTTACTGCAGTACAGTATAAACCATGCGATTCTCTAGTAAAAAAACAAATCGTAGAAAACAATGCATAATATACAGTATTCAAACCATAAAAACTCCTTGAAAGTGCTACTGAAACTTACTTACACATCAAATATAGAGAATGTTTGTTGGCCAATAAAAATGGTGGTTTGTACAGAAAGTTTTTGTAAAAATCCATTTGACACTAAAAACCAATGCCAGCATGGCTAATAAAAACTCTTGAAACTGGGCAAACACATTCCCAATGCTGTCAGACTTTTCATACCTTTATGGAAAACATTTGGCCCCGCTCTTAACATAAGAAAGTGTGAGAGTGTCTTAGCTGAACACTCCACTAATCATTGAATCTCCAAGATGCATTTCAAAAAAGCAAAGAAAACACTTATTAGTATGAACATAAGGCAGAACTAATTTAAATCAAATGGAAGTCCTGTTTAAAGTTGCTGACATGATATGGCTCACTATGCTAGTTTACCTTAGGGCGAAGGAAAAGTTCTCTGCCCTGGTTGTTAATATTGAAGGGGGCAAGTGACAGTAATTTTTACCCCAAACTTATGGATATTGTTGTTCTCCCCAAACAAATCTTTACCAAACTAGTTATGAGTAATTCTGAGCAAATGTTTAGTTTAATTCACACCTTCCCCAGCAAACAAAACCCATGCAGCAAAGAGTGAAGCTGACCAGTCAAAATTGATTTTGGAGTAAAATATTAAACAGAATAACTAATGAAAAGTGAACTCTAACATATAGGGTGTTTACATCTCACGGGTAAGAAAGAATTTTTAAAACGCTCCCATTTTAAACTTAGTGAACGGGGATCTCATTTGACTAAATGATGGCTCAAGTCAGTCCCTAAATGAGGACACACTAAAAACCTTATAAAAGAACTGGCAGAAGTTAAAATAGAAGCTCCCTGCTTAAATGAAGCAATTTATATTTTTATGGTATTTGGCGCTTGTCTACACACAAGTTATTCTGGAATAGCCATTGCACTTGAAATTCACACTCTACCTTATTCTAGAATAAAACTTTCATGTGTAGACAAGCGCTTCGTCTCTTTCACCCATGTAGGAAGGCCCTGTCTGCACCAGAACCAGGATGGTTTGTTGCACAGTTGAGATACCAGATGCCTGTGTCATAACTTTGCACCATTTATAGATGCACCGCAAAACAGCTTTAGGGCTCACTGAGCACCAGTGCCCACGGAAGAAAGAAAAAACACAGAGATACACACCTGCATGGAAGGAAAGCACATAATCTGTAATAGATACTACAGTGCAAAGGCTCCGCAGCTTTGTGAGTGGGGGAAAGACACCTCTGTCTGTTCAGGTTTGGTACAGGATTTGGTCACAATAAATGCAAAGTTAGTTACAAGTAGCAAAGAAGTTCTGTTTAGAAAAATCACCTTTGCATTACATGGGCTGTTTGATATTAGCACCCAGTGCAAAAAGAATGCCTCCTCCTAAACACAACTGGAATAAAAGAGCAAGAATGACCTTTTTATCCATTTTGTGTATTTTAACATAATCATGCATTTTTCTAATACCAGCTTTACTGCAGATGCTGCTGCAAACCTCAAATCCTGATATAGAATGAATACTTTAAACAGCATCTTTGCAGGCATTAAAGATTTTTGGTCTTACTTGAAACATAAATGTAAAACTTAATACCATTTTTAAAAATTTCAATGTGTACATTTCCAAATTGCAGCCAGAAAACAGTAAAATAGGATTTTAAAAAAAATTTAAGCACTCAAAAGAAAATATAGAAAATTGGATCTTGCTGCACTGAACAAAAAAACAAATCAGAATGACAAGGAAGATGCAAAGATATCCATCGACAAATTGACATCAAACCAAGAAATTACATTGCACAACATTTTTTGAGAGTGAGCCCATTCCATCCACTCACTGCTTTAGTAACTAAAGGAAAAAATGCATCTGGCTGAAAAATAATCAATTGTAAATAATTTGCATGTGATCAGAAAAAAAAATCTTCTCACTTTGTATTCTTCTTTAACAAAATGAAATAATGCCTGTAAAAACTAAAATGAACAAGCTGATATCATCTTGGTGGTCTGTTAATTATCAAAAAAGTGAAACAACATGAAATAAAAAGAGGAAATGATCAGGAAAAGTACATATCTAATGCCCCATGTCTGGATTGGTTGCCACCCTCCAAGCTGCTGACAGAACATTAGTTTTAATGAAAAAGCAACTCTGCCATGCAAATACTTTAATTGATGGTTTGCGGAAAAAAACACCTCAGTTTGAAATGCTCTGCAGCAGAACACCTGCTGACAACTGAAAAATACCAATAAGAACAAGACATTTTTCAAGTAGATCAGTTTCAAAACATTGTACCACAGACACAAAAAGAGCATGTGTAATTTTGAGTTGACTCAGGCCTAACAGGCAAGGGTCCAGCAATGTTTTGTTAATCCGCTTACAATTATTAATGCTCAGGTCTCCTCACACTTCTGTGAAACAGTCAGTCATACGAATGGCAAGTCTGCGGTGCTGGCTTAACAACTGTACTGAAGGCAGTTGTTCCCTGAATGCATCTTTAAAATCTCAACTCCCCCATTGTTAGATACAAAGGAAGTATTTCCTGACATGTTACATTCATGTGTTACAGACTTTATGCAGCTAGTCCTATAACTGGTACAAAATTGTGCTTTCAGCCTGTGCCAGAGTTCACACCTCCTACACTTACATTACACTGTAGATTCCACTGAACCACAGCTCTGGCCATTTCTGGGAAGTAAACATTCATCACACTATCATGCTAATAGAAAGCTTCCTAATCCTTACTGATTACGGTACACCTACATGCAACAAGTACACTCTATTAAAAATGTACAGTACTGCTTCCTGTTTAAAGGAATACAAAAACTTATTCTACTCCAAAAACATCTTACACTGATTCAGCAAGAGTCCAAATTTACAAAACAAACTGCAGTGCAGAGATGCTTATAAACACTAATTCCTTGGAGAGCAATTCACTGGCCAAGGAGAGGCCTTGTCACAAGACACCCTATGCAGACATCAATGTGATGCCTTCCCTGCTTGTCAGAGCAGGGTGTCTGGAATGTAAAGGGGATAATTGTCAGTGGGATATTTTGGACTGTTATTCATAGGAGACAGGCAGTTTGATGGAATGATTCATATTACAGTAAAATCCACCCACAGCATTCTTTGTGCATGTGGTGACGTTCACTGGGGAAAGTGTTTATAGTACTCACGGTCATTTGGGGCAGGGGGGAAGAGGAAGAGGAGGATAGGACAAATAAATATTTCTTATCTGATGTGAACACCACAATCAGTGTAAAATGGATCTGTGACGGGGGCACAGGGGAAAGTGCTTTGCATGCGGAGGGTTCAATACCCAGGTTTTTAGACTTTGATCTAAATTAATGTTTAGTGTTTTCAAAGAGACATTAGGTCTCTGGTTTGAATTCAGTCCAGGTTGGTTGTGACTAAAAATTACTCTCTGATGGCTGTTTTGTGAATTACATAAATTGATTTTAGTGATTTCAATCCAGTTCCCACATCCAAAGCACAAAAAGCCACCACGGATAGCACTAACTGGCAACTTGCCTCTCTGTCCATTCAAGCCTTCATTTCTCAAAGCAGATTGCCAGCTATATTAGCCCTAGAGGTGTTCCCTTCAGGGAAAGCTTGTATTGCTGTGCCTAGTTTGTGGCTAAACAGTACACTGCAGGGCTATCAATCTGGTGCCTTTCAGGAGAATTGCATTCACACAATTTAAAAATAAAGAGTGGGACCTGCTAGAAGCATTGTGCTCCAAAAGTTTAACAGAGCTTTAACTCCCGTTTTCTGGGATTCAGTTTACTGCTGTGAAGCCCATTCTTTTCCTTGGCAAGAACAGAGACAACTGGATCCTGATGATTCACAGGACTTAAACATCTTTCTGTGATGCAGCATAAAAATATTACCAGCAAATAGCACCAGTGGACGAGAAAATGCACCCTTAAATTTAAAAGGGTTGTCATAACATTAAAAATCACACTTCTGGCTGAATATTTTACCTTTAGTCAGCTATAACAATGATTAGAGAAAAATTCTGTTTTTTCAGTGCATTTACTTAGTGCTTTTCATAGCATTGTGTGCATAGTGCATTTCCCCTGATGTTTGTGCACAGCTTTCCTACAGCAACAGGGAAGGAAGAGAGAAAAAACTTTTAAAAAATCGGAAACTGACTGTAAAACCACAACAAAACACAGGTACTGTCAAAACTATTTAACTCAATTTTTATGGTGACTAGATTTCAAGCTGACAGAATCCTTTTTAGTGGTGAAAAATACTGACTGAAAGTGTTATACTTCTTAGTATGTCATCATCTGTGACCTTAGGAGTAGAGCTGTAGTCACGCACGATACACTATCAAAGCCGGGAAACGGAAGTAGAAATATTTTATGAGGTGCTAGGCTTCCCCAAAGGACCTGGTTATTCATCTACATGCAGCCTTGAAAAAGTCAGATGCAGAATATCTCTAGGGAAAGAAATAAAGGCACACTGTATCTCTTCATTTTGGGGCATAATTATGTTCAATACAGTTTTCTGTACTCAGATTCTTTCTTGGACTGCAGCATCCACAGGTTAGATCTGCAATCACAGTATGATCATTTCTTCTAAAAGCAAACAGGTTTAATTCGAAAACTGGCTTATTTTGTCACTCAGACATTCCTGCTCTGTACTACATTTGTCATGCTTCACTTTGATTGAGCTTCAGCATTTATTTTATTCTCCCAAGCACATTTAGTTTTGAGCCTTGTAAAAACTGATGACTGTGAATGTTAGGTACTGATGTTTTTTTAAAGTGCATTTTGAACCGCTAAGAAACTGATAGTTTCTTTTTGGACAGGAGATAGTTGCCAACTTACCTTAAAAGGAGACCTGCAGCCTTACTTGGCTATAGAATAGCTTTTTAAATTAAGTATCAGAGGGGTAGCCGTGTTAGTCTGGGTCTGTAAAAAGCAACAAGGAGTCCTGTGGCACCTTATAGGCTAACAGACATATTGGAGCATAAGCTTTCGTGGGTGAATACATGCGTCAGATGCAGGAAGTGGGTATTCACCACGAAAGCTTATGCTCCAATATGTCTGTTAGTCTAGGTGCTACAGGACTCTTTGTTGCTTTTTAAATTAGAATATGTAAAATTAAGCATGGAAATTTCAAAACAGTATTTCAAAATACCTGAAATTACTTCAGATTGTCCCGTTATGAATTGGACAGCTGTATAAACACTGACGGCCTGCCATTTTAGTGATACTTGCAACAGGAAATGCAGCTTGATGTGGTCTACCCAAAGAAGGAGGCCTATAGCTCCTTGTAGATACTCTCCTGCTATCACTGTACAGCTAGATTTGGCAAGAAACGAAAGAATTAGATGGCTATAAACAGAAAAACAAAACAAGAGATAAAAGAACCTACTTAAAAAACTCCAGGAGTTCCATGTGTCTCTGGCTACAGCGCTGTTCTTCCTGCCCTGAAGGATATAATCAAGCTAACAGACAATATGCCAGCTTCCTGTTTCAATCCTCATCTTCGCATTTTTACACACAGGCCGTTTTAAAGAGTTAGTAGTGATTTAGGGGAAGATTTTTAAAGGCACAAACAGCAGTTAGGTACCTAACTCCCATTGATTTTCAATGGGAGTTAGACACTTAACTGCATTTCTCCCTTTGAAAATCTCACTTTAAAACACATTTTCCATGAGATTAGGCAATTGCTTTGATTTCACGGCTATCTTTCCTTAATATTTCACAGATAATAATGTAATGAAAGGAGCAAGCCTTTACAGAAGTTGTAAATGGATTATTGTTGGATGTATTAAAAGCAATATTGGGCTTAAACTAAAGAAAGGCAAATTTAGATTTGATAAAAAAAAATGTCTAGAGCCACCTGATAACAGAACAGCCACCAAAACAGGTGTCTGAGGTCCCATCTGTACAATGTACAGATTAATTAGCTAAACACACTCAAACAAAGAGAGATGAGTAGAGAACCTACGCTAAGATATGGACGTGCTCTGCAGTCCCACCTACCCCAGCTTCTAGGAGTTAAATTGTGTGTTTGTAAAATACGTTGCTGCTGAAAGCAAGAGTTCGATTACCAGTTCCAGGATTTAAATACAGAGATGAACGACATCTCTCCCAAAAGCAGTGATTTATATCTGTGACAGAAGGTGGGAGGAGGAAGTGTTATGTACACCAGGTTCTATCCCCTACAATTTCCAGCTGCTGCTACTACTGGTATATTCTCCTCTCATAGCGGCAAGAGAGAAATCTCAGGGGGGAAAAAAGTCCATTTTGTAGACAAGGCCTTTGTCACTGAACATTTATCAAGCAGTTTCTCATCACATCCACACTTGCTGTTTCAGGAACTGTCAACAGGAAAGTAAAGACTGATACTAAATAAAAAACTGTATCTAAAATGGTATATAGTGAGCGTAATGACTGATCTTATGACCCATGCTTAAGGACTAATATTAGTATTGTTCCATACATTACTATTATGAAGCAATCATCTAATTTCCAGCATGGATGATGATGAGCTGCCAAGCCTGAATCTACAGGTGGAAAGAGAAAATTAAGACCTAGACCTAAGAACTGTATAACATCTACAAACCAAACTCCAAATTCCAAACATAGTACAAAATTCTTGATTGCAAAACTAGTTTAAAAAAATCTGGAACAATGATGTGCAGTCAAAGGAATGCAAAGTAACTGGAAAATATGACCACAGCTTGGTGCTGAAAAATCTTTACGGCACCAGTCAATATATTTAATCGGGCAGAAGTCTGAGCTAACATAAAACATCAGCTGCGGTGTGCAGCATTATGGGGCTAAACCTATCTTTGTTGAGGTTGGGCTCCAATCACAGCCGCTGGAGCCATACATTCAATGCAAGTTTCCAATTTACCTGCTTCTAAATCAATGCTTATGGAACTGAAAACAATGATTTAAAACCTTTGTAAAACACGGATCCTGGTGGGAGAGGGAAGACGAATGTGCTCTGTGATATTGTTAGATTCTCATTCTTTAGGCATAGGAATTAAATGAAGTCATTATATTGTCTAAAATTTCCTTTGACATTGGAGTACCTGCTACAGGATTGTGCTTCACGGCCAGTAAACCTCAAAATCCTACTGAGGATGATGCATTTCTAGACAACAGCATCAGTGGTCTTGGCATATTAACTTTGCTTCTGCCAGCATGAGCAGGTATTTTATGCACATATAGAGTTGCAAATGTATATGCATGTTATCTAAATACACACCGCACACACACACACAAAGGGCTCTTCCAATTTAGGCCCTGATTTGGCAAACCTGACTCATGTTGAGTAGTACTTACTCAAGAAATTCTGTTGATTTATGTGTAAATTTTGCTCACTGTGAGTAAAGACTGAAGAATCAGGCCCAAGATAAACAGCCTGCCTGGGAACATAAAGGCTTGATGTATTTTTAGATTTAGAGTGCCTGATGTTTGCAGCAATGGAAAGGACTGTGGAAATGCATTTACACCAACACTTTTCACCTATTACAGATAATATATAATTGTATCTATTAAAAGGGAATGATCCAGGCCAGTCTTCCCTGGCCCAGTCTCTATGAAAATGCTCCACCCAGACATTAACTTGTAAAGCCCTGAAAGATCTGACCAGCAGGTATTCTGGACAATCAGTCTAGGATTCCAATCAGATAATACTTCATGATGTTTTCTTATCCTGAAGATCCATTTGCTTCCTGACCTTCAATTCTGAAGTCTGTGCAAAGAGAAGATGCTGGCTCCTGAGAAGGAAGCTGAAATTTAAAGAAACAAGAAAAATAAACTAAGCATTGTTCTCTCAGAGCAATTCACACCTGCCTGCTTCAGCCTTTATAGTGGGTTCAACATTCTTTATTTTAAATCATACACACTTCGAGGAAACACTTTGCCTTTTCACTAGAATATTTGATGGGTGTAGGGCAGCAAGTGGCTTTCAATGTTATCAAGATTTGCAACATTTCCTTCCTGCGCTGGAAGCACTGTCCTCCTCAGAAGAAAGTGGATGCATATTCAAAAGCTATAAGTAGTAGTTTATCAAATAGTCTTAGGGCTTGTCTTCACGTACCGCACTACAGCGGCGCAGCTGTAGCGCTTTAGTGAAGATGTTACTACACCGTCACCATAGTGAATTCACCGCCCCAAGAGGCGGTAGCTATGTTGACGGGAGAAGCTCTCCCCCTGACATAGTGCTGTCTACACTGGGGGTTAGGTTGGTATAACTACGTTCTTCAGCGGCATGGATTCTTCACACCCCTTGAGCGACGTAGTTCTACCAATGGAATTCTCTAGTGTAGATCTGGCCTTAAATCGTCTCTTTGAAGCACAGAACTAGGTTGTGGATAGGGTGACCAGACAGCAAATGTGAAAAATTGTGATGGGGGTTGGGGGGTAATAGGAGCCTATATAAGAAAAAGATCCAAAAATCTGGACTGTCCCTATAAAATTGGGACATCTGGTCACCCTAGTTGTAGATTATGCTGCGTTAACAGAGAGTTTACAATTAACATGTTGAGCAAATTAAGGGTTAAATGTCCTGTCAACCCACTTCCCTACCTACAGAATAGAAAGGGAAGTAGATCTCTGGCTCCTAGGTGAATGCTGCTTCATTGCATGGTTCTTTTGCAGAGAATTGAGGAGGGGACAGCTCATAACTGAGTGGAGCTGTGAGAGAGCATCCTCCCAGTGTCGTGAAGGCCAGAACGTATGGGATCAGTGACATTCTGACATGAAGGACCTGACTCCTCACCCAGCTCATGCCATCTGCTGCTATACGCAGGCCCCTCCATGATGAAAAAAAGCCAGATGGGAGAGTCACTAATGACTTGCACATTGTAAGCTACTGTATTTTAGTCCTGACTGCACGGAAGAGGAATTTACCATGTAGCATGACTATTCCCAACTCCTCCCCTATTTCACAAACCCTTCCCGCCACTTTTGGAAGTACATGAAACAGATCTTCATTCCTGTGGTCATGCGGGGGGGCGGGGGGGGGGGGGGAGATGTGATTAAATCTTAGGGAATATACTGCCCAGCCACATTCCACCATCAAATACCTCCCAGCTCTTTGATCCTTTCCTGCAAGTTAAATGCCTTTCAGTGCTCTTCTGGGGTGTGTAAACTGAGGGGGCTTCTTTGGGCTCTCTTAGCTCACACAAATAGGTCAGAGATATGTAAAATTTATTTTCTAGATCTCTGAACAAGAAGAGAGAATGCTGAAGGCAACACTCTATGCACCACAGTCCTGGGAGGTTAAGAAAATAAAATTAAATTAAAACCCTCCTAAACCGCAACCTCCATTATCTTATCTCAGACTTTTCTGTTCAACGCTCTGTACAAACACACCATAATTAATCCTCAGAGTGTCCCTATGAGGCATTATTATCCTATTTTACAGAAGGAGATACAAACAGGTTAAATGACAAGGCCTCAGAAGAAGTCCCATGTCAGAGCCAGACTGTCTCGAGTCACCTGAAAATAAAGTGCTGACCTGAGTGAGTGAGTTTTGTACCACCAGATTTGTAAACCGCTATGTCTCCATTTCTATGGCAAGAGATGAACCTTCATGGTAATCTATAAAATTGAAAACAAAATGGTTAGAGATAGATAGAATAGTGTTCCTGTCATCCTTATGCTCCAAATACACCATTAAATGTTACAGATAATTTTTTAAGCACCATTTTAAACAAAAATCAGACATTCATCCCCATCAGTGGTAACCCTGCTGATTTCTAAACTGAGAGTTTATTTACTGGCATTATCAGATTCACAATCCATGCCACAGGCTTTAACAGCCACGTTGACAAGTAAAGATCTTCCAATTTTAATGGCATATTTCAGGTCTGATTAGTCAGAAAATTATACTGTCTTGCTGCTATTGGTCTGGATGCAATCCAAATACTCAGTTATTACAGCTCTTTAGGTGCTGGTACTTCGATAGGAAGGAAAGAGATGGCTAGAAAATGAGAGACTGCAAAGCAATATTGGTTGTGTCTCAAATACATCCATCCCCTTCTATCACATGTATCTGCATGCACTGGACTTTAATCCCTACAATGAAAAAAATAAGTGATTTGCTTTGTTTCAAGGATTTATGCAAATTAACATGATTTCTCAGGACAGGGAGTTTTCTTGTTATTTAATTCCTCCTAGTCAGGGCACTGCAGTCAGTGCTCAACTGCAGTCAAGGCAGTTCTCATGCACACAGTATTTCCTAATGATTAACATTTAAATTGAAATCAGGTGTCTTCAGACATTTGAAGCTTTAAGTGATAATCTGTGTTTATCAGCTTCCAACTATTACATTGAACATAGTGGAGTCTGCCATAGGCTGGAACTGAATATGTGATCAATTCAGGAGAAGCTCTACTCTCATGATTATGCTCCCAAATTTACTGTACTACATATCCAAGTACTACATATGATTAATTATATCTAGAATTTTGACTTGCCCTGAAACATACATTTAAATCCAAATGTGTGATTAGTTTTTTTTAACATCATATAGTACACAGGTATTTAAAAAGTTGTTGTCCACAGCCTTATCTTGTTATTATAAGGGCAAACAGAATCCAAGCACACACAGCACCAACAAATTCAGGATTTGGATATTAAGTAAATTCAAGATGAATTTTTAGAAAAAACGAAAAGACTATTTTATAATCTGCCAGCATGTCATTTGGGGGAAACTTCCTGACTAGATAGATTAGAATATGTTTTTGACAGCATTAATGAAATTAGAAAAAATGCCATAACTTAAGGATTAAAGTGCATTTGTAAGTGAGTGTTCTTGGTTTCTGGTCGATCAAGAAGCTCAGAATGTTTTTCATTCTAACTGAAATGCTACAATCTTTAGCAAATCTATGTACAAAAAAGTCACAGCAAAAGTCTAGTCCCATTTCAAACAGAGGGGGACACAATCTTACAGTGAAGATACATGCAACTGAGAATATTTGTTTCCATACACCTTCTAGTCCAGGTCATGGCGTTCCCCCCCCTCCTGAATTTCAGTAACACGTATCTTGTAGTCACAAGTCTCCCAGTTTCCCCTAACACTGATTTTAAAACATCATACACAGGTGGTTTGCCTTTGCAATTTTTGCTTTTGACTTTAAGATTATGCTGGGCATTTGCTTTGTTTGTGTTCAGAAATATCAATCACAGCACAGGCAATGGATTGTAGTGTTGTGGTTAAAAAGGGGAACATTATACAGCAACACTTGATCAAGCATTTTTCTTTCTTTTTTTTTAAATTATCTCTGTGGCATATCAATTCCTCTTCCGCATATGTCTAGAGGAAGGACTCTGATGATGAGAACAGTTCTTATTACTTCTGTCATGAAGTGCAAGTGCACAAGCAATCATAGGTGTGCGCTGCAGAAGCTCCAAGAGGAGAGACACACCACTTCAACATCAGGGGTGGACTCATTCTGCTTTTGGTGTGACTGGCAGTGCCATTTTCTAAGAGAGCATGATCAAAGTTGCTGGAAGTTCATGTTCTATCAGTTCTAGCTTTGGCACCAGTCAATTAGAATCTTAAGCAATGAGGAGTAAAGCAAGAACAAAAACTCACTATCTCATCTTTTCCTCATAAACGTGTTTTAGTATCACGAGAAGCTATAAACACACAGAACGTTGCTATCTACACTAATAGGAAGTGGTGCCACAATTCAAGGTCTGGAGAAAACATGCCTCTCAAGGGATGGAATTACTCCAGGGCTGAGTGCTGCTTATCCAACAAGGGCCTTTCATATCAGTCATTACAAGGTAAATCCTGACCCTTCTCAGTGGTCATGGAGGGCCAGAGACACCATGGACCTAATGCAGTTCAGCTACAGGGAGACTGGATTTGGGCATCCCTGCATGCCGTGGAGCTTTTATACGAAGGCTCCCTGCAGCACAGTGTACTGGAACTTGGGGAGTGGACAAGCCCATCCTGGGCAGTAGGCAGGTATAACCGCAACTACAGTACTTCACTGGCCATTCCCTATGCTGCAGTAGTGGCCACAGAAAGACCTAGAGGGAAGAGGACGTCCCCCCGGGGGACCTCCATTGTGCTAAACCCAGTTAGTCAGGCTTGCAGCTGGGACAGAGGATTTGCTCTTCTGGGAGAAGGGTAAATGGTATGTATTATGTGCACTTCGTAGTTCTATCAATTGAATTCCAATATTAAGGCACCTGTCCATAAAACAATACTGACTGGGGACGCAGAATGTCCTAACCAGAAAAGGTCTCTGAGTCACAAACCCAAAACAAACTTTTATTTGGATAAAACAAACAAACAAACGAACAGAAAGAGCTCCTCACCCACTCCCCAAAAGAGTGAGGGGAAAACTACCCTTCCCGTTCTGACGACTGAAGTTCTAATCCCTAGCATGTCTAGCTACACAATATACCCAACTTAGCTTTTTTCATTTTGATCTTTAACTCTGTAATACACTTAGTTTGGCTTTTGTGTTCTAGGAAGGAATTTGAGTCCTATTAGTAGGGCCCTACCAATTCACGACCGTGAAAAACACGCCACAGACTGTGAAATTAGACTTCCCCTATGAACTCTAGCTACTGGAGGGGAGGGGAAGGAGCGGGGCTGGGGGTGTTCGAGCCAGGGGCTTCTATCCATCATCAGGCTCCAACTGTTAGTCTGCCAGACTGGAGAGGGACAGGACAACTTCTTCCCCGGCATGGCTGCTCTTGAGGGCGGAGATCAGACCCACCTCCCATTCCCTCCGCTGGCTGCAGGAAGCTCCGTGGCTGCATTGCACCCTCATTGGTTTCAGCGAGGCTCTGAAGGGCAGCGCAGCCATGGAGCTTCCTGCAGCTCGGGGAGGTGCCCAGAGGTGGGTTTGATCTCCCCTCCCCCACCAAACAGCAGTTGTTCAGGGGAAGAGGAAGTCCCAACCCACCCCAGTCTGGCCAGGACTGGATGCTAGGAGCCCCCGATGGGGGCACTCTCAGTAGTATGGGGGAGATCAGACCACCTCTACCTCTGGGAACCTCCTCTAGCTGCAGGAAGCACGGTTACAACACCCTGAAATTTCAGATGTCAAACATCTGAAAACATGAAACTGACCAATTTAAAAACCCTCTGGCTGTGAAATTAACCAAAATGGCCTTACCTATTGGTGCTGAACAAAACTTCATCAAGTTTCAGAGCAAGATGATTACACACCATTTTCTTCACTGGGAAAGATCCTAGTACAGGTCACTGATCATTATATGATCACTATAATCATTAGACTTCAGTGTAAAGGCTTGAAACTCAGATTTTGAGAGCTGGCTTGGCAAAAGCTAGTTTCATTCTTATGCATGCTTATGCTCATAATTAGAGAGCTAAGCAGACTTTTTATTCAGAGACCATAACACTCTGTAAAAAGTAGGGGACTTGGGAACCACTCCTGAAAGGACAGATTGATTTTTTTAATTGTCACAAATAGCACACAGATAAATACCAATGTTATTTTTAAAAGTCCATCAGCAATGCATCACTGTGTCAGACGGATTAGCTGAACTATAATATACACGTCTTAGCAGAAGCAGATGTTTTTTCAGCACAGATGTATAAAGGCCACTTGAAATCACTTATCTGAACCAATGCTGAAATGAGCCTCTTCAGCCCTGTTCATAAAATCTAGGGAGTGCTAGTGTCTGAAGTGTGCCTTGGACAAGGCTTCATTTATTTACTTTGCAATAACATGCCCCCTCCGCAATCAAGCTTTAACACAAGCTAACATTAAACCAGGGGACAGTAAGGCTGCAAGTGATGTATAGTCAGAAATAAAAACTACTACTACTAGAGGTCTTATATTGCAATTTTCATCAGTAGATCTCAAAGTGCTTGACAGTCTTTAACATATTTATCCTCCCAATATCCCTGTGAGGTAAGGCCGTTTGATTATCCCCATTTTACAAATGAGGAACAGAGAGGATAAGTGACTTGCCCAAGGTCACACGGGAAGTCTGTGGCAGAGCAGAAAGCTGAACCTGGATCCTAGGCTAGTGCCCCAATAACTGGACCAGCCTTCCTCTAGCTCCATTCTGTGAGTACACAAGACAGCACACACTTATAAAAACCTATATTAGCTTTAGTTTTTAAACAAAGCTATTGCTTCCACACAGGTCACCAAGCGCGCACTGTTGAAAATGACTGAAGGGGGCTTCCTGAAAGTGAACTTTAGCATGAAGGGTCTTGTTTTAAGCCTGGAAATAGTTAACATGATACCAAAGCTGAGCTCCTAATGAAAGCCTAGTCTCTATAGCACTAGATGTGCATTAGTGAGCTCTTCACCTGTACTTGCTTAATTCACAAGTTATGGTTACACAAGAGTTTATAGGGAAAAACCATGATCCAATTCTTTAAATAGAAATCTGCTGAGCTTTCACACCAGGATGGAATCTTGATGCCTTTATTGTTATCCTTTCTACATATACAGATGTGGTTATCCTTGCTCCATACAGAAAGCACCTCCCTCATGACACCAAGTGACACTATTTTGGAACCCTAAAACTTGGAGAGCATGAAGCTTTACAGGACACATGGATGTGTTGATGCTTGTCATCATGTCTGAAGGCTGGAGTTCGGGGGTTAATAAGTACATGAGAAAAAAAATTGTGATTCAATAGGCAGAAGCACTGAATTATTTTGAAGCTGATTGTAGAGGTATCTTAACCAGAGCAAAAGCAAGCAGAAAGTGGACATATTAGCAGGGGCTATTTCACAGGAGCACCATAGCATAAAAAGGGTGTACATGTTTTTAGAGGTCCATCAAGTCTTATATCTATTAATCCAAATATTAAATTTTCAATTCAATTTCAATTCATTGTGCTGCAGGCACAAGTATTTCTTTAACACCAATTACAGCAACATGGACAGGTTTGTTGAGGTACCATGTATGTTACAGTCTCAATCTGAGGCAAAGTATAATTGGGCACCCTTACTGACTGATTTCACAGTGCCAAAATGCAGTTACTGTACATATGAATGTGCACACACACACACTGACATGTACGCTGGGTAAACGTTTCATTGAGCATGCACAGTTTCATGTCCCAAATATCTGTGGGTGCAAACAGTGAGTGAGGTAATAGCTTTTATTGGACCAACTTCTGTTAGTGTGAAGCCTGGTCTAACACTGGGAGGGTGAGGGGGGGTTGATCTAAGATATGCAACTTCAGCTACGAGAACAGCATAGTTGAAGTCAAGGTATCTTAGACTGAATTAAAATTACTTACTTCATGTTCTCGCGGTGCATCATGGCTCCCCCGTCGACTTTGCTTCCGTCTCTCGCCGAGCTGGAGATCAGCAGTCGATGGGAGAGCGATTGGGAATTGATTTATCATGTCTACACTACACGCGATAAAAATCGATCCCCGACAGATTGATCGCTACTTGCTGATCCAGCAGGTAGTGTAGACATACCCCGAGACAAGCTTTTGAGCCACACAGAGTTCTGAGTCAATAAAAAATATTACCTCACCCACCTTGTCCGTCTAATATCCTGGGGCCAATAGGACTACAGCTAAATTGCATATATGGTGCAGAGAGTATTTCCACATCTACGTATTTAATTTGTGGGAGCAATCAAATAGCTTGATGAGGAAAAGTCACCATTTCTGCCTGCAACTTGTTGGTGCAAAACTGCAAGTCCAATTATTTGTAGGGGCAGAGCTCCTCCTGCAAAATGAGAGACTCATTTCAAACTTGGGCCTTATGTTTGTTCTATATTCATTAACCAAGTCAGAGCTGTCAGAGACTTAGCCAACATGCTTTTTCATAAAAACAGCTCTCATAGTGGGTTCTCAGTGACTATTTTTGAATCCACTCACCAGTTACTTTAGTTCAAACACAGTTAATTTCCTTGTGTTACCTTACCATGGTTCTCTTCATCTAATCCATCATCTCCCCACTGTTCTTCGTTTGCTAGCAGTGGATTCTGAACTTCACATAACGTTCTCATAGGGAAGGAATGTCCATCACCCTTGCTGGGGAGACAAAGGCACAAAAAAGCTACTTCCAACTTGCTTCATTTGAAGGTTGAAATACAACTTTATTCCTTGTTTTAGGTTTGACTCAAGCCCAAAGCAAGTCTTTGAATTTCCAGAGATTACTTTTAAAGGATTAAGTTCTGGAAAATACTGGGTTCAGTTTTGGAACCTTGTTTTGACAGAAGCTTATAGATCATGTTTTAAAGTGACTTTGAACTTAAATTCTTGCAAAAGATCAGTGGGATAAAGATTATAGTCTGAATTCATTACTGGTGTAACTCAAATGGAATTCAGCCCAATCATTTAAATATAATCAAGATAGATAGCTAATTGTAATCGTTCTAGAGCAGAGGTGGGCAAACTACGGCCTGGAGGCCACATCTGGACATTTTAATCCAGCTCTTGAGCTCCAACGGGGGAGTAGGGTCTGGGGTTGGGGGCTTGCCCCACTCCATGCATGCTGGGGCTTTGCGCGGCTCCCGGAAGCAGTGGCATGTCCCCCTTCCACTTCCTATGCGTAGGGGCAGCCAGAGGACTTTGCACACTGCCCCAGCAGCTCCCATTGGCCAGCAACCACAGCCAATGGGAGTTGTGGGGGCTGTGCCTGCGGACAGGGCAGCGTGCAAAGCCACCTAGCCATGCCTCTGCATAGGAGCCGGAGGGAGGACATGCCGCTGCTTCCAGGAGCCGCGTGAGGTAAGCACTGCTGGGAGCCTGCACCCCTGACACCCTTCTGCGTCCCAGCTCCACCCCAGAACCCACACCCCCAGCCGAAGCCCTCACCTCCCCCCCCGCCAACCCCCGATTTTGTGAGCATTCATGGCTCACCATACAATTTCCAAACCCAGATGTGGCCCTTGGGCCAAAAAGTTTGCCCACCCCGTTCTAGACAGAGACAGACAGACAGACACACACACACACAAGCTGCAGACCACCTGTACACTATGGAGCTGTGCTCTGTGGCAGTTTCATTCATCCATGTTAACAGGAAGCCTGAGGGTACAAGGCAAAGATGTTTGCTGATGGGTCTATGCCTAACCATCTTCCAGTCAGCAGTACAGGTGGAGACGCAGCAATGAGGCTGCAGCAGCTGTTGCTTAGGAGAAGTTGCTAGGGAGTCACTCATCTACATACGAGGATACCAGCTCCTCTTGATCCTTGCAGAACTCTGCCGTACATAGCTGGTTGACACTCAGGCTGGGACCAGGATTTGGCCCTCAGTTTCATGGTATTGGCCTCTTTTCCAGTATTTTGATTACCACTTACCTGGATACAATAGGTAGTAACCACAGCCGCTTTTCCTCTCCAAACACTTGCTGAAGATTCTTTATGAAGCCCAGATTGAATCCATTTTTATCTGGGCCATTTTGAAACACTGGAGCTGAGAACGCCTCTATGGACAGATACCATTATAGGGGGAAAAAAATGAAAGAAGCAAATATTAAATAAAATATTTTATGTTGAAGCACTGTATCCTCATGGGAATTTACAATGAACAAATCCTGAGGTCCCTTCCTCACTCGTAAGCTTCATCAAAATCAAAGGAAGCCCATTTAGACTATTAGGAAAATAACACATTTAATCAAGGCAAAGTAAATTACTGTGTATGTTATACAGTAGCTATCTTTGAGTACACTAAGCCAGTGGTTCTCAACCACGGGTACGTGTACCCCTGGGCGTACTCAGAGGTCTTCCAGGGCTCTATATACACACTATACACTGAAATGTAAGTAAAATATTTGTATTCCAATTGTTTATTTTATAATTCTAAAAAATGAGAAAGTCAGCCATTTGTCAGTAACAGTGCATTGTGACACTTCTGTATTTTTAGGTCTGATTTTGTAAGCAAGTAGTTTCTTTTTTTAAGTGAGGTGACACATGGGGTACACAAGACAAATCAGACTCCTGAAAGGGGTACAGTAGTCTGGAAAGGTTGAGAGCCACGGCACTCGGCAATTAAGTGGACCAAAATGGAAAAGTTACAGGAATGAATGTGGAGATCACAGGCATTTCTTTTTCCATGCCTATACATCTTTACATTTTTATTTCTCTTATCTTAAAATTGATGGTGTGGATTTGGTTTTGCAGATGAAACCACAGAATAATCAGAAAACCAATTAATGATGTTTTCATTTAATCCCCCAAACAAAAATTACAGAATGAAGTTTATTATTTAATGTGTTTAAACATTCTTTCATGAGACTTGCTCTGAATTTCAATGGAAAGACACAAAAATTGGAGAATTTCTAATCCAAAGACTGGAAGCATAAAATGGAAACAAACTTCCTTCTATGAACCATATCTCAAGTATGGAAATTCAGACTGCTTGATGAATTAACACTTATCTATTAAGAATTAGGGTAGGATACACAGACCCTGTGTTGAGAGAGAAAAGCGGGGCAGGGAGAAAATGATAAAATAGAGGGCATTAGAAACAGTATTTTTGAAGTTATCTTCTACACTGTTGTGCAGAGACCTGATGCTTCAGGCTAGCACAAAGGCCTATAGATGAGATCTAGAGTCCTTTGAAAACAAGTTTTAAAGGCAAACCTATACCGGGTCTGTGCAAGAAACAGAGATTAATTTTATATATGAACTTTGCAAAAAAAAGTTTCAATTTTGTTTCAAGCCACTTTGTCATTCAAAAAATAGTCACAAAATGGTCACAAAATGGTAGTATCTGCATTGAAAAACGTGATATTTGTGCTTTGATGTGAAACCTGATCTTTATCCAAATGCATTTTCAAATTTTGAAAGTTGGAAGATTTTTGGCTCAAAACCCATGGAATTTCAGAAGTTTTCCACAAAACTAGTCCAATTCCACACAGCCCTACCCTCACTCACCATCAGAAAAGATGGATGTCTTTTTGCTCAAACCCACTAGCTCTTTTAGGGCCTGCTCCAGCAAACATACATGTAAGTAAATTTACTTACAGGTAGATCCACTGACTTCAGTAAGCAAGCATTTGCAGGATTGGGCCCTTCTATTTTAGTCTCCACGTCTCCAACTGAGCTTTTGTCAGCTGAAGAGGAAAACACCCAGCAGTGAGAATTAAAAATCATTTTATTTAAATGCTTTTTCAAATATTTGCTGATATATGTAGAGGTGAACAGCACATGCTTTTTTAGAACATAGCTTTATGGTGTACACATGGAATCTTACCCAAAGTAGACCTATTTCTACTGACAAGCCAACAGTGGTAGCCAAAAAGAAACATCAGGCTTACAAAGAACATGACTGCCACAAAAAGAAGGAAAAGTACATGGAACTTGGAACGTCCATTGGTCAATTCGTCCTAGAAATAAAAGCAAAAAAGGATAAAGGACATGAAAAACACAGAGAGAGAAATCTTGGTGGCCTCAAGGAATAAGCTGTAGTTACACTGTATCTACTAAGGATACGTAAGATGTGTGGGGGTTTGAAACTTGCAGAAAAAAACCCCATCTCTCCCTATGATGAACAGGCAAGACAAAGAAGAAAATAAGCTGGCTCTTTCCCTCATCACTTCCAAAGCAGATATACAGTGGGGCTTTGCTATTAATTTTTTTTGCATGGAACAGGGCCAGTATGTTCACAGTCCCCCATATGGGTATGAGAAGTGTCTCCTATGCCCACAGTGAATTTGGCAGGCAATAACAAGTGCTTTGAAAGCCTGTTCACATTCTGCTGAGTTTCCTTTAATTCTCACATTTTCCTGGATGCACATTAATACGCTGCCATCTTTTCCAATGGCTACATTCCAATTTAAGAGATCAGAAATTTGAACTCCCTCTTTCTCAGCTATAACAGCAACAAGCAGGTACATCAAATCCTGATGACAGCTGTCTACAGTTAGTAATAGCCCAGAAAATCTTACAGGTGGCTGAAAATGCTTCATTTCACATTAAACTGTTGGAGCATGAGGACCCCTCTGGCACTTAACTCCTGCAGTTTAGAGACAGACTGTACCTACCCCCTGTACCTACCCCCTGCAAGTGAGCAAATGTGCAAAAGCCTTTCTCCATCTTACAAGTCCTACAAAGTGTAATAGAGAGTTACAATACTTTTGCCCTCCTTAGCACGTGGCCTAATTCCCATTAGTGCTCCATAGGGGTGTCTGGATTGGAGGTATGGTTTACAGAACCATCTGTTACAAAATTGAGGCCAAGAGAGATTAAGGGTACATCTACACTGCAACAAAAACACCTACAGCTGGATCCAGAGCCCAGGCTCCAGCCTAAGCCACCATGTCTACACTAAAATTTGATAGCCTCGCAGCCTGAGTCAGCTGACATAAACCAGCTGCGGGTGTTTTACTGCAGTGCAGACATACTCTAAGTGACTTGGCCAGTCACAGAGTGAACTAGCAGGCATTAGAAAGCAACAGTCTTGAGGCTCCATCTCCTGGTCTGTCAGCTGACACTGCCTACACATAAACCAACTGTAATATAAAGTAGTGCTCAGTATTTCAGTCTGACTTTTAAGCCAAAAAAGAGACATTATAAGGAGACAATGAAGATCAAAGCAGTTTCTTTGAATTCCATATCCTAATATGAATGTGTGTAGATCAATGGCAGGACAAAGCTCTTTATATTAATTCTAACTCAGAGAAAAGAAGAGATGGGCAAGTGTCCTGCAGGAACTAAGCTTATGGAGACAAGCGAGCAAGTAACACCATGAAAACTAACACCAAAGTAGGTTTAATTTATTCTTCCTCTCACTCGCTCCCTTAACACACTAGACTTGATCCACAGGAGCAAGGATTCAGAGAAAGTGGGTCTGGGAATTACAGGAAACAAAGTCACACTTAATAGTTTCCTGCAATGCTACTGAAAACGTATATGTGGTGATCATGCAGCCACTTAAAATACATTTCAAATGTTGGTACCATGCCAATTTTTACCCAGGAGACAAACTATCCCCCCAGGCAATACAAGCACATAAGGAGATGAGATGACATATGTAAAGAGGCGCCCTGGCTCCCTGCCACGCCTGAGAGGGACGAGCCAGAGCAGGTGCCTCAGTGGGCGGAGCCAGCACTGCCTGTCCCCGCCCCCCGGAAGTCCAGGGGCGGGACAGGAAGTATAAAAGCCCGGCCCCAGCGCTCAGTTGGGTCAGGCTGCCGGAGAGGACAGACGCTGGTGCCCGGGCTCCCGCCGGGCCTGACCTGCCCCGTGCCCACTACCCAGAGGAGCGCTGGCCTGGCTGGACCTGCCCCGCGCCCACTACCCGGAGGAGCGCTGGCCTGGCCGGACCTGCCCCGCGCCCACTACCCGGAGGAGCGCTGGCCTGGCCGGACCTGCCCCGCGCCCACTACCCGGAGGAGCGCTGGCCTGGCCGGACCTGCCCCGCGCCCACTACCCGGAGGAGCGCTGGCCTGGCCGGACCTGCCCCGCGCCCACTACCCGGAGGAGCGCTGGCCTGGCCGGACCTGCCCCGCGCCCACTACCCAGAGGAGCGCTGGCTGGACTTGCCTCAAATCCGGTACCCGGAGGAACGTCGGCCTGACCTGCCGTGTACCCGATGCCCCGAGGAGTGGCCTGAGCTTCCCCACGACCGGTACCCGGAGAAGCCCATGGTCTGGGACCCCCCAGACGACGCTGGCAAGGACCAGGTACCCAGAGAGGGGGAGGTTGGAAGTGGCCCGGGGGTAGCCGACCCTGGTTTGGCTCCTGAAGAGCCCGAACCCATGTCAGTGTGTTGCGGCCAGGATCCCCACTGACCACAGCAGGTCTTGACCGCTGCTAGGGCCCCGGGCTGGAACGCAGTGGAGTGGGAAGGCCTGCGTTCCCCTTGCCACCCGTAACCGGGTGGCAGACTCCTTCCTGCCTGTTGCCACTGCTCTGCCCTGATCCAGAGGGCCAGAGCTAACTAGACTTGTGTTTGGTGCCTCGCCCTGCCAAGGGCCTGGGCTGATACTGTGTTTGCTCAGTCCCTGCTAGAGGCCTGAGCTTGAACTGTTACTTCCCCGCCCTGTCCAAGGGCTGGGGCTTATTTACTTTGAGAGCCCCGACCCCGGCTAGAGGGCCAAGGCTCTCCCTTGTTTGCAGACCCTGTACCCCCTCAACACCTGCGGAGGGGCTAAGCCTACCCGGACTGCAGCGTGCTAGGAGGCGCCCTGGCTCCCCGCTGCGCCTGAGAGGGACGAGCCCCGACACGACTGGCTTACACACAATTTTTCACTATTTCCCAAATAATAGTTGTACTTGGATTTAGGAAGATTCTTCGTGTTCTATTGCAAGATCACCACAACGATGCACTGATGCTGACTTGCTTCATACTTCTACCTCTCTAGTCATAAAGGTCATTCCAGACATGATTGATACTTATTTGTAGTTCTCTTATACCTGATCTCTCTGTCTGAGTCTTTACATTCCCCTTACACAATACATAGGTCAGTTAAAAAAATGAATACATTAAAACTGCAACTGGCAACAATGATCTCTGTGCTGTGTTGCTCAAATCAGTTCTGGGACAGCATGTGTTATGGTTATCTTAGTTCTCCCTCCATCACCTACTCCTTCTTATAGTTTAAACACACACACTTGTATTTTGTCTAAAATTAGGCTGCAAGTTCTGAGTCCTAAAGACTGGCAGAAAACATGCCCTTTCCATGCACAAACTTGGTAGCATTTGTGGAAGAAATTTAAAAATCAGGTTTAGTATTTTTCAGCCAAAACCTTTCCACAACTGGAGCCTATTTTCCCTTCAGTTTGTGCATATTTGAGTCACAATGTGAGTTAAACTGACATACAGAATTTAAGATAAAGCCCTACTACTGAAATGCAATATATTTTTCTGTGGAGTGACAGTAAGAGTAACACAGCAGAATTTAAAGCCACAATAAGAATAATAAAATACATAAAAGTAACATGATTTCAAAAACTTACTGTCCAATACTTGATGACATACTTGAAGACTGTTGCAGCAATATACATGCAATACAACAAAGAATACATTAAAAACAGTAGAAAGAATTTGTAGTTAGAAAATCCAACGCAGTTATTCACCCTAGAGAATTAAAGCAAAGTTGAAATCAGGATACTTATAGCACACGTGGTCCAAAGACAAGGAATACAAAAGTGATTTTTAAAAATTTTTCTTTAGGTGCTTGATTACATAAAAACACTCTGTTCAATAATAGCTCCCCTTAGTGGTAACAATGAAATAACTGATTTCTTGCTTAATTTTCTATTTTACCTGCAAGCAGAAGTCACACCAAGCAAAACATGATAGATGTATTTGATAACATCAAAAGACCAGACCTCAATCAGTTTGGTCTCATTGCTAGTTTGTCACAGAGATGGGCTTAAGCTGCAAAATTCATATCTGGATCTGGATTTCAAATGCCCCAAACTCTGAAGGTATTGGGTTTTGGGATTTTGATTTGGCTTGTATGGGCCATCTGGGCCTGATTCACTACTGACATCCACCTCGTGGAGTAATTTACACATGTGCAAAGTGACTGCAAAATGGTAGTAAATCAAAATTCTCCATTCACATTGGTGGTAGTGTCTTATGCCTTCTTTATACTTGCGTAAATCTCTCCACTAGGTGTGGATCAGTGGTGAATCAGACTCATATCTGGACCTGGGTTCAAATTTGGAACCTTCTGTACAGACCTATGTCTGTGCTCACTCTGATTCCTGAAGTCTCCCTTCTAGTAAAGGGTAGAGATTAGCAAAGCTGGGAAAACCAAATGACAATAATTCAAAAATATCAACCCAGGTAGTTCTGGGAAAGTAGTATATGAGGGCAAACTCTCCATGTGTGAACTTAAATTTTTCATGCACTATTCTGCAGACATTATCACGTATGCAGAAATGACATCATTTCATATGCATACTGCATGCAAATATTATTGGTGGGTGCAACTACTAACTGCTTGCCCAAATGATTATGTACCCAAAATGAAAGGTAGTGTTGAAGCACCTTTACAAATCTGGATAATAATCTAAGAGTACGTTAGTTTATAACAGCTTTTAAAAATGCAGTTAATAAAACAAGAATATTCCTTATTTGTCCCTCAAAAGAAATCAAATGCTCCAAGCAAGTCTTCCCAGTGTGGCCATTTCATACAGTGCCAAACACAGAAAGAGAGACATCCTCTGTGATAAAAGAGAGAGGCATGCGGACACTATACCAAGAAAAGGATTTAAACAGCCTTTACTTTCAGAAAGATACAGACCAATATCCTGGACATACCATGGGCAATGATGATCCATTTTTAACACACACCTGCAAAAGGAAAGAAAAAGAATACAACAAAGAGGATCCGTATGATTGGAACTTAGACTCATAAACAAAGACTCCACCAACTGCAGATCAGCAACAAAATCTTCAGTTTTGTGTTGTATTTTTACAAAGAGATAGATTTAAGATGGCTGCTATCATTCCATCATTCTTAAGGCAGTCACCATGTTTAAGGTGGACTGTTTGTTGTTCTTGTAAGAGCTACTGACGTCCTTGGTGCTGTACAAGACAAAAAATGAAGATGGTTTCTGCTCTGGGGTGCGTACAATCTTTGCATTACCAATACATAGCAAAGGCCTGACATATTTAAAAAAAAACATTATTTTTTGAGTGCACTGACGGTGGCTAGTACCTTTCATAAGTTGGCAAACGTTCCAGCAGATTCACACCCATGCAGGCACTATTGTAGGAAACTATAACCACAAAACTTCTTAGGGACACAGAGTGTTTTGGGAGTGCAAATGCTGACACTTATGTGCATGTAGGTGCTGGCACACACATGTGCACAAGACCTAGCAGAAGCCTTTTGATTGTTTTGCCCTTATTGTGTGGCTGTTCTTGAACACAGAAAAACATTTGGGGACCTCTGTGTTTAAGACATTGTCATTTTTGTTGCTTAACAGTGGCTCAATTCACTGGTGTCAAAACATTTCAACAACTTACATAGCACAAACAGAACAGTGGTGACAACGGTCAGGTTTGATTAGCTGGCATCTATCACAGAATCGAATAGCTAAAATTAAACACAGAAGTATTAGTGTTAGTAGCTAGTGTTAAATAATGAGCAAGAAGAGAACACACACTTAACACTCTGTTCATGTTTTCATCCCTTCCCGCATAACTGGGTCCTATACAACTTGGCAGTTGATTTAGGCTGCCAGGCAAAAAACAGATAAATGGTGGTCCTAATACTCCTAGCGGGTGGCTTTGCGGTGAACGTATATCTAGCTCGAAGGTAGTTAAAAGAAACGTAGAAACAGGATGTGTGTACACATTTACATTTGTGTTGTGGCTTTGAAAAAAGCTCCATTTAAACAATGGCCTAGTACAAAAGTTGCATACTTCAGATCCTAAGTTTGCTGACTAAAGAATACACAGGCCTGAATGCTGCAGCAACCCCAACCATAGAACTCCTTTAGGCTTCAACAAGAGTTCCATGCGTTACTCCGGAGGGCATTCTGTGCCAAAAAATTAAAAATTCTGAACACAATGTTTTAAAATTCTGCAAATTTTATTTGTCAATAAATAAATGTGGAGGCTCCAGCCTGGCATTGGGAAGCACAGGCCAGTGGCTGCACAGAGGCAGGAGATCACTGTGCAGCTCCCTCAGGACACTGACTCAGTGGTGAGGCTGCATCCAATCCTGACACAGCACAAGGACTAGGCCTGCCCCAGAAACACCCCAGAACCTCACCCCTCTGTGCCAATTGCACTAGGTGTGGGCAGGCAGGCTCAGCAAGGCAGGATCCAAGTGTGGAGGGGCTTAGTGTGAGGGGCTCCAGGTGTGGGGTGAGAAGGTTCTGTCTGGGGTAATCTGAGTGCAGGTGGCTCAGTGGGAGATCCGGGTGTGGGGGGGATCTGGATGCACAGGGGTTTGCTGGGGGGTTCTGGGTGCAACATTAATGGGACTCAGCAGGTGGTCCAGATGAAGGTGGTTGGGGCTCAGTGGGGTGCGGGTCTGGCTGTGTGGGGCCAGAGCTCAGCAGGGGAGTCCGGGTGCAGAGAACGGTGGTGGGGGAACCTCAGTGGTGGGATCCAAATGCTGCGGGAGTGGGGCTCAGTAGGGTGAGGATCAAGGTGGAGCTCGTTGGGCCTTGGTATGGTGCGGATCCAGGTATGGGTGGCTTGCTGGGGCTCGGTACGGTGGGGATCTGGGTGTGAGCGGCTCGTCAGGATAGTCCAAGTGCAAGGGGGTAGGCCTCGTTGGGGAGGTCTGTTTGCAGCAGGGAGGAGATGAGGTTTGGTGGGACAGTCTGGGTATGAGGGAAGGGTGTAGATGCATGGGGGCTGGACGGAGGGGGGAGCACCTCCCTGTACAACGATCCCTCCCTCTGCAGCTGAGGAGCGATGACTGCAGGAAGCACATTGGGGTGTGTGTGGAGGGGGAGGGGGTGGAGTTTGCAGAGCTTCCTACAGCGGGGAGAGAAATCTGGGGGTGGGTCTGACACAGCCCTGGATGCCAGGCTGGGGAAGAGGAAGTCCTGCATCCTCCCCACCCCAGCCAGAACTAGCAGCTGAGCCCAGCACAGGGTAGAAGCCACCAGCCGCGTCTTCCCAAGTCCCACCCTCTGCCCCACAGTGATTTACCTCTCTGCAGGCTGCACTGCGCATCCAAAACATACTGCTGGGGAGGGTCACATGACCATTCTTGTGGGTTCCCTTTGCTTCCCTGTCAGAAAGTAATTTTTCTGTGGGGAAGCAAAGAAATCTGCAGAGGACAAATTCTGTACATGGGTAGTGGCACAGAATTCTCCCCAGGAGTAACAATTTGTATTTGGCTGCAGAACTAGGTCCATGAGGGACAATAACTGTTGACCTCATTATGGGACCATGTCCTGCAGTCTTTACTCAGGTCAAATCCCCTTTGAAATGGGAAAAAAAGACAATGATTTGGTTCTACACATAGGTGTAGTTTGGCTTCCATCTCTAAGGGGGCAGCTGCAGTTAGGCCAAAGGGGGCATGGTGGGGCAGGGGAACAAATTCCATGCCTGCTTGAGCTGCAATTTGTGGGGGGGAGGAAGGGGAGGGGAGGGGGAAGGAGGGGAATACCCTCTTATTCCCCCCAAGCTATGCCCATGATTCTACATTAATAAGTATATACTGGGAACCCAGCTACGGTCTCCAAACTATAAATACAGAAAAGACGACAACATAAGACTACTAAGCACCTGGCACTCTACTTGGAAATGGGGTAAGTGTTCAAGGATTTCTCGTTTTCCCCAATCAGGAGGGCTGGAGTAGGAAGCCAGGAAGAAAATCCTTTTAAACTAACATTATTTCCTCAGCATTAAAGTTCTGAGCACCCAAATCCTTTAGCAGTATGTCTTGGCATGAGGGATTTGCAGTTACTTGCCAGTATAAGCTGGATTGCCAGAGTACCATGCTTAGTAAGATTGAATAGATTTACATCAACAAAGCCCTCTGCTTTAGCTGACCTCCATTCCCCGTTCTTGTGTACACTGGCAACTTCCTTGCAATTTCGACAAGAATCTGCCTCTGCACCTCCGGTCTCTCTTCATTTTCATAGCGCTCTTTGTCAGCATAGGACATATGGAACTAGAAGCAGAAATGATGAGAGGACCAGTTATCCATGTATAGTACTGTAATATTTCAAAGGTAGGCCAGGTTGGAAAAGCCATTATCCTCTCACTACTTCCAAAGCACAAACATTAATCACACTTAGAAGGGCTTTCATTTATGAGATAAACAGAGAGATATTCATTGTTGGACAGACCAAATGTTGGGGAGCTAACTGATCCACTCATTAGAGACACAAACTGAAACTGAGGTCACAGCATAATATAATATATTAGCTTCACTACCACATATTGCCTTAGATGTTTTCTCTTCATTAAATAATTAAAATAATAATGATAATAATAACAGCGGCATTTACATTGCACTTTATGAGGCAGATTCTTTTCTCAGCTACATTAGTTCAAATCTGGAGTATTCCACAGACATAAATTTACATCTTTGTAACTAAGCACAGACTCTGGAGCTGTATTTTTAAAGTGCTGCACAAACATTCATTAACTCAATCTCATGATAGCCTTCTGAGGTTGGTATTTTGCCGAATATTTTACCAACAGGTATAACGAAGTTAGACTGAGTAAGAACCTCAGGACTGGTTAAATGCTTGGGGATCGAAGACATTAAAATATGTAAATTAATAATAAATCCCATTATCCTCGACCATTTAAAATCCTGTTCACTTCTAAACCACTTGAAAGTAAAGCAACACCATGCCTGCTGTAAGGTCCCTAGACAGCTTAATATAAACAATTCTCAGAACAGTTCAACTGCACTCTTTTTTATGGACAGCCACAGACACATTTCCATCTAGCCAGAAAGACTCATCAGTTGTCCTTGGAAACAGTCATATAGGTGGATTTCTTGAATTCTCCACTTTTCATCCACTGCAAGCCTAAGACAAGGAACAGAAAAAAGTGTAGACAGAGTACTTAGGTCCTTACCTTTTTATCTGGCTGCAGCGGAAGAGTAAAAACAGACTTCCAGTATGTCCACACAAAGAGCACAAAGATGACATGGAATACCATGAGGTAGGCCACTAAGAGAAGAAAAGAATAATGAATCATAAACAGAAGTCACTCTATACTCTTCACCATTCAGGGTGCTTCATTTTAAAAACATTATGCTCCAATAGAATTTTATATCATGGGAAAAATCAAATATCTTATGAACTGTTAACTACAGCTGTCAAAGCTCATATGAGAAGGCAAAATGGGAAACATTTCTTTTCAGCAAGTAGGCAAAACAGAAATGATCACAGCTGTGGAGCAAGTTTGCAATCCATCATATAAAAAACCAAGGTACCTGCAACAATCTTATTTCAATATACAAACTTCTTTACTTGAAAGAATTTGAGAGGACATGAGACATTGAAATGAGGCATATGAAGAGATTCAGAGGGGCAAAGGGCAGTTCTGATTCAGCTTTGCAAAGCGCTTGGATATCTTTTAAAATGCTCAAACACACTACAGTATGAACTACTGTTACATCCATGGGCAGTGGGTAGCATAAGCAGGGGAAGGCTGTGCCTCCCCAAACAGCCTGGCGTGGCCCTGCCCATGCTCCGCCCCCAAGACCCCTCCTGATTGCTTCCAGTTCCCTTCCTGCTCTTATGCGGCAGAGACGCTGGGGCAGGCAGGCTGGGACTGGTGCGCACAAGGCCCGGGGCTGGGGCCACGCTGCACTACCCGTCTGTCCAGCCAGTGCTGGGACCACATGCCTGCCCAGTGCTCCGTGACCGGGGTGCTCCAGCTGTGCCACCCACCCATCCAGCGCTGGGGCTGAGGGCGTGCAGGGGGAGCTGCGGGGGGAGTGGTGCTCCGGGCTCCAGCAATTCTATGCAATAAGAGGTTATACCTTCCTCTGAAGCATCCATGTTGCCCACTGTTGTAGACAGAACACCTGTTTAGATGCATTATTGATCTTTCCAGTGTGTCATTCGCTATATATATATATAGAACTAGAGTATAGTAATTTAGAAGTAATGTAGGATTCTCTGTGCATACCAATAATATACATAGTATGTATACATGTGATGGACTGAAAAAATTCCGAGATGTTGAGGTGTCCTAAAAGCTATTTTCCTTTCTCTGTGAAATAAACAGTAGCTTACTTCACAATCCCTCCAAAACATTTCCCCTGCTCCTTCCCACGATTTACTGAGTGACATCAGAAAAGAATTTCTACTCTGGATAGTGCAAAGTAGTCTTAAGCAAGTCATACTTATTTACAGGACCGGCGCTAGGGTTTCTCGCGCCCTAGGCGCACGGCCATTTCGCCGCCCCCCACGCTGATCCAGTGGAGCTGACGCAGTCATTCTTGCGGAGGGTCTGTTGGTCCGTGGGTCTGGTGGAGCTGCCGCAGGCATGCCTGTGGGCAGTCCACCAGAGCCGCGCGTGCAGCCGACCGTCCGCAGGCATGACTGCGGCAGCTCCACCGGAGCCGCGCGAGCAGCCGACCGTCCGCAGGCATGACTGCGGCAGCTCCACCGGAGCCGCGGACCACCGGAGCCGCGGACCAATGGACCTAGGACCCTCCGCAGGCATGCCTGCAGCAGGTCAACCGGAGCCGCCTGCCGCCCCCCCGAATAATCCTGGCGCCCTAGGCGATTGCCTAGGCTGCCTAAATGGTAGCGCCGGCCCTGCTTATTTAAGAAACTCATCTCAGAAGTAACAGAATTCACACTGGAAATGGCTCCCACTGAGGCAGATCCAAATATTCCACTGACTTCAGATTAAACAGCATACTGCAGAACAGCAATGCACTGTTTTGGGGGGCACATATTTTTAAACAACATAGGCAGAATGAAAGAGATGTAACTAAGGGATGCTAGTTACTTGGGAGTGACAAGCCACTAGCTCATTCTGTAGTATCCCAGCAGGATAGGGCAAGCACTCAGTCATTCTTAAACTGTCATTTAAGGAGATAACTCTTGCTGAAAGTTTAGTTATGCTGGTTGGGTGGCACAGTGGGGCTTCTCTGGGAAAAAAAGGGTCAGGGTGAGCAAACTTTTCTCCAGGGAACTTACATGCAGTGATTTAAGTTCACTGGCAAACTTTATAAATAAGATACACTTTGCTGGATCATCAACTTATTGCCCTATTTTCTACATTTCCTTTGTGATCACTTAAGATACTGGGGCAGTACTTTGCTGTAAAGAACCTGCTTGGTGCAGCACTGAAAGAGGAGGCCATCAGGGAGTGAGTTATGGCTCCCCAGTTCTCTGCTTTGGAAGCTGTTCTTATGTGTTCTGGCTGACATGGGTCCTCAAGGGCCAATCTGCCAGATGAAGATCAGCAAAGCTACTACTCCTCCCCATACCCTGGGATGGGTTGTGTGGGAGCTATGCATGCCAGTTGTAAACCTGCTGGGGACTCTCTCATGCTGTGGAAAACTCCAGCACGAGAGACAGTGACAGACTGCATCTCCTTTGTACCATTAAAGTAGCACAAAAGGGATGGAGCAGGACAGAGAATCTGGATCAAAGGGCCAAATGGCAAAACTCCCACTGACCCCATCGCATGGGGCTGGAATTTAACCCCGACAGTACATACCAATGGTAGTTCTGTCTAATCCTGCCTGCTCCTCCTGCCTGATTTATTCAGTGACCTTGCAGTTCTGCTTCTGCTCCATGAGAATAAACTTACACATTACTGAGTGAATTTGAAGAATGTGCATGCAAACAAGGAGAGTGCAGTGGTGAACTAGTAATGGGACATAAAACCTTTCACCCCTAGGCCACTAGCTGTAATTCATATAGAGACTGTAGTCTGAAAGTCATTATCATTCAATGGCTGCCCAGTGGCCTATGGAAAATGAGTTTAGTGGTCTTGGTCGAGAGGTGTCTATTTTACAAAACTATTAAAAGGGGCATTAACTGAATGCCTTGACACAGCAATGAAGAAAATTAACTGGGGCCACAGAGACTGAACTACTATTTAGAGATAGTGTTTTTACAGAAAAAGTAGGATAACGTGTGTGGAGGTAATTTGGGAGCATGCCCTGTTGCCCGTGTTGTACTTGTTCTGGGAATAAACAGAGGATTTCCACTTCCAGCTGGCACTTTTCACTAGCATGGAGAGAGGTTAGAACACTTCTCGATACATGCTATATACATACTGGTAATCTGCAATCGCGGGGAGGAAATATTGAAAGAGTATGATGGTTTAATAGAATTCTACAAGAAGTTATTGTTTGTGGTCTGCTGGAGTGTGGAAACGTTTGCTTTTAAATTTTCTTGTTACTGAACTGAAAGATCCTACTATTTGGAGATTCAGTGCAAATACCCTTTCCCTTCCTTCCCTTGAGAGCTGCATGTATATAAATATACAAAAAATGGTTTCAATTGCTTTCTTTTAAATAGATGTTCATGCACTTTCGGAACTACGGACAAGGTATTTAATAAGATTCACCTACCTTGTTCTACGGGATTGGTTAGAGTCACTGAAAAAGAAAAAAACAAGTATATGTTCATGCAGCAGATGAAATTCCCAAAGCAGTCTATAATCTTTTCTAAAACAAAATTAAAAAAAAAAGAATTTCAATATGTTAGAAGATCAAAAAGAAAGGATTCCCTATTTTGATCATTAAACCGTGATCAGACATAACACTACACCTGGGAAAGCATCTCTTTTCATTTATTCACTTGAATGGTCTCCATAATAAAATGTATTTTCCATTCCTACAAAATGTAATTTTTCTCAGGAGTCCCAATGGTATTGATGCCTGCTAGATAATCAGGGCTCCTCTAACGGCCTGTCCAAATAACAGCTTCACTTATTTACTGATATGCCTGCTTGGAGCTAGTTTCCAACTGCTTTCATTTTTACATTGGAAATCTTGTTTATTAATATCCAGGGATGTACAGTTAATTTTGTATCAGTGTAAAATTAAAACAGACTGTCATAGCCTCGCCAGGCAGCCAATCAGTGGTACTCTGCAATGACACACAGGGTTTTACTTGGACCCATCTAGCTGGGATCTGGATTAACAGGACACCAAGAGCACTATGGAGCTCACTGCTTGCTTCAACCTGCAGGGAGGAGGGTTACATTGCTCAACAGCTACTCTGAGTAAAGAGCAGTTGCACAGTGAGGAGATGGGGGAGAGCTGTGAGAAATTTGTGTTGCTCAGTAGTTACCCCTCTAGGTTGATTTAAGGAGCGGCAAAATTGGCAAGCTGCAATAGGAGATCTGCTCAGTTCTCAGCTGGTGGTTAGTGGCTACAAAGCTGAGCCTTGCTGGTGGATAAAAAGAACAAATTCTCAGGAAATGCACAAGTGTCGTTAGCCACAATACATTTTTGGTAAAGAAACTGAGGTCCAAAAAGATCTGTCATTTTAGCATATACTTCTACCTCTTCCCAAATCTCTCTCTCTCTCTCTGTGGAGGGAACAAGATTAAAAAACCTCTGTTACAGAAATTTTGGTGTTTTTTAAACTCTGTTACAAGTATGGCAAATATTTCTAAAGATGACTGTTGAATAAAAACACAATTACTCCAGGTGGGAAACTGAAGATATAAAGTTACACAGGTAACTTTACACATATGATCAGACATTTTGATACAGCTTAGCATGTGTAATTACAGCTTTGATTTTTTTGAAGGTTCAACACCTTTTGGCAAACACTCATAAACAAGCAAGCTTTTGGGCGGTGATTCATTTGCTCCAACAAGCTAAACCTAGTGGGATCAAGACAGTATTTAATAGGGAGACTTCCCCCAGGAAAACACAGGGTTCTACAGGAAGAGATACTGATGAATTAAGAGAAGTTGTTGGTACTATATTGCGGTATTAAGGAGTTCCTACTATTCTTGACTGTCCTGGGGTCATATGATTTAGATGACTTATAAATGCTTAAGTTAGAATGATAAGACACAAGAGATTGTGTAAATAGCAGGAAACATACGAGTTTAGGAAACAGGGTAAAACCACCTTGAAAATTGAGCAGATCTGATCCACATTTATCTAGAAACAATGGCTGGCTCCTCCATACCATTTCTAGAGTCATTATTCAGCTTCTGGGAAAACATCAATGCTCTGGTCCTTTGGAACTCTTAATGTTTCCAAAACAGCTGCAGTTTCTACCTGGGTAAATAAGACTTAACTACATCGAGTTTCATCTCATCAATTTATCTTATCTTATTTATCCATGACAGAACATAATTCAGGTCCAGCTCCCTATGTTGAGGGCAGGGCTGAGTAAACCTGGACCTTCCCTGACAGGTGTATGTTTAACCTGCTCTTAAAAACCTCCCACAATCTCTCTTGGAAGTCTATTCCAGATCTTAACTATCCTTACAGTTAGAAAGTTTTCTAATAATCTAAATTACTTCCTGTCCTACCTCAAAGCCCTCTTTATAACAGCCTTTAACACACATAAGACTGTTATCAGGTCCCAGTCTTCTTTTCTTAAGACTAAACATGCCCAGTTTTTATAACCTTTCCTCACAGATCAGGTTTTCTAAATCTTTTATCATTTTATTGTTCCCCTCTGGATTCCCTCAATTTTACAAGATCTTTTCTAAAGCGTGGCCCCCAGAATTGGACACAGTACTCTAGCTGAGGCATGAGCAGTGCTGAGTAGATCAGGATAATCACCTCTCATTTAACATTCCTGTTAGGACACCTCAGAATGACATTAGCCATTTTTTGCAACTGCATCACATTGTTGACATGCATTCAATTTGTGATCCACTATAATCACCAAATCCTTTTCAGCAGTACTTCCATCTAGCCAGTTATTCCCCATTTTGTAGTTGTGCATTTGATTTTTCCTTCCTAAGTGTAATGCTCTGCACTTGGTTTTATTGAATTTTGCCTTGTTGATTCCAGACCACACCTCTGATTTGTCAAGGTCATTTTGAACTCTAATCCTATCTCCCAAAACACTTTGCAATCCCTCCCAGCTTTGTGTCATCCACAAATTTTATAAGCACACTCTCCATTCCATTATCTAAGTAATTAATGAAAACACTGAACAGTACCTGACTCAGAACTGAGTGCTGCAGGACTCCACTAGAAACACACTCCCACTTTGACAAAGAACCATTGATAACTACCAGTTCACATGGAAAATACAAATTAGAATGAGATCTGAGATGTATTGCTTACGTTGATGAAGATGGCTTTTGTTAATGCCATGCTACCTGGTACTTTTGAGCTGTAGGCTATTTGAAATTAGCTAAGTAATCATGTTTTCACTCATTCATATTTGAATATGCAATATCCTCTTCCCTTTTCTTTGGTTCTTTGAAAAATCAGCACTACAAGGCCTCACTAGCATTACAAAACTGCTGCCTGGCTCCCTCCTAAGGCTCATTTTCATGCCCACACTAGGATCCTCCCAGGCATCCTAAGCCCAAGGTTCTGCTTTAGTGGGAGTAGAAGTTTTAATCCTATGGTTTTGCCACAGTTTGTTCTTTTCCCTCCTCCTTGACGTGGCATAATATTCACGCCTCCAGCACACTCATTCCCTTTCATTCTCATGCTGTGGCAGCATCCATCAGACAGTCACTGGAACCAGACCCCCTCTGAAGAACGGCTTCATATCCAGATCAGGTAGCCATAGCTGCAGTGATTAACAGCATGAGATATTCCCTCTGGAATAGAGCACATCACCTCTACACTGTTTCAAACTCACAGTGGTACTATGTTACAGAATCTGAAAGAAAAACTGTATCATGCCAAGAGTTTGGAAGGGACAACTTATTTCTCTAAGCATCAGTTTTCAGATATGTGCATTCCTTAGAAAAGCAGATTCAAATCCTAAGAGCATCAATTCAGCCATGCATCCTTCCAATACAGATAAACTGAGTTTCATACAATGAGTGTGAGAGAGAGTGTCTGTCAGTCAGGTGAAATCTTAGACATTGAGGTCCTGTCTGTTCTGCATGGGCTTTGAAGAGACAAATGGTTTGTTTGACCAAGAACACAGGAAACAAACTTCCTGTTCCCTCAGTGTCATTCTGTTTGAAACACTTCACCCAGTTTGTGGCTGCAGGACAATCTACAGTTGAAAAGTGCGATATTGGCCCAATTGACTATAATGGGAGTTGGATTTGATCTTATAAGAGCTAAATATTATTATTACTAAACTTATATAGCCCCGCTATCAAAACACTTCCCAAAACTCCAGTGGTACTTTAGGCATATATTTTGTTAACCTCTTTGGGATAGCAAACTACAGACTATATCTGCATAGATGGGGGTTACAGTCCCTTTAAATTAATTCTTAAAAGGAATAAAGTAAAAGGAAAATTAAAAAAAAGTCATGGGGTGGCTTCTCTTGTCCTGCATTTGTTGTTTCATTTCAACATGTAGTCAACTTCCTTGTACCAGTCCAACTGTAGAAAAACAAAAATAGATCTCACCATGGTTACTGTTCTGGCTACCACCAGTACAGTCCTGAGCACAAGACAAGCAAATGTTTATGCGGTTTCTCCACTCCCCTCCTTGGTGTTTGGTTCAAGAGCCTCTCAGGTTAGGAGGAGACCAGAAAGCAGCTCTTTCCTCATCTCAGAAACATCCCTCAGTCCTCTTGGTGACCTCTGCTTCCTTTATTTGGTTTTACCCAATAAAGAGGCACAGCCACCAGTTCTACCTCCCAAGAGCTTAACAAACACAGCTGTCAGCTCTTCTTTCCAGGACTGACAGCTCTACCCATCTCTTTTAGGAGCAGCATCTTCCTTTCTGCCTAGTGAGGAGGTTTAACTCCTTCTTGGGTCACATGATAGGCACATAAGTGGTGACCCATGAAGAGATTCAGGCTTTGTGATGCCTTTTAGGTGCCTAGAAAAATCACACAAATGCTGCTGAGATCCAGAAAGCCTGTGTTAGGTACTAAGTTCCTTATATAATGAAAGGGGAGGAACAGGCCCCTTAGACTGCAACCCATAAAGCCAGCATGTTCGGTGAGGAGCCACCTAAGCTAGCCAATGAGAGATGCTGACCAGAGGGGTCTATGTTAAGCCTGGCCCCTCTCACAGAGATAAGCACCTAACTATGGGCTGCAAGGAGGCATCTATCTTTGCCAGTGATCCAGGAACCAGGGGAAGATAGGTGTTTGGCCACCAAAGCTGCATGTGGGGCCCAACCCAAACGACAGGGAGACAGAAGGACCAGGAGGACTTCCCATATAACCTGTAGTCTAAAGCATAGGGTAATCCTGTAGGATGTTGGAGACCCCCTGATTCAAGTCCTCCATCCTACTGAGGGGTAGAAGGGATTTGAACAGGGGTCTGCCACCTGTCAGGTGAGTGCTCTAATCACTGGGCTATGGAGTCATTTTAACTCTTTCCCTGGTCCAATTACTATTTATTATTCCATTATTTAAATTAAAGTGGAATGCCTTCAATAGGAGAGATTGAGAAAGATCTATATCAGGATATTCCACAGTCTGGTGGCTAAGGCACTCACCTGATCTATCTCTGGTTCCCAGAGAAAGGCTGCAGTGCACATGCCCAGAGGCACTGAGCGAGTTTAGGTACCTATTGGATTAGGTGGCAGCCAAGCAGGAGTTTTAAGCACTGCAGTGATGCTTAAAAACAGGACTCAGGTGCTTATAAAAGGGACATAGCTGCCTAAATACCTTCATGGATTGCACCCAGACATCCTACCACAAAGTGCTATAGAAATGCTAAATACTCTACTATTACACAGATTATATTATTTTAAACTTGCCTGCAAACTTACTAATAATCATTTAGCCTCTTAGGTAATACTGGAACAAAACCATTTATTGTAGACTGCACTGATTGCTCTTATGAATTGGTCATTTAAGTAGCAAAAGCCGAGGTTAGATAAAGAGACAAAAGAAATTGGTCTGCACTGCAGAGAATCACTCACTATTCTTTATTTAATTTAAATGGAAACCACTGTCAAATATGGTTCAGGGTCCATTAACATGAAATTTCATTGGAGGTCTGTGTCTTCTCCGATCCCCTCAACTTCATATTTATTTTTATGAACCCATCCCCATAGCATCTGAGAATGTGACATTCAGATTCAACTCCACATTCAACAGCCAACAATACCAGTTCAACATCAGCTGAGAAAAGAACCCAGTCATGAATCTGGGGTAGTGGGATGCCTGGTGTACCACTAAAATTCCCCAAATTAATCCCATCCTGGAACTGGCATGCTAATGGGAAACACAAATATATCGATCATTAGAACAAGTCACTTTCTACATCTAAGGCTACATCTATAGTATGAGCTACAGGGTGTGATTCCCGATCATTTACACATACTTCCCCTCTGCTACTGCAGCTGTATATACATAGCAAGATGCAAAAAGTAGAGCTACCTCCCCAACTCTCCTGAAACTCATGGTAAATTACATTCCCTGTGGACCCAACTGTACCAACACAAGACCAGATGAATCATCCTATTAAGACTCAGTAATACTAGTCCTTATCCACAATAACTTCACAAATAATGGTGTCTTTCTGAACTACTGCTATTGCATTAGACAATGCAAACCCAAAGTTAGTCACTGTTACCTACTGTCTTACACTTCTGAGATGAGACTCAATGAAAGATCAGTGGTGACAGATGTTGTGTCCAAGTGACCACAGATGCTGACTGGTCTATATCTGGATGTGTCTCTTTTCTGTGTAATCTACCCAACAAGAATTTAAAGGGCCCATGTGCAAAGAATGTATTTACAGCCAAATGTACAGTTCAGTACAAACACTGCTGCTCTCATCCTGCATATTAATGCCAGTTTTACTACCATCATTATATTGTCAACGCTCATGGTATCATAAGTCTCAGAATATTTAGGGCTTTTTGTCAAACCCAAGCTCTTGGGGTCACACAATCATATAAGAATCTCAGCTTTCATTTCTTTAAAAAAGATTCTAGCATTCATGGTTGCAGGAAAAAGCTTGAGCCTTTACTCAAACCCCCAGAAGGTAAATAAAAAGCATCTAAAAACTATTATTTTTAGTTGCCATTATTTTGGGGTGCCCAAATAGTGATTTTTTTTAAAGCTTACGGTTGGCAGTGCTGCTGCCATCGTCATGGGAGAGAATATTTGTCTCCCCATCTGGAAGGGAATGAATCCCCCTCCCGCTGGGGCCAAATATTTAGACCCTTTCCTCTTGCCAGACTCTCTTCAGTCCTCCCTTGCCTTCTGGGAGACCCCACATATACACCCCCTCATATATAGGATGGGAGGGAATATGGGGGTGTCACCTTCTACTTCACCCCAGGTTACTGACGCTGCTTCACACAAACATATTTATTCATCCAGTGCCCCCTCAATCCTGTTCCCCAGTCTCTCAAGCAGAGCCTCACTCCACCTCTCACCCAAACTTCAGTTCCCAGCCCAAACGCGCAGGTCCCCCCTCACCCAGGGAGAGGCCCCCCCACTCACCCAGCCCACCCGGGCAGAGCCCCCCCTCACCCAGAGAGAGGCCCCCCCACTCACCCAGCCCACCCGGGCAGAGCCCCCCCTCACCCAGAGAGAGGCCCCCCCACTCACCCAGCCCACCCGGGCAGAGCCCCCCCTCACCCAGAGAGGCCCCCCCTCATTCACTCAGCCCACCCGCACAGAGCCCCCCCTCACCTAGAGAGAGGCCCCCCCACTCACCCAGCCCACCCGCGCAGAGCCCCCCCTCACCCAGAGAGAGGCCCCCCCACTCACCCAGCCCACCCGCGCAGAGCCCCCCCTCACCCAGACCCCCCCCATTCACTCAGCCTACCCGGGCAGAGCCCCCCCTCACCCAGAGAGAGGCCCCCCCACTCACCCAGCCCACCCGGGCAGAGCCCCCACCAGCCCTCGCTCGCCCAGCCGAGCCCCGAGCCCCCCTCATCAGCCCCCTCCCCCACTCACCCAGGCAGAGCTCGCACACGTAGGCGTAGTAGGACCAGAGCACCACCAGGGTGATGATAACGACCGGCACCCAGGCGAACACCCGCTGGCAGCACCGCAGCCCCCTAGACAGAGCCATCTTCTCCCCAGCCCCATCCGCATCGGCGATCCATAGAGAGGGGCTGGCGCAGGGCGCGGAGGCCGGCGACTCGGAACTCCACTGAGGAGGCCTGGCAAGCTGCGGCTGGCGGAGGTCCGGCGCCGCTGGCCATTGCGCCGCAGCGCCCCCTGGCGGGGACTGCGCTGGCAGTGCACAGCAAAGGCTGTTCCCACGGAGCGGGTGGAGCAGGAGCAAGCGGGGAAGGTGGCAATGGTGATGTGCAGCGTGACGGGAGCTATGCTGGTAGGTGAGACAATATCGTTCGTCTGCTGGACCAGAGAGAACTGGAGCTTCCTACAGCCAAGGAAGAGCTCTGGGAACGGCCAAAGCGTGTGTCTCTCACCAACAGCAGCTGGTCCAGGGACCGATATTAGCTTGCTCGCCTTGTCCCTAGCCTGGAGCAGTATCTGCTGCATGGAATACAGTTCCCCCCTTCCGCCCGCAGCTGTGACCAACTGAAGTAACCACAATCCATAGAAGTCCCTTTGTTTAAGTAGCCCCACCTGATTTTGCATTCTGCCTTCTCCGTGTTGAAGCACGTTAAGGGTCTCATAACAAAAATGTATTTATTAAGAATATTCACAGCAGCAAGGAAATGCATCATCATCACGCTCTCTTACAAGAGAAAAATCCCATGATTACAACGTGTCTAAACGAAAAGAAATGGAAAAAATACAAGATCAAAGCTCAGCTTAGCCGGCGCCTAGACTACTTTGAACAGCTTTTGGTGAAAGCCTATGAACTAGCAACAACATACAAAACCACTAATGATTATGAATTTGAACTGCTATCTACTTGAATGTTAATCTCTCTCCATTTGTAGTGAACAAATAACAGCTATAAGCACCACGGTCCATGCACCTTCCATATGTAAAAAACTACACCAGCTACTTGTGGACCTATTTGGTTCCTCACACAGTATTTGTTTTGTATACTGGAAATTGAATAAAATAACAAAAGCAAAATTATAGTATAAATTATTCCTTTGAAAAATTTACATCCTGGTCCCTGAGCTATGAGTGATATTATAGCACAAAACCACTACCTTAATTAGCACTGTTTGGCTCACCCGTTGGCAGTGTTAGCGAAGAGCTGAATGAGATAGAAATCATGTCTCACCCTTGGATATGGTTCTTGCAGTTCAGAGGTGAAACTGGGGGAAAGCTTGCAGAGCTATTGGCCCTTGTTCCTGTTCTGGTCTCCAGAGCTGGCAAGCTACCAGCACTAACTTCATTTTACAAAGAAGATTTAAAAATAAAATTATCAGTGAGATAAATCTCTCACTGAAATACCTTGCAAAATCCTTCATCTCATGAAGTGTTAAGCTACATTTAGTAATTCATCACACTATGTGAGGCCCACCAGGTGCATTGTGTGTTTTTCAACAACTAGGTATTTACAACCGGAAAGCAAACTCTCCACCAGATAGCACTAACACACTGTCAAGTGAACAGCAGTTTACCATTACAGTGGAGCAGGAGCACCACTATAATTAAGGTTGAAACTAATTTACTTATTAAGAGCCCAGTTTTTGTAAGTCCTCTACAACTGCTGTGTCTCCTGGGGCTCAGGGAGAGAGTTAGTGATTCAGATTTTAGGTCATTTGAGCAAGAGGTTCCCAAGAAATAGCCCCCCTGAAAAAAATCATGTGATATCAAAATTTGATGGTTCTTATAACTTTTTTTTGCACATACCCAAGGGTCAAACTATAGCTCTGATCCTTCCCAAATTGATACCAGCTGCCTGAGACTGATCTCAGCTGTGGTCTGGTAGCCACTCCCCTTTTAGGGAACCAATACTTGAAAAATAATTCAAAGTAAAAGTTGGATTTACAATGTAGCTTGAGCCAAGATGACAGGTTAAGAAAGTCATCTGTGCACATGCAACAGGACTTGGGGTTCTGTTGTAAGACAGAGTGTTTGTAGGCTGCTTGACATCAGAATAAATAGGTGGTTTAAAATGACATGCTGTAGCTGTTGAACCTGAGCACTGTTCATATACTGCAACTTTGAGTCTTGCTTACCTTTGGCAGGTTTCTGAGAATGCATGTTGTGCATATTAGTTGCTCTCTTTCTGCATTCTTCATAGGTTAATTTGTGCCCTCAGAGCAAAGTTTCCGGTTTAAAATCGGATATCTCCAAGTGCTCATCCATATGCATACTCAGATTTTACTTTAGAAGTATTGTCATGGAAAAGAGCATTTATTAACTAGAAGATGAAAGACTCTTATAAGCAGTAATATTAGGTTAATGTAATTGCTTCTTATATGTCTCACCAGTTTCTTGACCAATAGGACTTAGTGTGATCAAAGAAAAATAATTTCAGCATGATCACAGGGTAACAATAGGAGCTGCATCCATAATAAAGAACCGTATCTAAGAACTGGTATAAAGTCAACATTGATTTATGTGGCACCAGGATACTGCTGTCAGGCAAAACCAGTATCTTATGTTTATCATGAAATACAGATATGGAACAAATTTCAATTTTCTACAATAATTTGTTCAGTCTACACAAATCAAGGAATCAATATCAATTTCATCCCTCAAAGTGCAGTATTTCCCATGAAAAAAGGGTCTGAAGGAAACAGCAGACATTAAAATATTTTGTCACATTGCCCTTTTAAAAACAATCATTTAGCAAACCTCAAATGACATTTCTCCCTATGAAATGCTATAGAAAAATCAAGCTATGCACAAACTACAATATACGTTTAAAATGATGTATTAACCCAAAAGAGAAAAGTTTTGCAGACCATTTCATCCCTATTAAAATGGAAATTCTGGTGTATCCTTAAATGTAGTGATACTACTGCCCCTTCATAATGTTGCTGTGCCATAGCATTAGAGTCAGGGGCTGGTGAATATCTTAATTCTGTATTTCCTAGTTTTCAGAAGTTTAAATATAGGAGACCTCGACATTCTGGAAGGTGCAAGGCATACAGCTGGTCAACCTTAACTCTGTGTTAACAAAATGTATGGGTAGTGAATAGCTTTGTAATTAAAGCTGCACAAAAACAAAAAAAAATGACATTTTTCAAAAAATTAAAAAATGTTTTGTTTCAAAATTTGAAAAAGAATTAGATAAAAAAATATTCATCACATTTTTACTGAAAAATTTCAGCTTCAAAATTTTTGGTTTTCTATTTTTTCCCCTTATTTCTCCTTTCTCTGCCTTTTTTTCCATTTTGCTTCTGAAAATCAGAGGGGACAAAAGGTGAAGTTAAAGAAAAACTGAAAAGGCAATTTTGTTTTGTTTTTTAGTTAAAAAAATCAACATTAAGGAAAAAATGAAATTTTCATTTTTTTCCTTAATAACATTTTTTATTTTACATTTGAAAACTTTCAACCAGCTTTATCTGAAATGCATTGACAAACACCACATATACTTGGCATATTGGCTCTAAATTCTCCAGCAATGTTGATTGATTACACAACCATTCAATTGCCTGCAATGTAAAGAAACTGTTCTGGAAAAAAAGCTACCATGTAAAACTAGAACACTGAAAATAAATATTTTTTATCTGCAGCATAATTAAGGAATAGCACCCTGCCTTATACAGTCTTCTGAAACTGCTTGCCATAGCAAGACCCCCAGTGGGATATCAAAAGTCTTCCTTCCCTTCATACACTGTCCCAGCTTAGTTAAGATCCCCTGTCAGACTTCTGCCACAAGCTTTTAGCACTAAAACATCTCAGGCCCCAATTCTGCAAGGATTTATGCATGTGCAGTGACTTCAATGGCACTACTCAGAGGCCATAAAGTTAAGTATGTGTAAATACTTGTAGGACTGGGGTCTTAGTACCTCAGACAGGTTTTGTTTCCTCCCTTCTTCAGGATGTGGAGTGGATGTGTGGCAGTAGTCCGAGGTGTGTGTGTCTTTGGAAAGCTGGGTAAGACTAGAGGGAGACACTTATGGTGAGGACTGGCATGGAGGTGAAGGATCCAGGAAGATGTGAATGCTCACATTAGTTCACCTTTAAAACTTGAGCTACTTTTATGGCTAGAGTTTTAAATGTCATCAACCTGAATCCAGCTCACATTTGTAATGTGTAAGAATGAGGAGAAATGGAAATGTACCAGTGAAGAAAAACATCCATGAAAATCCTTTGAGGACTTTACTCAGAAAATGCATTCTGAAGTCTATGTGAGTTTTGCCTGGGTTTGGTCCACTAAGATAATGCTATCATAGGTTGATCTCGTGTGCGTACTATAAGAGAAAAAAGTCAAAAATAAAGCAGTAACATTTTAATAATCACACACACTTTTATCTCAGTTAATTTTACATTTTAAAAGCAAAAACATTATCGAAGAATAAGGAGAGAATATGCTCTGGGCCTCAACAACCTGTCCTGCAACCTTAATAGAATCAAAGAAAACCTGAGAGTCAAACAAGGAGGCTAAGTCTGTAATAGCAATAAACATGGACAGTGAGATGCATCTTACAGCACTTTCTACATTGAGCCAGAGGAGTGGGTCAGATACATAAGAATGGCCCTACTGGATCAGACCAAAGGTCTATTTAGCCCAGTATCCTGTCTTCCAACAGTGGCTAATGCCAGGTGCCCCGGAGGGAATGAACAGAACAGGTGATCCATCCCCTGTCACCCATTCCCAGCTTCTAGCAAACAGACACTAGGGACACCATCCCTGATCATCCTGGCTAATAGCAATTGATGGACCTATCCTCCATGAATTTATCTAGTTCTTTTTTGAACCCTGTTATAGTCTTGGCCTTCACAACATCCTCTGGCAAGGAGTGTCACGGGTTGACTGTGCATTGTGTGAAAAAATACTTCCTTTGTTTGTTTTAAACCTGTTGCCTATTAATTTCATTTGGTGACCCCTAGTTCTTGTGTTATGATGAGTAAATAACACTTCCATATTTACTTTCTCCACACCAGTCATGATTTTACAGACCTCTGTCATATCCCCCCTTAGTCATCTTTTTTCCAACCTGAAAAGTCCCAGTCTTATTAATCTCTCCTCATATGGCAGATGCTCCATACCCCTAATCATTTTTGTTGCCCTTTTCTGAATCTTTTCCAGTTACAATATATCTTTTTGAGATGGGGTGACCACATCTGCACACAGTATTCAAGATGTGGGCATATCATGTGCGATGGGTTGGATCACAGAACCCCCCTTGGGAGCTGCTACCTGATGTGCCAAGATTACTTCTGACCCTGGTTTCCTGCCCCGTCAGCTTAGGACTTCAGTGCCCTGCCTGGTTTGAGCCAGACTTGCTAGCCTGCTGCAAACCCAGATCCAGGTCTGAATCACGTCCCCTAACAGCTGTAGGCTTATCTGAAAGCAGTTTACAGAAGTTTAACCCCAGAAAAATCTGTTTTACCCTGTATAAAGCTTAATACAGGGTAAACTCATGAATTGTTCACCCTCTATAACACTGACAGAGAGGTATGCACAGCTCTTTGCCTCACCCCCAGGTATTAATACATACTCTGGGTTAATTAATAAGTAAAAAGTGATTTTATTAAATACTGAAGATAGGATTTAAGTGGTTCTAAATAGTAACAGACAGAACAAAGTAAGTCACCAAGCAAAATAAAATAAAAAATGCAAATCTATGTCTAATCAAACTGAATACAGATTATCTAACCCTTAGAGATGCTTCAGTAAGTTTTTTCCTCAGACTGGACATCTTCCGGGCTTGGGCACAATTCTTTCCCCTGGTACAGCTCTTGTTCCAGCTCAGGTGGTAGCTAAGGGATTCTTCATGATGACTCTCCCCATTGTTTTGTTCTACCCATTTATATATCTTTTGCATAAGGCGGGAATCTTTTGTCCCTCTGGGTTCCCCACCCCCTCCTTCTCAATGGAAAGACACCAGGTCAAAGATGTTCAGATGTTCAGTTCAGGTGACACGATCACATGTCACCGTAAGACTTCAAGCCTTCATTCCTCCAGCTTGACTCACAGGAAGGCCTGCCTGCAAACAGACCCATCCACAGTCAATTGTTCTGGTTGATCGGAGCCATCAAGATTCCAAACCACCATTAATGGCCCACACTTTGCATAATTACAATAGGCCCTCAGAGTTATATTTTGTATTTCTAGTTTCTATACATGAGTGATACATTTATACAAATAGGATGACCACATTCAGTAGGGCATAAGCTTTGTAATGATACCTTACAAGAGACCTTTTGCATGAAGCATATTCCAGTTACATTATATTCACTCATTAGCAGATATTTATAAAATCATATACAGTGCAACGTCACACCATGGATTTATATAGAGGCAATATGATATTTTATGTCTTATTATCTATCCCTTTCTTAACGATTCCCAACATTCTGTTAACTTTTTTGACTGCCACTGAACATTGAGTGGATGTTTTAAAAGAACTATCCACAATGACTCCAAGATCTCTTTCTTGAGTGGTAACAGCTAATTTAGACCCATAATTTTATATGTATAGCTGGGATTATATTTTCTAGTGTGCATTACTTTCCATTTATCAACACTGAATTTCATCTGCCATTTTGTTGTCTAGTCATCCAGTTTTGAGAGAACCTTCTGTAGATCTTTGCAGTCTGCCTGGGACTTAACTGTCTTGAGTAGTTTTGTATCATCTGCAAATTTTGCCACCTCACTGTTTACCCTATTTCCAGCTCATTTATGAATATGTTGAATAGGACTGGGTCCTGTACAGACCCCTGGGGGTCACCACTATTTACCTCTCTCCATTCTGAAAACTGACCATTTATTCCTACCCTTTGTTTCCTATCTTTTAACCAGTTACCAATCCATGAGAGGACCTTCCCTCTTATCCCATGACTGCTTACTTTGTGTAAGAGCCTTTGGTGAGGGACCTTGTTGAAGGTTTTCTGAAAAACAAAATACACTATATCCACTTGTCCACATACTTGACCCCCTCAAAGACTTCTAGTAGATTGGTGAGACATGATTTCCCTTTAAAAAACATGTTAACTGTTCCGCAACAAATTACGTTCATTTATGTGTTTGACAATTTTGTTCTTTACTATAGTTTCAACCAATTTGCCTGGTACTGAAGTCAGGTTTAACGGCCTGTAATTGCTGGGATCAGCTCTGGAGACTTTTTTTAAAATTGGCATCACATTAGCTATCCTCCAGTTATTTGGTACAGAAGCTGATGTAAATGATAGGTTACAGACTACAATTAGTAGTGCTACAGTTTCACATTTGAGTTCCTTCAGAATGCTCTGCCCCAGCTTCCCCAAGTCTCATCCTTGGGATGGTTAGATTAAGCATTCCAGACAAATGGAAATGCCAGAGCAGGTTGCAGAGGGAGAGCTGGATTGGAAGGCTTTATAGCTAGAAACTAGCACTTTTATTTTCACCCAGAACTTTGTTTGTAGCCAGTGCAGTGTGAAGCACAGGTGTTATATGCTATTACCAGCCTTCTTCACTTTGCTCAAGAAAGTAACAGTGCATGATGCACTAGCTGAAGTTTCAGAATAGCCTTCATGGTTAGTGCCAAGCAGAGCACAATTCAAAACTGACAAAGAGGTGTTCATGCTATAAATAGTTTGGGAAAGGGATTGTTTATTTGAGATGCATTTTAATGAATTCATGTGTCTAAACTGAATTGTAGGTAGAATTATTGAGAAGATACAATCATTTACAGGATTTATTATTGTATAAAATTATATCTTTGAAGTCTCCGTTAAATGTACTTATCGCATCTTACAGACCTTGACAAAGACATGGAGTTGCTGCAGTTAAGGTTCAGGATTACCATACAGATAACCCCCTACTTTCTGAATCATGGATCTCTGTTATCAAAATTCTTATCTTGTCCTGTATCTGAAATTCTTATTGAAAATGATATTTGTTTTTAAGAAACCCCAACTTTATAAAGGTTTTGGATATTGTATAAGACTTTGGTAAATTTGGAATGTAACTGATTTCTCTAGCTTCCATCACTATAGTATTAGGAGGCTTGTAGGACTGGCGGATGTTGAGATCAAGACTACTAAATAACATTAACAAATAAATTACAGTCAGCTGAACATTTTCAAACCTCAGAAGAGGTCCTGTTTGTTTTGGATTGATGGTTTTGGGAGAGAGGTTCATATTTTTTATCCATACTTTTGTTTTTCTTCCTAATTTTTCCAGCTACTTGACAAATGATGTTATAAGTGTAAAATGTGTTTGGCTAGTACTAATATATCATGTTTTTATCATCTTTAAAACCTGTCTAGTAAAGGTCATATTTTCACATTAAAAACCTGCTCTTTTCCCATCCCTCCACCCCCCGAAGACCTATTTTTGGTTTTTTTTATTGAAGAAAATAATTTAGGCACAAAATTGTAACTCTGTTTTGGGACTCTTGCACCTTATATCATGCAATTTCATTTATACACAATGACCATGTTATCACACACTGAAGCATACAATGTGAAGAGAATGTTATGATGCTACTTGTAAGGCCTAAAATAAAGTCAGGTGACTATGGGCCAAACCCTCAGCTAATATAAATCAGCATACATTGATTTACACCAACTGCGGATCTGGCTCCATAAGTATGGACTAGATCTGGAGAAGTTGACAAGCCTACCACTAATATTAAAAACAAATTAGAATAGGTACACGCTTCCCCTATAGAGGTTAGAAAGTTTGAGTTTTTGCCAATGCTCTAGTCTCTCTCTTATGTTTAAATTCAAATTACTTGCACTGTGACATGGTTTTTTAAATTCCCCTTTGCTTCCTGCTCTTTCAGAGTTCTCAGTCTTCTCACTCCCACTTTAGAGCTTATAATAATTTGACACAGTAATTCTGGCCAACACAGTGAATAGATACATCTCCATTTTTGTGAGCCTCAATTGTGCGCAAAACTGCTTTGGATATTACAAATTTGTTAATTGGCACCAAATGGAAAGGTGGCTATTAGTACAAGATTTTGTCTCCTAATATTACAAGCATGGACACTATGTATGTAGCTGTAAGAGAGTAAGGTAAAATCTTTTATTGGACCAACTTCTGTGGTGAGAGAGATGAACTTTTGTACTTTCTGTAGACTCAAAAGCTTGTCTCTCTCATCAACAGAAGTTAGTCCAATAAAAAATATTACTTCACCCACCTTGTTACTCTAATATCCTGGGACCAACACGGCTCCGACAACACTGCATATGTAACTGTAAGGAACATGTGCGTAATAAAAAACATGAACAGACCATTAGAGGGTGCTGGAGTCCACATAATATTGTTTATTGTGAGAGTCTATCAAAGTCCAATACAGTAGAACCTCAGAGTTATGAACACCTGGGGAATGGAGGCTGTTCATAACTCTGAAATGTTCATAATTTGAACAAAACATTATGGTGGTTCTTTCAAAAGTGTACAACTGAACATGGACTTAAAACAGCTTTGAAACATCACAATACAGAAGAAATATGCTTCTTTCCCTATATTTTTTCAGTAGTTTACATTTAACACAGTTCTGTACTGTATTTGATTTATTTTATTTTATTGTCTCTGCTGCTGCCTGATTGTGTACTTCTGGTTCCAAATGAAATGTGTAGCTGACTGGTCAGTTTGTAAGTCTGGTGTTTGTAACTCTGAGGTTCTTCTGTAGCTGATTGATCTCTTTTGACATGAAAGTAAAATTTATAGTTTTCAGTGATGGTTGGTGCATTAACATACATCCTGGGCACTGAAAAAGACTACCTGTTTTATCATGCTTTATAACATATATACCTTTTCCCAGTGATTGTTCTCAGAATAGTTTCCCCATGATTGTTGTTGTCATATATTCTTGGGGTTTAGGAAGTCTGCTTAGAGACACTTGCAGAGTAGATATTTAAGTTGCAAAGTCAAGCACTCAAACATTAGAAGACGTCTACAGCATTTGGCATTTTCTAACTTCTAAGTGCTTGACTTTACAATCTAAATAACATTCTTTTAACATAGTTTTTTGTATGCAATTTCCTAGATTTTGTAAAAAGTAAATGTCATGGTATAATTCCCCACTCTGAACCTTAGCGTCCAAAAGATGGGGTACCAGCATGAATTCCTCTAAGCTCAATTACCAGCTTAGAACCTGTAGCGCTGCCACCAACCAGGAATTCCAGTGCCTGGTACACTCTGGTCCCCCCAAAACCTTGCCCAGGGACCCCCAAGACCCAGACCCTCTGGATCTTAACACAAGGAAAGTAAACCCTTTCCCTCACTGTTGCCTCTCCCAGGCTTCCCCTCCCTGGGTTACCCTGGAAGATCACTTGATTCAAACTCCTTGAATCTTAAAACAGAGAGGAAAATCCACCTTCCCCCCTCCTTCTCTCTCCCTCTCCCAGACTCTCCCTGAGAAAGTAATCCTAACACAGAGAGAATTTAGCCTTTCTCTCCCCCTTCCCTCCTTTCTCCCCACCAATTCCCTGGTGGATCCAGACCCAGTCCCCTGGGGTCTCACCAGAATAAAGGAAGAATCAGGCTCTTAAACAAGAAAAGCTTTTAATTAAAGAAAGAAAAAACAGTAAAAATTATCTTTGTAAATTTAAGATGGAATATGTTACAGGGTCTTTCAGCTGTAGACACTGGGAATACTCTCCAGCCTAAGTATACAAGTACAAATTAAAATCCTTTCAGCAAAATACAAATTTGAACTCCTTCCAGCCAAATACACATTTGAACTCCTCCCAGCCAAATACACATTTGCACTCCTTCCAGCCAAATACACATTTGCAAATAAAGAAAACAAACATAAGCCTAACTCGCCTTATCTACCTAGTACTCACTATTCTGGACATATAAGAGACTGTATCAGAGAGATTGGAGAGAAACCTGGTTGCACGTCTGGTCCCTCTGAGCCCCCAGAGTGAACAACAACCAAAATCTAACAGCACACACAAAAACTTCCCTCCCTCAAGATTTGAAAGTATCCTGTCCCCTGATTGGTCCTCTGGTCAGGTGACAGCCAGGTTCACTGATCTTGTTAACCCTTTACAGGCAAAAGAGATATGAAGTACTTTTGTTCTATTAACTTTTACTTATCTGTTTATGACAGTAAAATTAAATTCTATTAAGTACAACTGTAACAATACCCCCAACACTAGCAGGATTTGAACCCTAAACCTTCAGCACAGACATTTACCACTTGATCTATATGACTAACTTCACTAGTGGGCAATAGAAGAAGGCTGTTATATGATGGGCCCAGAGTTGGCTTGGCAGAACTTGGTCTGTCTTTCTCTCTGTTACCCATCTGGTGCTCCCCGTGAGGGAGGAAATGGGCTACAGAGGAAATGCATTGTGTCCAGAAGGGATTAGAGAGATGAGGCCTAGATTTCTGCACACCCCCCCGGATCTGGTAGCACTCTTGTCCCATGTGGTGTCACTGGAGGTGTGGCATGGGGTGCTGGGGCCATTTGCAAGGTAAGGGGGGTGTCGCTATGGGGAGCCCCGTGTTTTTCTCTCCCCATTTCTACAGCAATTCCCACTTTTTCTAGTCAAATGTCTGCTGCTAGTGCTGCTTTGATGGCCGTATGGGCCTCCTCCTTCAAAATGTTTTCATGTTCAGTTATTATTTCGGTATGCTGCCAAAGTTTTCCAGAGGCATGCAAGTGAGAGAAGAGAAATGGTGATTTTTATGACTCAGCTACATCAAAATGGAATTTCAAGGTCAAAAAAAAAGGCACTTCTGTAGTCCAATGACTTCCTCTTTGCTGAATATCAGTGGCCTGCTGCAAACAATGGAGTTGGTCAGAACTTCTTTACAAAAAACAGCTTGCAAGAATCTTTTATAATGGAAAGTGTTAGGCAATCTTAACAGAGGGGTCACCATCAGCAACTCTTATAATAACTGTGTGAACGCAATTCCGTACTCCACTACGCAGGCAAAATTCTTTTTGAAATCAATGGGCATGTCACCACTGGACTTCAGGAAACAAGTGGGCCCTTCCTTTGTTTTTTTCTTTATGCTTCCCCCCCCCCTTAGTTCCTAGGTTTGTAACAATACTTCCGTAGGCACTTCAGGAGGATGTGCAGTGCTTTCTGGATCAGCTGTATTCCATGCTGTATTTTTTAAATCTTTACTTTAGTCTTGCCAAACTCCTTTATTCATTCCGCCCCCCCCCCATACCTGTATTTGAGCTCTGATAAACACAATTATATCCAATAGGTTATGGTAGCCTTCCCAACATTTTAGCATAATGTACTCTGTGGTTTAATCCTCTGACTCTTGTGAAGCTGCTGCAAAACCTGAGGCTGTTTAGCATAGTAGAAATGAGGTAAAAGGAAAACATTCAATATTGTCTTTCCAAGATGAAAATAAAGGCAATTATGTGATTAATTGAAAGTTCACTTTAAAGTTATAGCAAATGTTTAGTAACATCAGTGATGCACAGGATTTACCAGGAACGATTGACTTTCTTAACTCACTGCAGCCTACACAATTTTCTTTGGATATGGTGGCTATTATTTCAATGATGAAAAGCAGTGCATGGATATAGGCAGTCAGCATATGCCACAAACAACTTTTTTAATTTCCTGGTGGCAGCAATTCTTACAAGAGCAATAGCAAGTTTATTTATTTTTTGTTCTTCATCAGGCCTTTTATTAACATGCTGCTAGATGTCTCTAACTGTATCTGGCCTGCTAACACCTGAGTATAATAATATCTTTGCCTTGGATTCTAGGGGATTGTGCATATGGATGTGGAAAGCAGCAGGCTGTACAGATACACATTTCAAATTGACAGCTTTGCTCCTGAAGTAGCTGAAGTGAGGAAAAATCTCAAGGACAGAATGAGAACAGCATGGTCATGCTTGTAGCTCTCACTGAAGCTGTAAGAGGACCAAGCAGACATGGAGTCTTCATTATACTGTTTATAGGAGTTCTACTGCCTCCTGGATATTCACACCCTTCAAATATGTAGAAAAGATTTCCATGTCCTTGTCATTTAGTCTTTGTTTTTAAAAAAATCTATTAATTTATTAACAGGTTCACAAATCATTGCCACGTAAATATCAGAGACAAGAGAATAATCATTACAACGGTGAGCTTTTGTTTAGAAAAACGTTATACAACAATACAACCATCAGATCTCTCTCTATCATAGAGTAAGGCTCTCTACCCTACCCAGAACATGCTGGTTTTTTTTTTTTAATTTTATACAGCTGAGTGAAACCTCTATATAATGTTAATATTAAAAAAATTGGGCAGTGTGCTTTTTTTTTTTAGGTTAATTATCTTTGTCTGAATATTGAATAAATGGTAATCAAATACCTATTTGTCCTCTATTTTACTGGGTATGTAATTCCTGCATTGATTTTTTCACAACAAAAACCTGCCCCATTTTGTAACTCTTCTTTTAGTTTTAAACTATTTTTCTTTTTCCAATGAGAGGCTATTAGTAGTCTAGCAGCTACTAGAACCTGAGATGAATTCTTAATTTCTCTTTAAGGAGAATTACCAAAGGATCATTTGGTAAGGGATAGCTGACAATTTGTAATATTTGGTTAAGAATTGCATCCCAATACTCTAATGATTCTGCATGTCCACCACATATGCATAAAATCTCCTCTTTCACCACAATTCCTCCAACATTTATCCCTATTCAATCTATATCTTTACTTTAACTTGATTGGTGTTAAAGTAAGAGGTCATCGAGTCCAGTCCCCTGTACTCATGGCAGGACTATATTATCTAGACCAGGGATCTCAAACTCAAATCACCACGAGGGCCACACGACGACTAGTATGTTGGCCTGAGGGCCACATCACTGACATCTTGTCATATAAAGATACAAAAGCCCCCCCCGTCCTCGGCCCCACCCCCAATCCACTCCACTCCTTCCATGAGGCCCTGCCCCTACCCACCTCTTCCCTGCCCCCATTCCAACCCCTTCTCCAAAGTCCTCATCCCAACTCCGCCCCCTCCCTGCCCCTATTCCAACCCCTTCCCCAAATCCCCGCCCCTGCCCCATCTTTTCTCTGCCTCCTCCCAAGCAGGTGGCTCCCTGCTCCTCCCCACTCCCTACTGGAAAGTGCTAAGCGTCGCCAAACAGCTGTTTGGTGGCGGGAAGCACCTGGAGGTAGGCAGAGGAATGGGGACGTGGCATGCTGCAGGGGTAGGGGTGGGTGAGGGGAGCTTGGCGGCTGCAGCAAATAACTCCAGGAGGGTGGGGAGCTTGGCGGGCCACAGCAAATAACTCCAGGGGGGTGGGGAGCTTGGCGGGCAGCAGCAAATAACTCCAGGGGGTTGGGGAGCTTGGCGGTCCACAGCAAATAACTCCAGGAGAGGCAGGGAGCTTGGCGGGCCACAGCAAATAACTCCGCGGGCCACGTATTTGAGATTCCTGATCTAGACCATTCCTGACAGGTGTTTGTCTAACCTGCTCTTAAAAACCTCCAATGATGGAGATTCTACAACCCCCTTAGGCAATTTATTCCAGTACTTAACCACCCTGACAGTTAGGAAGTTCTTTCTAATGTCCCACCTAAAACTCCCTTGCAGCAATTTAAGCCCAGTATCTTAAAGAAACAGTATTTTAAAGAAATTTCCTTTAATTGTGCTACAGCCTGAGGTTGCCAGTCCCCTTTTCCAGATCAAATCCCATTCCTCTGATGTAATTTGTCTTTTTCCAGCATGTCATATAGGGGCATTTTTTAAAGTAAAGTTATGTGCAAAGATTGATATAAATTTTAGTTTCCTAATTGATAGGACACCAGACACCATCACTTTTACTAAAGCTAGCTTTCTGTATAAAACAACTTTTCCAGAAAGTTAAGACATAGAATTCCTAGCTTGAAGTTACTGTTACCATGGGAGAGCGGGCCAGTTACAGTTAGTTTTGATTTCCAAATAGATTAGAAAAGTTTCTTGCTGAGCAGCTGGCCAACTGTCTGAATTCCATGGCTCTCCCATTCTTTAAAACTCGCTAGTTTGGGATTTGGGTTAAGATTTGAATTATATGCCAGGGGTGTCATTGATGAAGGAAAAGAATTTATTTAGTCTTTAAACACTTCTCATAAGTCAGTCATGATCTTCTTTCTGCAGTAGCCTGCTGTTTCCATCACATTCTTCCTTTTCACTCATGTTTATGTTCACTCATCTCAGCTAGGAAGGACGTACTCCACCGCAAGATATGTGTGTGTGGGTCATTATCTAGTTGACGTATCTTCTTCAGAAAACCTCTATAGTCCATTTAATACCCTGTCAGTTAATGACATTATTCTTTACCTCTCTTATCATTCTCTGTTCTAATACAGTTCCACAGGTAAACTATTCCAGTCCCTCAGCCTATTTATTCTAAAGATAGTGTCCACTTTCTTCATTTATTCTTTTGTCTTCTTAAGTTCTTGTGCACATCTGCTTTGCTTTCATTGTCTGATAGAGATTTGGCATTTGTAGTTTCATGTAGACTCTTGGTCTGTGAAGGAAGAAAGTAAGTAACCAAAGGCCTCAGGATGAAAGACAATATGCTCCACAAAGTCTTAAGTCCTGAACTTTCTTTCCACTTTCATGTCTTTGTGTGAAATCCTAGCTCCATGGATGTCAACAGCAAAACTCCCATCAACTTCAATAGTGTCATGATTTTGTCTTTTGTCTTTATTTCCTGCCATATTATTCTTCATGAGATACTCCATTTAACCAGATAGTAGAGAAGATCTGATAGATTTTTATATATATTTCAAACTGTTCTTTATTCCTAGCATAAGTCTTTGTTCTTTCCTCTCTCCCTCTCTATATACAGAAGTAATCTGTCTCAACTTTCCCTCAGAGTAATAACAAGCACTAAACAATGGGCCAAATTAATCTCTCGTGCAATTTCAGCAAAAACAGTGAAGTTACACTGATGATGAATATTTCTCTGTTTCTCTTTACACAAAGTCATTAATCCCACAATAATTATCCTTCATATATGCCAGGATAACCCTTTAAAACCAATCACCATCAGTCTTCAGAGTGCAGAAAGTTAGTGTAGCAATTCTGCTCCGGGATCAGCCTGCTGTTGCCATCCAAAGTAAAATTTCTCGTATGGTCATATAAACTTCAGCTAGTCTTGAGTTTGACTACTAACAATATAATGAACAGTGAATAATAGCTGATGGCTCTAAGAAAGGTACAACTTATTACCAATTCAGTAATCTGTGAGAAAAACAGAATTTTCTAAAAATGCTGTGTGGATGACAAGCTTTGGCTTGAAATTTTCAGAACATAAATATAACTCACAAAGTTCTCTCTTTTTCCTAATGCTGATGAGCCCCAAGCGTGCTCATAAATACTGGCAGACTAAATTAAGTAATATTTTGCCAACTTTTGTTCCTGCTAAATTGTAGTTAGTTTTATTAGCATGGTGATACATAACAACGCCCTTAATGCTATTCAGCAGGATTTCACCCCTGAAATTCTGTTTCAGCTCACTATGATCCATGGACATATACGTCGGCTAGTGTTATGACTGCCAGAAAATAGTTACCACACTTGCTAATGGACCCCAACAAGGGAAAACATATGTCTGTAGCTGCATTTGACTCATGGCAGAATGAAGGAATCTCTCATTTTCAGTCCTTCTAAGTTTTACTCATGTTTGTTTTATGTAGTTGTACATGTTTATGTGCAAGAGAGATTCTTCTAGCATATTTTTAAGGATCTTATTTGGTTTTGACCATTTATATTTTAAAACTGGAAACAAGGTGAAGGTCAAAAAATAATGTTCCAGTCTGTTCTTTTTAGTTATTTCTGAAATTCTCAAAAAATAGTAGTTGTACTTGCATCAGGTTCTATTAGTAGATTCACGCCAAATAAACTTGGAACAAGACAGATGATGCACATTTCAAGCCAATTCCTGTTTAGACTTCTCAGGTGCCTATACATTTTCCTTTCATAAATTATTCATATTCAGTTGGTTAGTAACTACTTGAGAGGACCACAGACTCATTGCAATCTCAATCAATATTTGCCTCTTGATCTTGGGAGAATACATTTTAATGTTCACCTAAATGAAAGTGACTGTACTGAGAACAGAAAGTGGCTTATGGTAACTCACTCTGTCACTACAATCATGTGCTTTAAAATTTCTGGTTACTTCTAGTCTGGTGTCTTACCAATAATGTCATTTGCTTTTTGGAGCTCAAATCTTTCTTTCGTTTTCATCACAGTCACCAAATCACTGAAAAGTTTGTTTCTTTACAACCTCTACTAGTTTGGGAATGCAAGTACAGAATTGTGTGCAAAGATTGTTGCTACAATGAAGTGGGTGTGTGCAAGGATGGTTGCTACATTTCAGTAGGGATAGCAGGTTCATTGTTGGCACACTGGATGTATTAAAGATTGTGAGGTGTTAAGACACTATGTCATTGAAGCTATGTACATACCTTCGATAGATAAATATGACATGACATAGCAATGAGACTGAAGCACAACTTTGGTTTCTTTATCACATTCAATCAGCAGTCACATGCTTAAAGTATGAGACTCAGCACAGTTGCTGTTTTATCAGGGCACAGCCCAGCCAGTTCATAAAATATTATCCTCCTATGTTGTCAAGCCTTTTAGTTTGGTAGGAGATAGTTGTCCCAACAAACACTTTCCATGCTTAGTTGAAATCATGGTTTGCATGGGCTTATGAACCATTTATGAGATTGGCTATTGTAAGCCTCAAGACCAGTAAGCTTGAGTCTTGAAAGATATTTGTGTTTATGTAGTGGAAATATGATAAAACATATTTTGACTAATGGCATCACTCTAGAGAAAAACAAACATGCTTGTTATAGATAGATTTCCAGCAACTGCAATGGAACATAACAAAATCACCATACACAGGATTTACATCAATGTTCCTGCTTGACCTATTCAGAAAGAAAAAAGTAACTTCTGGGAATGCAAAACAAAACAATTTTTGTGGAAACAAAATAAGCAATGCAGTCCTTTCTTTTCATAGAATATAGCTGCTGCTGGTTAGTTACAGTTCTTTGAAATGATTCATAAAAGCACTAGAAGTAAAGGTGTGTATGTATTTTTCTTAGCTTCAGGCTCTACAGTAAACTAAGAATCACTCATGCAGTGCGTACAAGACTCAGTTTTAGATTGACTAACATTTTCAAAGTTAAAATCATGGCCTTCTGGAAATGGATAAGCTGAGCAAGCAACTCCCTTAACGTTCTCTCTTATGCCAATTCAATGAATTGTTAATTAAGATTGCTGGAGCTACAGCTGATGTTGCACACCACTTCCTGGTACTATCCTATCACAGCTGGACTGTGTCTTAGATGGCTGTCTCATTCAGCTATACTTTCCTCCTATGAGAAAGAATCTACATTCCAATCTGTGCTGGCTCCGCCTGGACACGACAGACTCCGCCTCCGATTGGGAGGATTCACTGTAGGAGGACTATGGCGGGGACCAGTGCCTACCAGTGCTGGGGAGCCATACTGGGAGATTGGGGACCAGTGTGGCTCCCCTGTTGGTCTGCTGCCAGAATGTATTGGTGACCGGTACATATTATGATCACTGGCTTGCCTTGGGACAGCACCAGGGAGGGGAGTCTTGGGGAGCCGGATTTGACTGACCCCTTCTTGGGGCAGGAGATAATGGTGCCAGGCTAGGTGGTGGCCTAATGTGGGTCTTACTGTGCTTAAGTTCTTTTGTCCCGGTCTTGGTGTAGGTGAGTGACCTCTGTCCAGCTCCTTTTTTGCAGGGCACCGGGGACTGGGAACAATGCCGCAGTCTACTTTGTATGGAGCCCCTGTGCAGGGAGCCCTGTTGGTGCCGAGCATCTCTATCCAAGTCTTTTCTCAGTGCCGAAATTTCCCATGTCAACGCCGGAGCATTGTGCACTGATGTTGAGGTGCTAGGCGGCGGTTCTGCCGACCCTGGCTCCGAGTGGGGACAGAGGGCTGTCTCTATCAGAAGGATCTTCAACCGTTGGTTCCCTTCTTTTTTGAGTCCTGGGGCAGAATCCCCTGCAGATCTTGCAACAGTCCTGCTTATTTGATTCCCCCAGACACTTCAAAGAGCAAGTGTGAGGTCACTCCTGGGCATAGGCTTGTTACAAGCTGCACAGGGTTTAAACCCCGGGGATGGAGGCATGCCCTGGTACTGGGTGGGGGAGGAGGAATAAGGGGCACCCCCAGAATAATTCCCTACTAGGATTCTAACTATATACTGACTAAACCAACTACCACTACTAACTATTGATCTAACTGTTTACCAAAGAAACAGTCTGAAGACTACTAGGGAGAAGGCTTCTGAAGCAGGAGAGAACGAGCATTCTGGCTAACCGTCATAGGCGGTAGGAAAGAACTGAAGTGGCAGTGTGTCGGCCTCTCTACCCGATACCAGGGAAGGGTTAGCGGTACCCATGCCATTCTGCACACTGGCACCAACTCGATGCCGGTCCACACTTTTCCTGGGGGAGGGGGCAGAACTCTGACTCCAGCCACGGGCAGTAAGGAGTGGAAGAAGCACTGCCTCACGTAGCCAGGGAAGTGCTAAGGCCATGAGGCATGGATGCTGCCCCTTTATGGTTATTGCTAGGCAAATGTCCTTGGCTTCAGAGCGCTGGACACGCACCCACCTAAGTGGAATACACTGCAGCATCTACTCAAAGAAGAATGTACAGTTGTACTTCATTAGATGACTCCATATTGGATTTTGGTTTCTTTAAATTCTGCACTTAATTAACCATAATCTGCACATGTACGTTCAAAATTGAACTGTCTTCTGTAAAGAATAATTCATGCAGTTAGCTTGTTCAGATATTGCTCCAAGTTACTCCTTATTTTGTATTCACCAATATAAACCTTATGAAACTATTCTATAGAATCATGTAGTAATAGCTAAAAACACCGTAGTAAAACTGCTAAGTTGGTGTCTTTTGGACAATTCCTGTAGCATGCTGCAATATATTCTCATAAAGGAAACTACTAGTGCAAAGGTAGGGCCTGGTGAAGCTGCTGGTAAGCATCTTCTTTGCCTCTTTGCATGTCTTGTAGCAATGATAGCTGAAGCATTCTTATTAATTACTCACTTCCCACAAATTGTTTTACGGAGAAATATGAACCTAACAAAAAACCCCAAAACAACCCTCACACAGTTAATGTTTTCTTCAACCAGTTAAAATTAGGGTGACCAGATGTCCTGATAAAATTGAGACTGTCCTGATATTTAACCCTTTGTCCTGATCAATGTATGATTGGGATGCCATTTGTCCCGATATTCAGGTAAGGAGGTGAGTGGGAAGGAGGTGCTGACCCCATGGGTGGTCTGAGGCTGGAGCACCCATGGGGAAAAATTGCAGACAAGCTCCCCCCTCTTTCTCCTCCCCCTCCCTCCAGCACACTATGTCCCTGCTCCTCCCTGCCTCCCAGTGCTTCCTGCCCCCTAAAAACTGAGTGCTTTCCAGGAGGGAGGGGAAGGAGCAGGGACACGGCGTGCTCAGGGGAGGAGGTGGAGAAGAGGCAGGGCAGGGGCAGGGACTTGGGGGAAGAGGGTGGAATGGGGGCGGAGAGAGGGCGGATGCTTGGGCGGGAAGAGGCGGGGGGGAGCAGAGGGGAAGTTGGCACCGTAGCAGGTGAGTGGTGTTTGGGTGGTCAGGGTGAAGTGGCAAGTGGCGGGCGGGGAAGCGAGCAGTGGGTGGGGGACTGATGAGGGACGCAGCAAACCAGTGGCAGGCTGGAGAATGAGGAAGGGAACAGTGGGGGGGCTGAGTGGGGAGGAGGCAGAGTGGGGGCAGAGCCTGGGGTGAGTGGGGGTGAACTGTGAGTGGGACTGGTGGCACCCCAGTTTGTCCCAATATTTTAGTGTGGTGATCTGGTCACCCTAGTTAAAATGTCTCTCTTTCTCCAGGTATTTATATATCAGTATTTAAGCACCGAAAAAAAATCACACAATGATGTCTTGCACAGCTAGATATGGCATAGTGAGGGATTTTCCCCCACCTCTGTTCCCCTCCCAGTGGGGGAAGGGGCAGAATTACCATTCTGTTTTCATGGGAGTGGGGTTCCACTGTGGGAAGGCAGCTTTAAAATCTAGCTGGGGCTCTGCTGGCAGAGGTGCCAGTTCAGTAACTTTCTGGACTGACACTTCACACGTTGTGGCCTGTGCTATCTGGCTCCAGGCACCATTGTGCTGCTTCACCTAACTCTGTTCTGCAACCAGGCAGAATCTGACCCCTACAATATGAATAAATGCCACCTTCAAGAAAATCCCATAGTCTCCAGTATGTGGGTTGGATGGCAGGGTTCATGAAACAGTTACAAAATATGTGATGATGAGATCCTAAAAGGACCAGTAGATAGAATTATTCCTGCTCACCCCTTTCCCAATTCCTCACTCCCCACCTCCACATACATTTAAATTACGTATCTGCAGTGTGGTCTTAACAGATCTGTAAGTAGGGTCTACTCAAATGTTTCTAATTTCCCCTCATTGAACTTGAACGAATAACATCTGAAGATGCAAGTCTTTCAGCATTGCGACAGCACATGGAGATGATTTAAAACAGCAGTTTGATAATGTCATGATCTGTTAGAAATCGTCCACTTTATACTGAAGATATTAAAAGTTAGTTGCCTCAGTCACATAGTGTATGTTCTTCTTATGACCCACAAGAAAGCAATTCACTGGGTTGTGAAATATGATGTTTGGACCTCCCTGTAGCAGGATAAGCACAGCATGGATACTGCAGCTTGTTTCTTTTGTGTCATATTATTCTGCTTTTCAAAGCTACTAAATTCACAGCTAATAAAATGCAAGAGTTATCAAATTAAACCTATTGTTACCCCCACCCGAGGTAAGCATCTGACAGAAAATCAGTCTCACTGGATATAACAAATATCTTTGCAAATAGCACCTAATAAAGCAATTGGCTTTGATTTATTTGTTCATTAATGAAGAACAATGTAGAAAATGGAGAGAAATGTATAATCTGTTTTGTGAGTTCATGCTAATGCTAAGTGTAATGAAAACACATAATCCTACAAACAAATTCACCATCAGCCCACCTCTCCTGTCATGCATGTAACTTTTTGCACATAGTTGCAGGAACCTGTAGCCAATGAACCTGTAGCCAATTTAAGTTTCACTGGACTCTCTTGAGAAGCTATTGCTGCAGGTGCAGTTGGATTCACAGATACCTCTAGATAATATGGTTTGCTAGGATCTGGGGTGATTAGCACAAGTGCCTGTATTCCTGCTTGCTTTAATTTGACAAATGTATTTACATGCTGGTCTGTCCAGACCCAAGCTACTCCCTTTTTCAAGAGATTGTAGAGTGGACCTGCAATGTAAGCAAAGTTAGGGAAGAAGTCTTGATGATATCCTGCTATCCTAGGAAAGAGCATAAAGAAGTTATGTCAGTGGGCATAAGCAATTCCTGAATTGCATCCATCTTCTTCTGAGACAATGTGATACCTAAAAAAGAAACTTCTAGGACCATTAGTTTTACCTTTGTTGGGTTACACTTTAATCCTGCTTCCATGATGATTTGTAAAAGCTCATCCAGGCACTCCAGATATTTCTCTCAAGGCTCTCTTGGTAAACAAATGTCTTCTACATACTGAATAAAACAGATGGTTTGGAAAACCTAGACAGAATTCACTTCATTTATCCATGAAAGATAGTTAGACTGTTATGGAATCCTTGAGGGAAGACTTAGAAAGTGTACTGAACCCCCTCCAATGTGAAAGCCAGATGGTATTGACTTTCAACAAGTGTCTTAACCACAGGATACAGGTTGTGGATCAATGCTAATGAGAACAAAGAACTTACACATCCTATAGAAGTTGGGGTCCCTTAAGTTTCTAGGGGACCATAGACCAGTAAGGGGGAGAAAAAAAAAAAAAGAGGATTGACACATTCATGTATATGCACAGAATGTAGGCATAGGCAAAAATCACATTAAAAGGGGGTGCCCAGAGAGGGAAAATTGAGCTTCCTATGGGAAAACTCCAGCACTAACCATCCCTCTACTGATGATCGAGCCACAAGAGAGCCATCAGACTCTAACACTATTTCCTGACATACTGAGTATGTCAGTAGTTATATCTGGTGCGTGGATATATCCAGGAGTTGTATATGCGGTGACATTCATAACTTTGTTAGTAACTTTAATAAAATTGATAAAAGATAGTGGATTGTATTGTTACTTGCCTATGAGCTCTAGATCTAAAACAAGCAGAGATAACTCTGTTGAACTTGAGACTGTAGCTGCCAGAGCCGAACCCTCAATGGTGTAATGTAACATAACTAAAATTTCAATAAAAAAAAGATACAAACCTATTGACTTAGGCTTGATCCTACCCAAGGCAGGTGTGAAGTGTAGCATGTAGATTCATAAAGCAGAAAGTGATCAGCAAGACAGAGTACAGTGGAGAGCCCTAATGAGCATTAGAGTGCTGTCGTGGGGCTGCCAACTCAGTTCTGCCTAGCAGAAGTGCAAGCACTGCTGCATAATAGTGAGCACTAATGCTACTTACTGCTAGGTATGACCCTGAGCAGGTCAGCAGTGACCACAGGCTCTGAGAGTGTGGGTGAAGGCATCAGACGCACAGGTTGTGTTCTTCTCCATCCTCCCAGTTGAGAGTAAGTGCATGTCAGGGACATGCATGTCCTAGAGATAAAGGTATGGCTGTGCAGATGGTGTAGATGGGTGGGCTTCTGCTTCCTCAGCCATGGGATGCTGTTCTGGGAAGAAGAACTTCTGGGAAGAGATGCGGTGCACCTGACCAAAAAGGCAAAGAGCATCTTCACACACCAACTCACCAACCTAGTGAGCAGGGCTTTAAACTAGGTTCAAAGGTGGCAGGTGACAAAAGCCGCCAGGTAAGCATAAAAAAGGCCATCTTAAGAGAGGACTAGATGCTGGTAGGGGGATAGAAAATTATGCTGAGGTCATAGAAGAAAGAATAGGGAAATCACTGGTGTAGTCTACTCAACATTTTGCTCAGGAAGGACAGGCTGGAAAAAAAGGAGCTGTTGCATTGTACATCAATAATATATGCACTGGTTCTGAGGTCCAGAAGGAGGTGTGAGGCTGTCCAGTTGAAAGTTTCTGGGTAAAGATAAGAGGTGATGTTATGGTAGGGGTCTACTATTGACCATCAAATCAGGAAGAGGAGGTGGATGAGGCATTTCTAGAACAAACAACAGATATCCAAAACATAAGACCTGATAGTAATGGGGGACTTTAACTACCTAGACATCTATTGGAAAAGTAATTTGGCAAAACAAAATTTCCAGTAAGTTCTTGGAATGTACTAGGGACAATTTCAGAAAGTGGATGAAATAACCAGGGGGACAGCCATTTTTTACTTGATTCTGATCATTGGGGAGGAATAAGTTGTGGATCTGAAGGATAGATGGCAATTTGAGTAAAAGGTATCACAAAATAGATTTCATTATTCTAAGGAAAAGAAGGAGTGAGCAGCAGAATAGGGACAAATGGACTTAAAAAAGGCTGACTTTGACAAACTCAGAAAACTGGTAGATAAGGTCCCATGGGAAAAAAAATCTAAGAAATAAAAGAGGTGCTGGCAGTTTCTCAAGGAGACAGTATTAAAAGGCACAACCAGAAACTATCCTGATGGAAGGGAAAGTTAGGAAGAATATGGTTCATCAGAAACTCTTTAAGGACCTGAAAATCAAAAAGAAATCCTACAAAACATGGAAACAAGGAAGAATTACTAAGGAGGAGCACAAAGTAAAAGCACAAGAATGTAGGGACAAAATCAAAGAGGCTAAGGCACAAAATGAGTTACACCTAGCAAGGGACAAAAGCCAATAAGAAGAGGTTTTTTAAATACATTAAGAGCAAGAGAAAGATGAAGGGAAGTCTAGGTCCTCTACTTAGCAGTAAAGGAGAGCTAATAACTGATGACATGAAGAAGGCTGAGATGTTTTATGCCTATTTTGCTTCAGTCTTCACTAAGAAGGTTAATTGTGACCAAATAGTCAACACAATTAATATTAACAACAAATGAGAAGGAATGCAAGCTTAAATAGGAAGAACAGGTTAAAGAATATTTAGATAAATTAGATGTATTCAAGTTGGCAAGGCCTGATAAAATTCATCCTAGGGTACTTAAGGAACTAGCTGAAGCAATCTTTGAACCATAAGAAATTATCTTCAAGAACTCATGGAGGATGGGTGAGGACCAGTCAGCCTAACTTCAATACCTGGAAAGATACTGGAACAAATTATTAAACAATCATTTTGTAAGCACCTAAAGGATAATAGGATTATAAGTAATAGCCAGCATGGATTTGTCAAAACCAAGTCATGCTGTGCCAACCTAATTTCCTTCTTTGAAAAGACTATTGGCCTAATGGATGTGGGGAAGCAGTAGACATGATATATCTTGATTTTAGTAAGGCTTTTGACACAGTTCCAACATGACATTCTCATCAGCAAACCGGCAATGTGGTCTAGATGAAATTAATATAAGGCGAGTGCACAACTGGTTGAAAGACAACTCAAAGAGTAGTTATCAAGTGTTAGCTGTCAACTGGGAGGACATATTTAGTGGGGTCCCGCAGTGATTAGTCATAGGTCTGGTACTATTCAATAGTTTCATTAATGACTTGGATAATGGCGTGGAAAGTATGCTTATCAAATTTGAAAGCAAGCTGGGATGGGTTGCAAACATTTTGGATCAGAATCCAAAATGACCTTGACAAATTAGAGATTTCATCTGAAATCAACAAGATGAGATTCAATAAAAACCAAGTGCGGAGTATTACACTTTGGAGGAAAAAAAATCAAATGCACAACTATAACATGGGGAATAACTGACTAGGTGGTAGTACTGCTGAGAAGAATCTGGGAGTTATAGTGGATCAAAGACTGAATGAGTCAACAATGTGATGCTGTTTTGAGACAGGACACTAAGAGACGAAGGGAAGTCTGCTAAACCAGAAACCATGCCCCAAACTGAGAAGCTCCAGACTGGTAGGAAGTGACCCAGGGGGAAATGTAATTTGAGGTAGCTCAATAACTGGGCCTGATGTTTTGACAAACCCCTAGGGCTCTGGGTTGGGACCTAGTGGAGTGGGTAGGCCTGGGTTGCCCTACCTTGCCACTCTCCTGCCTTCCCATAGTGACAGAACCTCTGTGGGAGCAACTGAGCCCTAAATTGGGAGCCCTGGACTGAGTAGGCCATTAGAAACCGTAAGGCCATGACCTGACCACTAAGCCAGCTGGTCACTGGACCTTCCCACTTCTGATGTTTTAACAGGAATGTTGTATGTAAGACATGGGAAGTAACTGTTCTGCTCTATTCGGTACTGGTGAAGTCTCAGCTGGAGTATGATTCTAGGTGCCACACTTTAGGAAAGATGTGGATGTATTGGAGAAACACCAGATGAGAGGAACAAAATTATAAAAGATTCAGAAAACCTGACCTATAAGGAAAGTTTACAAAAAATGAGCATGTTTAGTCTTGAGAAAAGACGACTGAGGAAAGACCTGATAAGTCTTCAAATATGTTAAGGGTTGTTATAAAGAGGATGGTGATCAATTGTTTTCCATGTCCACTGAAGGCAGGACAAGAAATAATGTGCTTAATCTTCAGCAAGGGAAAATTTAGGTTAGCTATTAGGAAAATCTTTCTAACTATAAGATTAGTTAAGTTGTAGAATATGGTCTCTAAGGAGACTGTGGAATCCCCATCACTGGAGGTTTTTAAGAACAGGTTAAACAAACACCTGTCAGGGTGGTCTAGGTTTACTCAGTCCTGCCCTCAGTGATGGGGGGACTGGATTTGATGACCTCTTGAGGTCCCTTTCAGCCCTACATTTCTGATTCTATAATTTTTACCCCATATTGACAACACTTAGTAGGCCAGATTCCTGCATCCAGTCAAGCTATGCTTGACACAGGATCTAGGGGGCGGGGAGGGGAAGGGAGAGGTAGTTCTAAGCCACATTTCTGTTTCCCCCACCCTGAGGCTGACTGAGGGCTAATTCAGGCCCCAGAACAACATAAAAATGCTCATATTGGGTCAGACCAATGGTCCATCTAACCCAGTATCCTGGAAATGAGTGGTGTAGCACCAGCTGTGCCAGCTTTAGGTCACTCAAGGATTCCACAGTGTCACCGACATTCCTAGCAGCCCCATAAGGGTAGCTTTCTGTCTCCTTTGTGCTGCATGAGCAATGCAAAGCAGCTGGCTGAAGGGCCAAGGAATTAGCCCCTTGGATCTAAAACTCACTATATCTTTAGTAGGGCAATGCATCCTTGTCCCTCACATGCATTGGTGAGGTGGTGCACTCTGAATTCTGTACTCAGCTGTAATTGTTTAAATCCAGAGGAATGCTCAGGAGTCAATTCTTCTTTTAATTAATGCACTCAACTCCCATTAATTAATTGATCTTAGAAGTTTCTTAATTGTGTTGTCCCTGAGACATCCTGTGAGAGCCTCAGGGAAACAGCAAACCTACTATCATCTTACTTCAACATATTCTGGTACAATACAAATAATAAAACAACAAACAACTTAAAACAGTCCCAATATCAGACCGTGTTACACGGACAAGGATCCTTAAGAGAAGGGTTTAAGAGTTTCAAAAAAAGTCAAACCACCTTGCTCAATGGAACACGGAAGCTTATTCTAGCTGTCCAGAACTGCAACCCCAAAACTCTGCCGAAACAGCCAGTGTTAGCTCCAAACACTTTAAAGTGCACAGAATAGTTAAAGTGGAGGGTATCTGATACTTTCAGAGAGGAAAAACATGAATGTAAGTGTACTGGTGGAAAATAATACCGGGTTAAACTGGAATCCCATTCTCTAAAGGCTGAATCTCAAAGACTGTACTCAGCTTTTGCTTAGATCTTAGACAAATGTCTGTGGCATTTGCCTGAATAAGAACTGAGAAAGAAAACCTCAGCATTTGGCTCTAAGAGATTATCTGTCTATTGTAACAAAGTTCCTCCTCTACCTTGGTGGGTCCTGCGCTTATTGGCAGATTTTCTCGCCTCACAGACTCACACTGTGGATCAGGAAACAGCCTAGACCTTCTCCTCTGGTAGAAGCCACAGTCCAGGTCAATTCCTCCTGTGTTTGATCAGGAGTTGGGAGATTTGGGGGGAACCCAGGCCTGCCCTCTACTCAGGGTTCCAGCCCAGGGCCCTGTGGACTGCAGCTGTCTAGAGTGCCTCCTGGTACAGTTGCATGACAGCTACAACTCCCTGGGCTACTTCCCCATGGCCTCCTCCCAACACCTTCTTTGTCCTCACCATCAGACCTTCCTCCTGATGTCTGATAACGCTTGTACTTCTCAGTCCTCCAGCAGTATGCCTACTCACTCTCAGTTTCTTGCATGCTTCTTGCTCATAGTTCCACACATGCATACACTTCTGCTCCCTTTGGCCTGACTGGAGTGAGCCCTTTTGTAGCATCAGAGGGGCCTTAGTTAGAGTCAGGTGCTTAACTGGCTCACCTGACTCTTGGCAGGTTAATTGGAGTCAGGTGTTCTCATTAGCCTGGAGCAGCCCCTGCTCTGGTCACTCAGGGAACAGAAAACTGCTTATCCACTGGCCAGTATATCTCCCTTCGACTACTCTGCTGTTCCCAACTGGCCTGGGTCTATCACACTGTGCATTTCTAATCAGCATTCCACTGTACCAGGGAGACAACCCAAATGTAAGACTTAGCAAGGGTGTTATGTGTCTGACTGGGATGCATTCTGTGTTCCTCCCTACTGTGTCATTTTACACCTATGTATTTCCCTAAAAAACAAAAGGGTTTCCAGATAATACTGAAAGGAAACACTTTGCTGTAAAGTGCCTCTCCTCCCCTCCCAACTCATTTCTTTCAGCTGAGGGTTCCACCACTAACTTGCACTCCAGGACCCACTCCTCCTCTTCCTCAGTCTGTCTTCCTTCTTCCCAAAAGTGAAGGCAATTACAAAAAAACACATTAAAAGTAAAAGGAAAGAAAACCAACATAATTACCAAGTCCCATGCATGACATAAAGAAACAAATGCACAATATGTTTGACCCCTCATCCTCCTCTTACCCCTAATGTCTATTGTTCTCACTCACTGTGTTACTGTTACTACTTCAGATCTGTTTTTAGAAGTGCCTATCCAGAGCCTGAGGTGCTTGAACGCACATTACAAATATACAAAACATATATCTAACTTTGACCATACACTCCTCAGGACAAGGACTATATCCTCTGTAATATACTCAGCACATTTAGAGCATGAATAAATTGTAAACAACAGTAATAAACAATCGCCTGTGCTATATTTATGAGTTTGGTCTATGAGGCTGCTCCGCCAATGACCCTGAAAATTATTGATGAGACACAGGGTGGTAGCATTAAAAAAATCAAGCTATTCTTTCTATCTTTCTTCTGAAAAGTTTGACTCCAAATCCCAGGAGAGGTGACACAGAGCAACCATTTTGCTTTTGATGTGGATGGGAAGGGATTTGGCTTTTTATATCAAAGCTAGTTGGGAAGAGGAGGTGGGTGGCCATGAAAAAGAAAATCCAGGCAATTATCTGCACTGGTTTATAAGAAATGCACATTCTATGATTTTGGGAGGTGGAACACTCTGGAACATGTGCTAATGTGATTCCTCTGGAGGCCAGCAGATGTGAGCCAAACACTCATATCAAATAAAGGGGGTGGGGAGTTCCTGTCCTAATTGAGAACACACTTGTCTGCAGGGTTCAGTGTTGGGAATTCTGACAGTGCTTTTAGAACAGAGATTATTGTGTAGGTGTTGGTATTCACAAGAGGCAAAACAAAAGCTGATGGAAAGAGGCATCTCTGACAACTTATCCCTTAGAATACTGTACTCTCTCCTATTCTCTTTCTTCTCATTACTCCACCACTTTGATCTCTGTCTTCCTATTACCTGCTCCTCCCTCTCCTAGCAATCTGTTCTTACTTCTCTAACCCTCTCCCTGCTGACCACTGTAATATGTTCCCCCTCAAGCAAGCCAATAGGCTCATGCTGCCCACACACTTTTCACTGTCTCTAGTCCCAGCTCCCTACTCTTCTCATGGCTGGCTTCCACCTTTGTTACTCGCTACCCATAAAATGAGCTCCAAAAGGGATTCCCTACCTATTGCTGACTCCTGGCCTGAGGGAGGAGTCAGGACCTGGTAGCATGGGAAGCTGAGTCACATTAGGAGTGACAGGTGAGGAGGAAAGTTTCTGGCAGGGAGAACCATGACAGGTCACACTGTATGGCAGGCTATTAATGTACCTTGCCTCTTAGCGGCCAGGAGTCTTCAAAGCTTCCCAGAACACCACCACTTAGTGACACCACAAAAGTCATAGAATTTTCTACATATTAATAACTTAGGACTTAGCTATTTTTCACAGGGTTTAACTCACAAGTTTCCAAATGATATTTTGTTAATATGCTAAGACTATATTACAATTCTTTCATATCCAACCTCAGGGGATCTTTTTATTTAAAGATGAAGGTAAAGGGATGAAAAGATTTCTGCAAATTATCTATCTGTTAATGGTTCACTCAGTTCACTCAAAATAAGAATAATAAGATTTCCCACTAAAAACTAAGGTAGAAAAATCACTTTAAGAGCCTGATCCTGCTGTTGTTGCTAGGAGAAAGCCCCCATTTTTTCTTTTCAGTGGGAGTTTTGCCTTCAGAAGGTCTGCAAAATCAGACACTAAAAGTTTGGCTGAAAGGAAAGAGACTACAGAAAGTGTCTGTCAGCTTCAATCACTTTTTCAGAACCACCTCTCTCTTCTAAAAAAATTAAGTTTTCTCATATATGGGGCAATATTATGGACACACAATAAACCCTGATGATGAAACCCCACCTTATAAATGTTATATTTGGTAAATATGAAGACTGAATACCAACCTATGACTGTATATATAAATGCTTGAACCAAAGCCATTGATTTTAATGTGCTTTAGCTCAAGCTCTATGTATTTAGAAGAATTTGGTTGATTCTTTCTTAAATTCTTCTTGTTGTTGTTGGTTTATAGTGCCAAACACACACAGACCCCTGGAACTCTTCAGGGTCAATGATGATTTTTGAAGATCCTTCTGCTGCCAATCATGCTGCTCTGAACTAGGGGATTAAGTGCCTTTTAAGCACTTACCAGGCTTGGCTGTCACCCCATCACGGCTGTCTTAGCTTTTTGATGCTTTTCATTTCAGGCAGAGCCGCCCAGAGGATTCAGGGGGCCTGGGGCAAAGCAATTTTGGGAGCCCCTTCCATAAAAAAAAAAGTTGCAATACTTTAGAATACTATATTTTTGTGGGGGCCCCTGCAGGGCCTGGGGCCTGGGGCAAATTGCCCCACTTGCTCCCTCCCTCTGGGCAGCCCTGATTTCAGGCACTGCCATGTAAACCCATGCATGCAACCATGTCAGCAGGTAGGAAGAAGTAGCACAAGCAGATGACCATATTGAGAATATACATGATAATTGTGAGAAAACTGGATTAATGTCAAAAATTAGGGAGGAACAGCAATGTAAAGTGAGAACAACTAAAGGGGACATTGGGAACTCAACATAGAAATCTTTTCCTATTTTAAAGTTAGAAGATATGCCCTGTAGACGTCATGACAAGGGATGGGTGAAACAATTCGGATAGAGTAACAACTTGCATATAATTTTGCCCAAAACTTTAAACAAATTTTATTTCAGATCCTAAAAAGTTTGGGTAACTTCTTTGCCTGTCCTCCTATTGTTTTCTAGGTCAGCTGCTATCTCTGCACATCCAGATTCTGGCCATGAGTGGAAGTGCCAGTGCCAAAATGTTTTGAGAAAGACTGTTCTTATTAGATTCCATGGCCAGACTTCCAGAAGCAATAAGTAAAGTTCTGATGAGCACCAGAAACCAGTCTAATTTCTGAACCACTTGTAATTCACCATGAAAGAGTTCCAGCACTAGATGGAAGAAAATGAGAGGAGGGAAGCATTGGATTTACAGAGCAGCTGAAAAACGATCAGCTTCAGAACACTATGATTTTTTCCTATCCAGTATTCCTCTAGTTCTTGCTCAGATGCACTGCCAGATCAGAGACCTAAGATCCATTTACACATCTGAAGTAAAATTCTGACCCCTTTTTGAAGTCAATGGCAAAAGTCCCATTGACTTCAGTGGGGTTAGGATTTCATCCTGGACTCTTGTTCCTCTGGGCCACCAAGGGTCACTTTGTGTTTCTGGAAAAGGGGAGAAAAGGGATTGAACACTTTGTGTTACTCTGAAGTGACTTCTCTCTTGAAACACTGATACAACTTGGAGCCTTGGGGATAGTAGGGAAGAGCTACAAACTGGGAAAAATTGCAGGAGGTGCATTCACAGAGCATTGGACCCCCAACAAAGAAAGTGTGTGTGTGCGTGTGTGCGTGTGTGTGTGTGTAAACTGCTTTTAAATTAAAAACGAGATTGTGAAAGATTAAATCAAGAATCTGAACCGTTCAGGAATAATGAAGGGATCAGAGAGAAGAATGGAGCCTAATTTTGGGGTTATAGACCAGAATTGTTCCAAAATTTCCTCAGAAAGTGCTGAGACTCTGTGTGTCATCACACAGTCACTGATTAGGTAGACTGTTTCCCTCAGCTTTCCCACAAACACTCTCTATGAACCTTTATTCAGCTGAAAAAATTACTTAATGGAGTATAAGGGATCAAAATGAGAATACCTGATTTTTCAAATAGCTGAATAAAATAGCTATTTCCCTCAGTACGCTTCTGCATCCTTTCCTCCTTAAGAAGAACAAAGGTATCCATTATCAGAACCAATGCTGATCCTAAAGTACAAAGATAACATGGTAACAAATATTAACTTACAGTTAAAAAAAGAGAGAGAAAGAGACAGATACTGGTACATTAAATGAGTACTAACAGATGATGCAAAGACAGAGGGCCAAATTCAGAGGTGATGTAAATGATGGTGTATATTACACATCACATAGTCCCTTTATCTTACACCTTCTTACACTTTCCAGTTGGCAGTATTTCCATCTACAAACCTAGCCCTTCTTCCCTGTCAGCACACAATTTAAAATGAACGTATTAGCACATAACTTATACCGCCCCATTTATGTCACCTCTGATTTTATCTCAGAGAAATAGGAGGAGACATTCTACAACTGTTCTAATCTGTGATTAGCACAATTTTACATAACAAATTATATGGCTATTGCTTTTGACATTCTCAGTTATTTTATGACTCACCACCAGAAATCCGCATTGCTCAATGCAAGACAACATTGCCTGCAATAATGTTTGAGGGCAAGAAAATGTAAATTCTTGTGGTGTTTATTACACAATTTAGATCACAACTGTTAAATGGACTCATATCATGTTGCACAGCCGCTGGCCTGAACACATTTTGCTTATATAGCACATACATTGCCAGTCAGTTGGAGACAGGTAGGATATGTTACTACTGAAAACTGTTCTGAGTGATCAGGGTTATCTATACAGCATTAAAGAGATTTTTTTCAGTCATCCTCCAAGAGATCGTACCGCATTATCCTTGGGTTCAATGTTGAAATAAGTAGGTTGAGTGGTATTATGGCATCCATATAGAAATGCTATAATATACCCACACTTGACTGATGATATAAAGAAATAAATAGCAGCAGCATAGTTCCTAATTTAAATATTAATTGTCCAAAGGTATGTCTACACAGTAACCTCCTCCTATGGTTTCAGAGCCTGCGTCAACTGACTTGGGCTCCTTCTACAGTGCTAAACAGCTACAGTGTAGCTTTTTGGGCATGGGCTGGTGCCCAGGCTCTTAGACCGTCCCCCCTGCTTGCTGGGATTCGGAGCCCAAGCTCCATCCTGAGCCTGGAAGTCTACACTGCTCTTTTTAGCCTTGCAGAGCAAAACCAAATCAGTTGGTCCAGGCCCTGTGACTCACTGTCATGGGTCTTTTTTTGCTGTGTAGATGTACCCACAGGAACTTAAGTTTTTGTGGGGGATGGATTATCCAGTTGAATTCAGCATCAGTGGTCACAACCTGTAGATTTGATTCTTGGCAACAAATCTAAGTTTCCAAAAAAAACCAGGAAGTTGATGCGTTTGTCATCACTTACAATCAAATGTCAACATAAGGATCACATTTGAAGCAATTTCTCTATTTTTGTTGATTTCTTTCAAAAGTAGGAAAGAATTTCATTACTTGTTGTGGTCAGCTCAACTGCAGGAAAAGAATGTTATGACTGGTGGGAGTTAGGGGTGCCAACCCTCCAGGATTGTCCTGGAGTCCCCAGGAATTAAAGATTAATCCTTAATTAAATATGTCATGTGTGGAAACCTCCAGGAATACGTCCAACCAGAATAGGCAACCCTAGAGTGCTAGTTTGAACCAGTTCTATCTTGACTGTCATGCCATAGCACTAAGATGTGGAAGAAACTGGTGGAATTTTGCACATATACACAGTTTGATTTGGGAAGTTTGTGCTTTCATGGATTCATGCATAATTATCATTCAGATATAACAATAAGAAAGAGGAATTGCTCAAACTGACCCTTATAAATAGAACTCCACTGTAATTAGATGATGGAGAGATGGGTTCAAATCAAACTTGGGGTCTGAACTTGAACTTCTCATCCGCTAAGGGTAAGGCTGGAGGATTTGAAATCTGGATCTAGATCTTAATTTTGTGGCTTGGTCTCATCTCTAGTTCCATGGAAACATATATGTCAAGTGCTCCTGGAGTTTTACTATAAATTAAATTTATTTCAATGCTAATTTCCAACAATTCCTGTCCCATTCTCGAGAACCCTAGAATTTAGATGGCTGCATTGTGCAAACATTAAAAAAAAATTAAACACAAGTATTTGAAAGATGCAGAAACAAATATCAGTGGAACTGTCTTTTCTGCATTTTTACAATATTTCCATATCACTGGGTTTACAAGACGCAGCATCTTTACTTTGGCTATGTACACACCAAAAGTACAGTTATGTATAGATAGAGCCCTGTGTTATTTGTAAATATGAACTAACATGAAATAAAACAACAACAAAAATGCCTAAAACAAGGTAAAATGAAAAACATACCCCACAATGGCAACTCCTGGTACTCCTGTCCCCTGAGACTGGGCCTGGCTCCCAGCTTCAGGCTTTGAGACCTGGTGCACCGGGTTGCAGCATCGTTCATTCAAATTTGGCTCAGTTACCCAGGCTTCTGCTTCCTGGGGAGCAGGACCATGCATATCCTCTCCCCAATCAGGTGGATAAAATGAAACATGAAATTCCCCCAAGAATAAAATGAAAAATTTCAGACATTGAGATTCCATTCCTGGCTCTACCACTGACTCACTGTTTGATCTTGGGCAAGTTAAGTGCTAAGTATTATGATTATAGGAGCCAATGTCTGTAGCACGTACGTATAAACCTTCATAGAAATGGCTAATTTGACTGACTTCTGAGATTAACAACTTTTTAAAAATTAAATACTTTCTAATAAATAGTAAATGTGTATACTCTGATCCGGGTTTTTCTGAAGAAAATATTAATGAAGTAGGTCCTCTTCCTACTGACTTCAATAAAAGCAAGATTGGGCCACTAATCTTACAGTTACATGTGCTAGATGCTATCTGTGTACCATATGTAAAGAAATGGACCAGTTACTTAAAGAGAAAAAGTGCCCCTAATTAAAACATTTAGTTTATTTATCCACATAGTGAAAAATAATAAAAACAATACTTTGCACTTCGTAAAGACCCATCATCTGAGGATCTTAAAATATTGTATAGACAATATATTACAAACCTCATTACACTCTTAGAGGTATCAACAGGTAATGGATAATGAAAAGAAGGACATTTCTTTTACCATAGAAATGAAGCTATTTCAGGGTGAAACTTGGCAGCTGTTTAATATTAATAGTTTAAGACAGGAAGTGAAGGTTCTTGTAGTCAGCTCAAACTGCAAGACAAACTGTAGGTAGGAGGAATTTTAATTACCTGGATCATTAACGTGAGAGCCATATAAATGTTAATGAAAAATAAAGTTGGCAAGATTCTATTGCTAACATTTCTATCAAAAGGCCAAAAATCCTTTAAAATTGTGTCTAAAAGATGTTCTCAGTTACCCCAGTATAAACTGAGGGCTTGTCTACATGGGGACTTTAAATCGGGTTAATCTGGTTTGAAAAAGCTAGCATATACATGACACAATTCATTAGAGCATACTAACTGCATTTCTTATGAATTCTGGAGGCCTCTTTCAATGTTAACTGAGTTTGATGCAAATTGAATAGTTCAAGCTATTGCTCATGTGCACGCAATGCTACTGCACACTATTTTGACAGTCCTTCAATTGCTACCCCACACTGATTTGTGAGTGACCGTTACTGACCTATTTACCCATGTGCCCTTCACTGCTCTGGTGTTAAGTTTACTGGATGTCTGCTTCCTTTTTTAAAAACAGATGCAGGCCAGAATTTGCCTGTATGTTCCTGGATTTGAGTATATCAGCATTGCTGTGATTACTCCAGAAACCTTACAACACGCCTCAAACATCCGCTTGGAACTATGCTAGGACCCTAACTTGCATTGCCAGATGGGGAGATGCATTGATGTAACAAGCTCTTGTGGCCAGCCACTGGAATGAAGATCTTTTTGTGGACATTGCTAAGGAGTCCTCAAGGAGTCACAACCAGGATGCCTACCAGTGCAGGATACAGCACAAACAGCTCAGGAGAATATACATTAAAACCAAGGATACCAGAAAAAGTTCTGGCAGTTGAAATATAACTTGTTCATTTATTTTGGCCAGCTGGACAGGATTTTGATCAGTTATACCACAACTAAACATAAGAAAGTTGTGTACTGTGCTGCCCTTCTGCTATCCCCACCTCTTCCCCCCAAGGAAGGAGGAGGAACACAAAGAGCTGTCCACTGAAAACCAGGATCTCTTTGGGACTCAGAATCCTGACACCAGCCAAGGAGGAAACAAGCCCAACTCCTGCTGTGTAGGAATCGAGCCTACTTCCTAGCCAGAAACCCAAGCTGGGACTGAGGAGGGAGATCTTATTGAAGGACCCTTGCCATGTAAGTATCTAGCTTAACAATTTATTGTTATTATGCTACACTGCCATGCTAACTACTGTTCCTGGTGCTCAACTGTGGTGGCCATTATTGGCAGATAAAAGTTGGAGCCTTTTCAGGTATCCAGCCCCTTTCCTCCCTTCCTTGGCCCACGCTGTCCATTTGGAACCACACTCAACATGTTTTCAAAATGGTGGTTGCTCCTGCTAAAGTCCTATTAACTATTTTCAAGCCCACACCATGGAGGGTACATGCCCATCTACCTGTTTTCCTTTCTTCTTCCTGTCCTGCCCAGCAATACACCCTGCTCCAACTCCATTCACCAGCTCAAAATGGGGACTGACAATATGGCTCTGGCCCTTCCAAGGCATATTCAAATTGTAACTCTTCTGCCAGGTGGAGCTGGCAGCTACAAGGGCCGACTTCAGTATCTACATGTTCCTTTTTAACAATACAACAAAGAACTGGCTCAAGCCCCCAGCCAGTAACCTGAGAAAACTCAAGCCTCTTAAATAATCCACAGGCTTTACAAAGAACAGACACAAGGTAACCTAAGGATTGCCACAACTTGCCACCACTCCCACCCGTAAGAGAGACTGAACCTCTTACAATTCATCCCACCCCCTCTGCCAACCCCCACTCCCTGGGTTAACAACTGGATGTATAGCTGCACATTTTCAGCCCAGAGACTCAAAGCAACAGCAGTAGACATCTCAGACAGTATTGTCCTGGTTGTTTCCATTTGCTATTGGACATCTTGCTGGCTGCTCAAACCACTGTTCAAGGCTCGCACCTCAGTCCCTTAGCCATCATTAAGGCTGTCTCTCTTCCTCTCACAAATACTGTGCAAAATACAACATGCAGCAATAATGTAAGGTATATTTTTTCTGCAGTTTCCTACCTTTTCCTTTCATACTCTGCTGTCATTCTGCAAATACTGAAGTGATAGTTAAATAATTCCTTCATTCTGTCCAAGTAGCCTGTGGATAGTTTCATTAGCTAGGGCAGCAGAGGAGAAGACAGGTCTCCCAGGATAATCAATCTCCACACTATTAAAGTCTATAGTGATCCTGGGGGCAAACTGTCCTTATGCATGAAGGTTAATAGAGCTAAGTTCCAAAAGACCCTAGCACCATGGACCTTTCCAGACCACCCTGGATTTATGTTTGTAAACCTACCATGGTGGTCAACCAGCCTTTGAACCCCATGAAGGAATATTCCTTTGCATTTTTAAATTCTGAGCCCTGATTGGGTGAAATAATAGCCCCATCAGTTGCCCCAGTACAGTTCAGGTATCTCATGCGTGCAAAGCTGTCAATGTCCTGAGCGTTACCAGGCTTTAAAACCTGGTTATATGCATAGCATGATAAACCTGCATGACAATGGCCTGAACAATCGATCTCTCTATGGTAAAATGGCTAGCTGTGGACTGGTAGCATCTGGCAGTGGCCACCATGCAGATGAACACTTCTCCATGGGTATGGACCAACTTCTCCCTGGGTATGGGGCATAGCACATTGGTATGCTGCTGCTGCAGCTGTGGGGCTAGTCCATTACTTAATTCAAAAAGGTTGCCTTTGCCATCCTGAAATTCTCTTGCTACTGCTGGTCACCTAAGTCTGCAGAGTGATCCTTTCCCACCAATCAACACTAGTTTCCTGAGTCTGGAAACAGCAAAACATGGTGTGATGCTGCTCCGGGAACGGCTCCTGTAGTAGCAGTTGCTCAGTGTCATGCTCTTCCTTGTCCTCTTCCCACTTCCTCTGCTGCCATTGACTCTACTGCTGCTGCTGCTGGAGGAGATGTTGCTGATGCCACACCCTGTGTTCAGTGGAGCGACAGGCAAAGTCCAAAACCAAAACCACCTGGCTTTGAGAGCTGAATTACAGCTCAAGAAGCCTCTGCATATTCATAGTTGCCAGTATAGTGGTGCAGAACATTGGTGATTCATGCTAGCTGAAAGCAATTTGAAAATGGCACGAACCCACCCGGAATGAAAGCATAGGACATAGCGGAATTTTAAAATTTTGGCTTCTGCTTTGCACCCCATTATGCATAGCAAGAAAAAGCCCACAATGCACACTGCTCTGCAACGCAGCAAAGGACCATGGGTTATCCTCCAAGAATGCCATGCACTTGGTATGCAGCAAGTAGTCATTATATGTACACAATTATGTGCACTCATCCTATGTGCATGCGATTAGTGCTGTTTGTGTATTGTGTTAACTAACCTGCGTTAACTCAATCCAGCTTAAACCCTTTGAAAGAGAAGTCCGAATTCCCCTGAAGTATTTAAAGTCATAGACCAGGACCCCATGGTACTAGGCACTAGACAAACATATAACAAAAGAAGAGTTCCTGTCCCAGAGAGCTACAGCAATTTAAGTAAGTGTGTCAGTGGCTTTTAACACTATATTGGAGCACTGGTTCAGTACTAACTGTGAGGGAAGAGTGCCACCTGCTGAAATACCATCATCAATTTTTGGGGGAAAGGGAGATGAAGTGGATGACCTACTAGGTCTTTTACATCTCTATTTTCTATTTATTATTCAAGTCTTTGGAAGTAAATGAAGGAGGAACTGATTTTCGACTTTTAAAGTACGCACAGACACGCATGCATGCCCAATCCTGTCCCATTGTACTCCATGACAAAGCATCTATCACTTCAGCACAAGCAGAACTGGATCCCACAACTGAGATAAAGTCACCTGTTGCTGACTGTTCTTTCCAACATCTAAGATTAACAAAAAATTACACCTCTACCTGATTTGTCACACCATGAAAATAAAACAGTCTAGGATGGTTTTATCTGAGGCATTTAATTCAGGGCTACAGCCATACTCTTTTTCAAAAAGTTCAGCTGGATCATAAGTTCCTCATTGGCACAGGCAACACAGAACAGCCAAATAAATAGAACAAACTCGTTGCCAACATGACCTCTCATCCAACAGCTGTGCAGTTCTTATTCTTTTAGCCAGTGGAGATACAGTATAATGTATGTACAGAAGATGACTAAAATTTAATTTGCACCAGTTGTAGTACAGAAACATAAGCCAGTATACAGAGTTGAAATAATGTGGCTGGTACCATCTGTATATAATTGTTAGGGTTACATTTTCCATTACATTTTCTTCTGAAGGAAGGGGAGGATATACAACAGGGTAGCAATCATAACAATCATGCATTACAAAACATCAATCAAAAATCATACTTCCATTTACTACAGGGTGATCTGCATTTCATTCTGACACGTACAAACGGTCTATTTCTAAACAATGTCACAGAAAATTATATGAAATTAAATTTTTATTCCAAATATTGTAAAGCTATAGGCCAAACAGATGGACAGGTATGGCATTACTTCATTTGTGGCATGCTAAGCTTGGCTAAGGGCCTACAGAGCACAAATGTTTCAGTAGTCCTTAGGGGTTAACAGGCATTAAAATCAATGAGGCCCAGAAATTAAGAGATCTGGCAATTGTTGCTCTTTGTTTTAACCCTGGAAGAGACTGCTGGAGTGAGAAAATAGCTATTCTTGATTAATCAACCTGTCATGTTCAACTCTTTTAAACAGTTTCTTTAAAGGGGAACTACATAAATTATAACAAAACCAAAAATAAAGCAAAAAACAAACAAAGCAAAAATCACAACAAAATCTGTTTTAAAAGCCTCAATCTTGTATCTTTTTTGGAATGTAAATTAAAAAAACCCTATAAACATATATAAAGAAATACTTCAGACACACCACTTCCAAAATCACCTTCATCATAGGTCAATTACAAAAAGCTGAAAAAAGACACACATCCACACCTTACACAATGTGGGATCAGGGCCTTATTAACACTTGCAAACCTGTTTAACTTTAAGCATGTGAGTAGTCCCAGTTAAATGTGGGCAAAAGTGTTTGCAAGATCAGAGACTAATTCTGCAGATTAAAATAAAAATGAAAAACCATTTGCCTCTTTTACTTACCTGCCAAGTCCTTAGTTTCAGTTTTTGCATTTCCCTGCAAGTATTAATGAAATTATCAACATGAAATCTGAATGATTTCAAGCTTCTCAAATCTCTAATTAGAGCTACCGTTGAACAGAGTATTTTCCTTTATGATTCCTTGATGGCAACAACTCCTGCAAGGGAAATATCGACTGCTAAACTGGGGATTTTAGCAGGGAAGCAAAAGAAAAATCTGATTCTTTAAAAATATGTTTCTTTGAAATATATTTATTTGGTGGTTTAAAAATATTGTTATGAGATGGGTAAAACCTAGTTATGAGTTAAAAACCAATTGCGATTGATAGGTGTAAAGTCACCCTTCAATTAAAGTAAATGTAAGCATAAGTTTCTACATGCTGGATAAAAGGTATATGTGGACCCACCCAGGATCTTTGGACTCAGTATGGTTTTGTGTCATGTGAGTATAGGAAGAGAACACACAGAAACTGAAAAAGACAAGGACAGAGATAGAGAGAGGCAGAGGCAAGAAAGCCAAGTTGGGGTACGTCTTCACTATCGGCTGTATCGGCAGGTAGCAATCGATTTCTCGGGGATTGATATATCGCGTCACATGTAGATGTGATATATCGATCCCCAAACGCGTTCCTGTCAACTCTAGAACTCCACCAATGCGAACAGCGGTAGCGGATTTGATGGGGAGCCGCGGACATCGATCCTGCGGCGTGAGGACGGTAGGTAACTCAATCTAAGATACTTCGACTTCAGCTACGTTATTCACGTAGCTGAAGTTGCCTATCTTAGATCGATCCCCTCCCCTACTGTAGACCAGTCCTAGGAGCCTGTAAGAAAAGTGTAACACTGGAAGAACCTAGGGAAAGAGCTTTTAGGTCCAGTGTTTGCTAAAGAGGCAAGGGGACTGTAAGAAAAGAAACTACTTTTCTTCTTGGTTCCTTCTGCATTCAGAGACACAAGACTTCATACATCTCTTCTCAATAAACAAGATTGCACCAAGGAAAATACCTGACTCTATCAATTTCTATTTGCAACTGGAACACTCCCAGGGCCCTGAACTTTGACTAGCCACTTTGGGTCGAAAAGGGGCAACAATACGTAAATAGAGCCCAAAATGTCAAAAGCAACCTCTAAAATTGCCCCCAGAGTTTTGTGCAGCCACATTTTCTCGGTGATCATTTTTCTTTGTCTGCAAAAACTTACATTTGCACATGCCATCTACATCTATGCTCTGAAATTGGGTAGAGGACTAACCACCTGCTTTGCATGAGCCAATGCAGTTGCTGGGGCAACTTGGAGCTTTTATACATAGAAACAGTTGGATGTACAAAATAAGGGTGCAATATTAGGTTAGGGACTGGCTCCTTTGAAAATCTGACCCTTAATATTTTTCCTACTTATCTGGGAATGTAAACAGTGTGGGGGAAAATATTCTGAAAAGCATTTGCAGTTCATCTTCAAAACTACAGGGAATATTTCTGGACATATACCTGTCTGCATATGGCACTTCTGTGATGTCTTTCAAGAATACAACTGCAGCCAGTTGCTGCAAAGCAAGGAACAGTTAGAAAAATCTACATAAAAAAGGCTTGCCAGCATTTGCAGATCCATCATTTTTAAGTATGAAATCTCTGGAAAAACTGCTCCAGACCAAGACTTTGATGGATAGGTACTGGATGCCCTTCCAATGAAATCAAAGAACTAAGGCTTAATTGTTTTAACTATTAGAAACTGATCTGGCTTTTTGGCAAATGCTGTTTATGAAATGCTACAGGAAAATAATTTATTGGCCATCATTTTGGTGTTCAGGATGAAAATATTCTTTAGAATCCTTTTTGAACCCACCGATGCCTAGAATGAAATTCAGAGCAGTGGTACATGGGTTAAGCTCCTGTCCCCTTGTTCTTAAAATATTAAAACGCTGTTCAGATTTCCACATAACTTGGAACTGTAACAGTGCAATGCATACTTAAAACTAATTGGCAGTGAAGTGTTGCTTTAGGCTTACAAACACTGTCTTTTTCACTTCTGGGGCCTGGGTTTAGTCCAGCTTAATCCAACTAAAAATTGTTGTCATGAAAAGTCTGAGACTGCCTGGAAATGGGAGAATTTGTAGTTGCTTGCCTAAAAATCTTCCCTTGTCAAAGGAATTGATCCACATATTCTCAGTGTGGGTTGTTGCCTTATGCAGCTGTAGGGGGCAGAATCAAAGCTGACTGCACAACTAACTAGGGACTAGCCCTCACCTTCCAGAGATGACCTCAGTTTCAAGATGCTTCCAAAGCTAGTCGCTCTAGACTGTAAAACAAAGAATGAATCTCTCATCTGCATGTTAATACTTAGCAAGATAACATTATGAACAAGAAACATTTAACTACCGCAGAGAACTTTAACAACAAGTTAGACAGATCTCCCTTTTTCAGGGAGGACTGGATCTAGCCAGGGCTGGTGCAACCCTTTAGGTGACCTAGGCAGTTGCCTAGGGCGCTGGGATTTGGGGAGCGCCATTTTCTTCTGCAGCAACTGCGGCGGCCGGATTGTCGGCTGCCCTGGTCGCCGCCGGCATTTAGGCGGAGGGAGCTGGGGCAGAGGAGTGCAGGGAGGGTCATCTGCAGCAAGTAAGGAGGGCGGTGGCCATGGCGTGCTCGGGGAGGAGGCAGAGCAGGAGTGACCTGCTTCACTTCTCCCGCCTCCCAAGCTTGCGACGCCAATCGGCTTAGGTGCTGCAAGCCTGGGAGGCGGGAGAAGTGAAACGGCCACGACATGCTCGGGGAGGAGGCAGAGCAGGGGTGAGCTGGGGCGTGAGGGGGGGTGCCTCAGGGTGGAAGGTAGGGGCATGGGGATCTGCCACAAGGGGGATGCCTCAGGGTGGGGGTGTGGGTCCAAGGTGGAAGTTTTGCCTAGGGCGCGAAACATCCTTGTACCGGCCCTGGAGCTAGCAAGCAAGGGAAAATTTTCAGGTAAGCAACCACAAATTCTCCAACTCTCTTCACAAATCCACCATGTGTGACTTTCTCAGAAACCACACAATTCCTAGGGAGGGAACAAAATAATGTCATTGAGAGAAAGGATTCCCTCACTCTAAGGAATCACCATAGTGTGCAGGATCCAGCTGCCAAAGACTGCATCATCTGAACACTGAGTATCTAGCTTGTAAAACTTGGTAAATGTATGCAGGGATGACCAAGCTGCAGCTTTACAGATTTCATTGTAAAGAGCCTGCCCTTTCCCAGTCCATGATGCTGCCAATGCTCACACTGAGTTGAGCTCTGGTGAACACTGGAAGATTGAATCCTTTGTCCCATATGCCTGGTAAGGATCTGACATTGCAGATCTAACACCAAAAGCTATAGGCATCCAGCATCTCTGACGTTCCCTTGTTGTCAACAGGGGAGATGGATGAAATAGAATCCTGCCAGTCCTGGAAGGTCAGGCTGCATAGGACGTCCTATTGGAACACCCAAAGCCTGAGGCTGCCTGAACGGTTCGCTCCCACTACAGGAAGTCAGCCACATGGACCATCTGAACAATTGTGCAGATTCCCGGCTGCTGCTGTGTTGGGCCCTGCACTTTCCTGCCTCCTGCAATCCACATTCAACCCTGTTCCTGACTCCTGCACTACTCCTGTCCTCACTCCTAGCTCCTACCTTGCTCCTGACCTGTGCTTGACCCTTGCCTCACTCCTGACTATTGGCTCTATTCCTGTCTCTGACATCCTTGGCTCTGGCATTTGGTATCTGACTCTGGTTCTGACCCCTGCTTTTGTTCCCCAACCTAGACACCCACTCCACCCACTAGATCCCACTCCTGCTTAGGGTTGCCACCTTTCTAATTGCTGGTAACTGGACCCCAATGGCCCTGCCCCTGCTCTGCCTCTTCCCTTGAGGACTTGCCCCTTTCTCTGCCTCTTCCCTCAAGGCTCTGCCCCTTCTCTGCTCCCAAGGCCCCACCCCCTTTTCTCACTCTTCTGCCTCCCTTCCCCCATTGCTCACTGGATCATCTCCACCTCCTCAATGCTCCAAGCTGGGCTCCCTCTCCTCCAGGGCTGGGATGGGAGCTGCTGCAGCCTGACAAGGAACCTGCCTGCAGGTAGGAGGCAGCCCTGACTGAGTAGGGACTGGCGAGGGTTAATTACCCGGCAGTTCTCCCCGCCTTGCGGTATCTGCACTTTGGGTGTCTGCCTTTGACCTGACACTAACAGGCCCCCTTTTCGACCAGACTTTCTGGTAAAAAAAAATGGGCACCTGGCAACCCAAAAGGGCACCTGGACACAGAAGCCGAAAACTGGACTGTCTGGGTAAAACCTGGATGGTTGGCAACCCTACTGCTGCTTTGACCAGTAGGCCAGACAGCTTAAGTCCCAGTTCCTAACAACCCCTCACCAAAGCACCAGCGTAGTCACTGTGAGACTGATGATTCTGATGCTTTAGAACTTCTTTTTCTTGGATAAAATAAGACCAGAAAGGCTGTTTTACTTATGCTCTCAATTCTTTTCAGATTAGCCTTTAAGGCTCACCTTATATCCCACAAATGCCATAGTTTCTCGTTTGCGGGAGAAGTATGTGGACAAAAAGAAGGCAACAAGATCTCTTACGCTGGATGAAAAATCTAATTTACTTTTGGAATAAAGGTGGTATCCACTCTCCAAACCACCGTGTGTTTGTGAAAGATGCAGCAAGATGGATCAAGTGACAAAGCTTCAAAAGCCCTTCTTTCTGAAGTGATAGTGATCAAAAAAGTCTTTTTGATAAACAAGTAATATAATGAAACTGATTTCAGAGATTCAAAGGGTGCCTGTAGTAAAGCATTGAGCTCAATGTTCAAATTACAAGATGGAGCTCTGTGCATCTTAGGGCGCTCAATTGTTACACTTCTCTAATGAAGCAACAATTGTCCTTATGGTAGGAAATTGAATATTTTCTGGATACTCTCAAAATTGCAGATAGTACAGAAACATGTTCTTTCCAGGCATTAGCCTGCAATCTGATACCGATTCTTATCAAAACTTTAGAACATGAGCAGGAGGGGCTCCAGGCAACAGCACAGTAAGCCTACTTTGCCTACATGATACTGAATACATCTCTCTCTACACCAAGCTTTGAATTTAGATCAGATCCCTGAGCAAGCCCTGTTTGTTGATTTTTCTCCTCAATGCTAACAGCGTTGGAAGATGACCAGTGGAGTAATCATTTTGTGCAAGAAACGTCCTTTCAAGATTTAACTTGCTTGGATCCTGGTGGGAAAAAATGGACCCTGGGACAATAAATCTGGACTCTGATTCAAGAACAATGGTGGCTCCACTGATATGTTCATGACGTCAGGAAACCAAGGCCTCCTTGGCAGTGGGGCGGGGGGGCACTGAGATCACTTCATCTGTCTTCTTTCAGATCTTCTGCATTACCCTAGTGTTACTGGGGGGGAAAGCATAAAGTAAGCCTTTTGACCATCTGAGCAACAGGATATCTAAGCCTAGGGCTGCTGGGGGCAGAGACTTCCTTTTTCTTGCAAAGTATTGGTGAATCTTCTGGTTTGCCTTGGATGCAAAATGAACCAGAATCACAACTCTGAATTTTTTGATTATCAATAAGAATAATTTGGTGTGAAGACTCCATTCTTTCATTGATTTTCCTGCTGCTCAGCCAGTTGGCTTTCACATTTTTACTGCCCTTGATATGCAAGGCCCTGATAGACTAGGTGGGCCTCTGCCCACTGCATCATGAAAATCCCATGAGCCCTTACCAGTCTGATGGTTTGTGTATGTTGCCAATGTATTCTGTCATTACCAGAATATGACTATTTGACAATGCTGGGGCCAGTTGTTGAAAAGTATACTTTATTGCCTATAGCAATTACTTTATGTTTTTCTTTTGCTCTGAGAACAACTGCGTCCCTTGAGCCACTAAGTTCTTGGAGAACACTCCCCATCCTTCCAGACTGGCATCTGTTGTTACAATAACCTCTCTGGCTCTTCCAAGGTCATCCCTCCCTGGAATCTCTTTGGACTCATCCACCAAGCCAGGAATTCCAAGACAAGTGACGGAACGTTCACTTTCCGAGATGGAAAAATAAGAAAACGGTGGTGAAAAAAGAGCAGGAAACTCTAGAACAGGGGTCTCAAAGTCCAGGCCTGCGGGCCATCTGCGGCCCGAGAACCTCCCTACTGTGGCCTGCAGAGGACAGATGCAGGCAGACACGCTGTCGGCAATGTCTAGTGCAGGTGCTGCCTCCCGCAGCAATCATTGGCTGGAGAAGAGGGACATAGATACCATCTCTAGTTGCTGGGCAGAGTCAGCCATGGAGGCAGCATCATTAGTTGCCGGGCAGAGTCATCCAGCATCACTTTTTTCCTCAATGACTATAAACAAGTCAAAATACCGAACACAACTATCTGATGCACACCTTGCTGCAATCCTGAAGATTTCAACTGCTCAGTCACTGAGGCCAAACATCAACAAACTGACAGGACTGAAGCATTGCCAGGTGTCTGGCAAACGCTAAAAACTCTCTGGCAGGCGAAGAATTGTATAAAGTTGTATGACAGTTTTATTATTTCTAAGAAATTCAAAAGAAAAAATACAATATAAACATTTTCTTTTCTGAACACCATCTTCAGTGACATTATTGGCCTGCTGGAAGGATTTGAGGACTTGCCCTAGCCCTAAGGTAAATTGAATTTAAGACCCCTGCTCTAGAGTCCTCATATAAATTCTTACCCAAGGCATTACACTTATGCAGGATACAATCAATTCTACAATACTTGTTACTATCATCCTCAGGAGGGTATAGCTGCTGATCTGATTTTGTCCTATCTTTTGGCTGGTAGAAAGATTTTGTTGCTCTTTGCATCAATGTTTGAATTGTTGACTGAGTTATCACAACCATAGAATGGCAGGGTTAGAAGGGACCTCAGGAGGTCATGTAGTCCAACCCCCTCCTCAAAGCAGGACTAATCCCCAGACAGATTTTTGCCTCAGATCCCTAAACAGCCCCCTCAGGGATTGAGCTCATAACCCTGGGTTTAGCAGGCCAATGCTCAAACCACTGAGCTATCTCTTTAGATGAGGTACTAACCAAAATGTCATCCAGGAAAAGATATACCTGTATCTCCTCCTGCCTGAGACAAGCCTCCAGAACAACAAGGTCTTTTGTGAACACTCGAGGTATGGATGACTTTCTGAAAGGCAGCACTTTGTATTGAAAATGATCAGTCTCATGTGCGAATTATAGAACTCTCCTGTGTGCCTGGTGAATTGACCCATGAATGTAGGCCTTACCTTACAATCAGTCAGTTTGAGAACACCACTGGCAGATTGCCACTGCTATGAACTTCAAGATCTCCATCTTGAAGCTAATTCTCCTTATGAACTTACTCAGATGCTTTAAGTCCAACACCACTCTATTCTCCTTGGATTTCTTGAGTACCAGAAACAAGACTGAGTAGTGGCTGGAGTACATCTCCAGCTACAGAACTCTCTCTATCATGCTGATTCAGAAAACATGTTCTATGGCCTTTAGCATATTTCACCTCTTTTGTGGGTTTCAGGATACCAGAGAAAGGAGAAAACAGTGATTTGGAATCTTTGAAAATTCTAGGATATACTCTTGTAGAACGCTATCAAGGACTTTTCTGTCCAATGAGCAGAGAGGCCATTGGGTCTTGAATTTTAATAGTCTCTCACATACGTGTTGCTCATCAGAACTCACCTGAACGTAGGCAGGCATTGTTTCTAGTGTTTAAATTTGCATTGCAGGAAGACTGGACTCTTCCCTTTCTGGGTTTAGACATGTTCCATTTGCTTTTATTATACTTACAGGAGCATCCACGAAAAGAATATTTAGATCTGTAATAAGATCAGCTATTCCTTTTCCTGGATTTGGAGTTGGGAGGGGAGGGGGTTTTTAAGGGGGTTTGGGATTTTTTTGCTTTTGTTATTTACCTGAGGATTATACCACCACTTTGTTACTGACCTCCTGAATATTTTGAAGCCACTATCATGATTTTGGCCTTTATATTGCCCTTCCAGGTGTTGTAAGCAGATGCACCATCTGGTCACCACACTGGAGGCCACAGCATGTGCTGAAAACACCAAAATATCTCTGGTTGCATTGGCTATGAATATTGAAGCCATTGAGATTTTTTTTTAAACTCTGAACCTAAACACAATGATTTCTTAGCCTTTTTTGGCAGTGTGACTGCCAAATTGTCAGGACAGTACTATTCTTGCAAAATATTAGGCCAGAGTTGAAGGCTTCAGAGAGGAAGATTTAGCCTCAAACATATGACACCATATTTCCATTCTCTGGCTGTTGGATTCTTTCAGGAAAGATCCCCTTCTGTTGGGAGAGCAGTGTCTTTGACTAATGCTGAAATGGCCCCATCCACTTTGGGAAGACACACAAAATTAGCTTTGCTGTGGTGTATATTGTAGAATATTTGGGCATGTTTGGACAATCCATAGACTCTTCTGGTATCTCTCATTTGGACTTAATTACTCTTTCCAAAAAGACAAGAAGGGGAATGTGTGATTCAGATTTTTCCAACCAGTTGGAAAATATTTCTTTCTTTGTAATTTCTGTACCAATCTTCTCTTCTTCTTCCTTAAGGTCTTTTTTAATGGGTTCATTTGATGGCATACTCAAGTATCCAATCATCTTTCATAACATCTTTTCAAATGGTTCAGTTGGGAAAAGGTCCTTGTTTTGCTTCATCCTTCAATTCAGACTCTGAGATTGAGAATTCACACCCCTACTATGAAGAAGATCGTGATTTTACCCTGGACTTCTTTTTTCCTCTCTTGGACTTACATGTTCGAGCCTTCTTTTTCTTTGGTGAGGCCCATGAAGATGAGGAGGAAAATGAATTAAATAATGATGACGATGAAGAACCACACAAGACAATTCTATTCCTTTTATTATGTTTTTTTCTTTCCACTGGGTAACAATGCAGCATATAGGGGAAACTAAGGCACACACAGGAATTCATACAGAAAATTCCCATTTCATCACAGCCTTTAAGGAAGACACTTCAGCTGCTGCCTAAGGCTTAGAGTGTGGCAGGCTCTGAGATAAAGGCTCTTTTTGTGCCAAATCCAAGAGCTCCTAGCCCAAGAGGGAATTTCTTCCTGTAGAGGAGATTCCCTTCTTTCCCCCAGCAATGCATAATTCCTGACTTCTCCTGGGGCTAAGGAAAGGAGACTGAATTGCATGGCAAGGAAAGGGGTGAGGAGAGGATGATGAGACCCACATTGAGGGAGGGAATGTGCCCAAAATGGTCTTACCTGCTGCTCCTTACTCTGTCTAGGGTGCATTCAGCTGGTCCAGCTTATGTTTTCCCTGTGCTGGGCCACTGCTCTTTGAAGTAACCACCTCTGATGGCCAAAGGACTCTCCTTATTTTTCTGCCATCCTTTGAGATGTTTGTGGCCTGACTCCCGCTGGTGGGGTGTCTGGGGAACTGGCTCCTAGATTCGACTAAAGGCAGTCAAGGCTAAACCTTTCTGACCTGGAAGATGAGGTGGCTGGAGTACACAAGACACAAACCTCTCTTTTCTACACCCTCTGGCAGGGATACAGGGCTAGAAGACAGCCAATATCCCTCTTCAGGGTTTTTTTTTTTTAAACTCTCCCTTTTGCAGGAGGTGCTGGATTCAATGTCTGCCAGTAGCTACAAGAGGCAGAACAAAACTGAGGGGGTCTCCAGAAGGTGGAGTCTAGTCCTTTGTCAGCCATCCATTCAGCTTTGATTCTGCCCCTACAGCTATAGAAAGGTGATGAACAACACTGAGGATTTGTGAACTTAGCCCTGAGAGAGAGTTTTTTTCTGGCAGAATATATTTACACGGTGGTTTAGAGTCTTGTTTACCAATCATGGTTTTTCAAGTCATGTCCGTGTATGTTTGTTTATACAACAGATAGAGCCTTTCTCAAAAGCCATGTGAAGTGAACCAATGCTCTTGGAGAGGATAAGGGAAACTGGTATGGAAAATAAACATCTCAGTGGTCTAAGGGGCAGTTGAGCATCAAGGCAAAAATAAAGTCTTTGATTTGTTTTTACTTCTCTTTATGAAAGGCCTAACATGGTGTTGCTCCCTCCCTACCTGATGTAAATCTTTGTATCTGCAAAACTCAGCTATCCAAAGACATTTGTATTGGAATGCTTGTCGAATGATAAAGTACTTCAGAGATAAGTTTATATAAAAAGAAATTACACCTATCCTACCAGATCAGTGACTCAGCCTAATGTGCTAGTTTATAAGCTATTCTGGTCTTGAAAAATCATAGTTCAAGTCCTGGCAACTATGATCAATGAACATTTTGCTCTTCACATGGAGCATCAAGTTTCTGGAGCTTGAGCTGCCCTGACATGAATTCTTGAAGTGAAGGCACTAATGTCTGGTCAATTAAACCTTCTTATTGGTTTTAACAGCAAAATACAGCTGGGTTTGTGAGCAACACGCTGGCTGTGTTCAGTAGCAGAGGAGACTTCAGAAACGGCCACAGAATTTGAATGAGATGCAGTACTTTCCAGTTATATTGTGCCCTGTCCCTGTATGGGTTGGACCTGGTAGAGTAAGGAGCCACTGCTAGATTGCAAGCAGCCTGCTGGTAACTGGAAGCCACCATCACTCCAGGAAAAAGTGATCAAGGGAAGAGACAATTTGTTCCTGCTCTCTGGGCAATGACAGTATTACCTCTGAATAACATGAATAAAGATTGCCTCTCAAGGAGGGATTAGTCTGAGTACATTTGGTGGGATTAGACTGGATACATTGCAGACTACTCCAAAATCTGCCCAGCATGGTTAAAAGTGGACTGAATGAGGTCACAACTCCTGGAGAGAGAGCGAGAGATCTCTGAGGTGAGTTTGAGGCAGGTTGATTGCTGGGAAAAGGACATTATAAGTGTATTGAAAGTTGACCAGCCCTAACATTTTGTTATAACCAATTAAATGCCACCATGGGGAGATGAGACTAGATACTTTTTGTGATACTAACAATTCTGCTGTCCTTTGTGACAAATCTGTTTGCTGAGTGTAAATTCTTGTGTTATTTCTTTATTCTATCTATGCAGGTTCTTATAATCTGCCTTTCAGTGTGGTATCTCTGTCTACTGCACCTCTGGCATGCTGACCTCCATGATGAAAGGAGAGAAAGAGAGAGTTCTCAAATGAATGAGTGAAAGACGGTGAAGGATGAATACATTTCTCACTGGTTTGCTATTTTAAATCTATTTCTTGTTTCTTAGTAATACCCTGAATGTCTTTCAAGTGAGAGACCCTTTGCTGTTGACCCTGACTCTACTTTTGGGAGGAGTTAGAGAGACAAGGTAGGTAAGGTAATATCTTTTATTGGATTAACTTCTGTTGGTGAGAGAGTCTAGCTTATGAGCTACACAGAACTCTTCCTCAGGTCTGGGAAAGGTACTCAGAGTGTCATAGCTAAATATAAGATTGAACAGATAATTTAGTATAAGTAGTTAGCACATATTCTAAGGGGCCAGGAAGAGCTCTGTGTAGCTTGAAAGCTTGTTTCTCTCACCAACAGAAGTTGGTTCAATAAAAGATATTTCCTCACCACCTTGTTTTTCTAACATCCTGGGACCAACATGGCTACAACACCACTGCATACAACTTTGGGGGAACTTGTGAATTAAAGAGAGACTTTGCTTTATACAACAGCATGTATGTTGGGTTTTGTACCTTTATGAATGATGTAGGCAGCAAAGAGCTCAAGTCTCCATGTTGTATTTAATGCTTATTGAAGTACACATTGGAGGACCCTATAGATCGTTTAGGGAATGAAGTGGGAGACTAATGATGGAAGAACTAGTTCAGTTTGCTAGCTGGATAAAGAAGGAATACATTTAATACTACTGACTGCTTGCTGACTTCAACCAAATTAAAACACCATGACCTCAATCTGTATTCCTTCCAATAACAATTCCAACCTTTTTTGCTGCCTATATTATAATTCTTTTTGCAAACAGGATGCATGAGTTTATTTGTTTGTAGGCCATTTTCTTTCTGTAAACTCCTGATAGAGATATTTGCCCTCAAAATTCACTTGTCTTTTCAAGCCTCCTGGGCATACAGCAGTTACTCTAAATGTTCCCCTTACAAAATATAGAATAGATATGAAAAATGCACAACGTTTATTCTTTGTTGACCAATCTGTCTCTATCACAACCAGCTGTCAGCAATTGTGGAATCTATTAAAATACAATAGTATAGAGTTAAAGGGATAAAAGAATCATTTTAGCTATACTATTTAAAAAAAATAGCATTGAAAATCACATGAAAAAATACAGAATGTAAAATTGTCTGTTGCTATCCAATAGATGAGTGTTTGTATAGTGCCTCTTCTCCTTCAAGTCCCCCTAAAATTCCACTTCTTCCAAAAAGCCTAGGAACCTCTTTCTACCTACCCTCCACCTCCCTCCCTCACAGAGGTCTGAACTAACAGGGGAGAATGAAAACAATAAAGACAAATCCAACAAACTGAAGAAACTTTAAACAAAATTGTGAAATTAACAAGAAATATGCTTGATTTCACTTTTCATTCACACTTTTCTCTACCTTCCATCTTCCTTTTTTGTCTGTTCATTGTCTAATTAGGGCACAATATTATAACTGTTACTCATGCTGGCTAGTAGTTACTCATGTAAATAACCCCATTAATAATGGAAAGGCAACACAATTACAATGGAGCATTCAGTGCTGGTGCTCTAATTAGTCTCCTTGAGATGAATGATCAAAACACAAACAGTCCACTGGTCAGCATCCATTTTGATGGTTATTAATAACATTTAGAACTTTATATTTATTCTACATTTTCAAAGCACATTAATAATAGTATATATTTTATTTTTAAGTTAACAGTATGCCAGGCACTTTATAGAAATACACATACCATGTAAATAAATGCAGCATAAATAACATCAGACAGACTGACAAACAAAAGAAAGATCCATCTCTGCTCTGAAGAGTTCATGCTCTAAGGACCTGATTCTACAACCCTTGTGCACTTTGGATAGCACTTACTCATGTGAATAGTTCAGTGGGATAAAGGAGTCAGATTCATGGACTGTAGTACCTTTCAAAAGGTTTCTTTCAAAAAGTTTGTTTCTTTTTAAATGTTTCTGTGGTTTTGTTAAAGATTAAAAGGAGGATATGCTTTCTGCTGGCACCAAGGAGTTGGAAGGGATGTAGTATGTGATATGTAAGTCCAGAATAATTCCTATGCTACTAATTAATTTCCATTTGTTGTAAAGTATTAAAAGAACTGAGTTCTGGTTGATGATGAAATGTTTATTTAAAGTTTTGTACTGAATATCATGTTGGGATTCGACCCTCAAGAGTGTTTGTTTTGAGGGACAAAAGTATAAAGAGAGTTCTTAGGGGATGACTTCAGATTTAATAAACCAAATATGAAACTAAGAAAATATGGTACCAATGGATTTGCATAATTTTATGCTGATCAAAGACCTCCTTCATCTTTGGTATGATTAATAAGGAGGAAAGGAGTGGAAACAGCAGTTTATTTATTTATTTATTTAGACTTCAGGGGAATTTGGCTGTGATGTAGTCATTTGGTAAAAGTATGTAGGAGGCTGCATTTCCACAAATTTGGATGAAAAGTGTGTAAGTAAACCAGGAACAAGAGCAGCCAGACACAGAACTAGATGCACAGGGCAATTTAGCTGATACAAAGTAATGGCCCAAACTTGCTGGGTTCTGAGCCCCTCCCACTCCCATTTGACATTTATGGGCGTGGAGTATGCTCAGCACCTCAAAAGATCAGGCTGCACATATAGTTCAGATTATTTCTGCAACATAAAAACATGGGTTGAGTACAGAGAATTTTAACTATGTTCAATTTATAATTAGAATTTAGCAAATCAATCATAATGAGTAATTTATTTGGAGAATTGTTCCTTTTTCTGCTTGCAGACATCTGCAAGGAAATGATGATCCTCTCAAGTCCATTCAACACGCAGTTTTTTATAAACATCTTCTCACATTTTTTACTTTATGAATCAATTGTGAAAATTCAAATATCAAGATGTACTGCTTCATTGTGATTGGTCAAATAGGTCATAGGGTATTGTTTCTATTCCTTGAACAAGTGAATATACAAGCACTTCTGCCAGCAGTACTTATGTATGCAAGTTTTAAAATTGGTTTCTGTGATTAGTAATGTGCAACTTTGAAATGTACTTTTCAGGTATGTTCTTGCCAGTAAAACTTGATTGTTCAAATGTTTACAAAAAGCAGCAGTCCATGAGAGATGTGAACAATGTACAAATCAATATTCATTGATTTTTCCCCCTTATTAATTACAATCTTTGTATAATTTTTCAAAAACTATATTTCTTAAGGATCTTTTCTTTGCAAACATATTTGTGAAAATGCCACAAAGCCAGTGAGTGTCACACAAAATACAAAAGAAACATAAATCACATTTTCAAAGGAAATCAAGCATTATATCTAAGATGAGACCTTAGCTAAGTCATAGTAGCTATTACATCACATATGTAGTACGTATAAAGTAAAGTTGGTACATCTCTGTTGATTCAGTTTAGCTGCTTAGAAGCTAGTAGGTAGTACCAGTATATTGGACCTGAACCCATTGGAAGGAATTCTGAGGCCAGTCAGATATGGACTCAAACTTTGTGATTCAATCCATCTCTAGCTCTAGGGTTTTAGGTTAGAAGAACCCTTTTAAGATTTATAAGGCAATATCCAACAGGGAAAGTATAGGAAATGAGAATTCTTTTCTGAACTTCATGGAGGAACAAGTGGGGACAGGCAGATCAAGATTTGGCAAGCCAAACACATAGCAATCGCCATACTTTACCAGTAATGGTGCAAACTGAATCATCCATATAAGAAAAGAATGAACCAATTTGAGGGTATATGACTCTCTCAACCATTTGAGTTTGCAAGGCTCCTTTGATAAACCTTTTGTTCCTGCAATTTGAACCCATTTTCCCAAACTCTAATTAATTGACCCTCCCTACTCTTCCCACTCCCCGTTAAAGGGAAATCATTGCTGTGCATTACTTTAGTGGCTGTCATTAAGATTCACACATGTACACTTGGCCCTTCATGGTGACCCTCTTATTCCAAAAGCACATGTTGCTAGCACCTGAGTTAAAGGAGAATCTCTGTTAGCAATGTAAGACCTCTGACAAACAGTAGGGAGGTTCTTATCCTTCAGTTAGAGGGCAGAGTTGTGCACACACATTGACTCATTACAATTCTTATGTAATACGCAAGTATTTTGAGCCTAATTTTGGTAATGTTTGTAAACGGCTTTGTGATCTTTGGGTGGAAGATGCTATAGAAAGGCAAATTCTGTGAGTGTGGGATATCGCTGAATCCACATTTCAAAGTAGTAAATTCAGTTGTGAATGAAACTCCAAAGAAAATCTGGCTTTCACAGACGAAGTACCAATGAGCTTCTGGGTGAAAGCATGAAACACCCCTAGAAACAAACCATGGAACACGTCCAACCACAGAAAGAAAAAACCTAACAAGAATTTAGTAAAAATAACAATCTCAGCAGCTAAATTACTGAGGTGTTTCATAGCCGAATGTAATGCTAAAACCACCCTTCCACAGCCTTGAGAAAAACTGTGCACTTCAGCAATGATGAGAACTTGATGCACTGTATTTTCCAAAGTGCCAAGAGCCAAGAATAATATAACATCACCAAGCAGACTTCAAAGCCCAGTCCCTCCACTCACTCCTCGCTCCTGTGCATCCCTCCAGTGCCAAAGCATACATGGATCGGAGGGCTCTGTTCAGCAGCTGCTCAGAATGTTTGACAGATTTCCCAAACTCGTACAGCACTAGTAAAAGAAGTTTCCAATACCATTTGCAAGAACAAAAAAGTGTGAGAGAGGTTTGTTTATTGATTGAATGATGGATTTTGTACTTGGTTCCTGGAAAAATGTATCACTGCAATTGTGTAGGATCCTACATCAGGATATTTTCATATGGGAGTGTAGCTGTTTACAGGAACCACATTGGAAAGGCTACTATTAATCTAGAAGAGAATACAGGCATTTTAGGAACCATTTACTGTGAATGACAAAGGGGACTTATTAATTCAACACATTAATTGCTTCACTGTATGAGCTACTGTAGATTAAGATAACTAAACGTGTCACAGTTTTAAGAGTGACTGTTTTTAAATGCCAGTAAATTCACACAAGTTACCACGTTTATACACGGTATAGTTTATTTATTTATTTAGAATGAAGAAAAAAATTGATACGGGACCGTAAACAAGTGTCAAACACCATTTACGTTTATTGGTCCACTAAAAATTTAGAAAATGGATTGAAAAAAAAGCAATAGTCTGGGGGGTTAGCTGAAGTATCTCCCAGTCAGCGATAGGGCCAGTGTGATCTTCTGGAGTTTAAGGGTGAAATTCTTCATTATGAATTTGAGGGATGCTGAAGGCAGAGCAGCAGAATGAAAGCTTGTAATGTACTAGTTTTGTATGTATGATGAGAAAGAGATGTTGCCCTCTGTTGACTCTGCTCATCTTCTGCCTGTGCCTTCAGCTTTCTAGCCAATAGCTGAGGGAGCTGAGTTTAGTGTCAGATAGGGAGCACAGAAAAAACCTGGCAAAAAGCCAGAATGCTAGAGGTGGAAGGGCACGTGCAGATATTATTCCATTACATAAATATATACATATTAAACATTCATGGCAAAGAGGTTGGTATTCACATCATCTTGTAGGCTTATTTTATGTTTTGTTTCTATAATTTTATTCTAAAATATAAAACCAAAAATCTAACCTGATTTTGTCATACATCAGACCAAGTCATCTCAGCACAGGGACGAGGTTTTCTTGAGTGGATCAAGAACTGTTGTGATTTTTTCAGTGAATGAAGGCTGAATTCAAAAGTTGGAAGTAAAATTCAAAATCAAGTGAGCGCCACATAATTTGGAGTTTTGTAATAAAATATCCACTTCTATCCCCATCTCATTTCACATCACCCACTTAGAGCTGTCAGACAGAAATGAGTTTCCACTGGAGATGGTCTCAAGCTACAAGATTCAGATCTAGATCCGAAAATCAAACACACCATAGTCCACAGTTTTGTTCAGTCTATTAAAATTAGCATCAAAATCCATATTCACCCACAACGCATATAGCTAAGAGCATCCTTTGTACAGAGGTTCGGAGACCTGGCCACAATCCCCATGAAGGCACTAGGTCAAATGGTGCTTCATACCTAGCATTCAAGGGTCCATATCAAAGTCTGATAGGGCTCACATCCAGCAGTTAGGTTCAGCCCCATCTCTAGTTTCATTGATGATGGAAGTGTATATGTTTTCCAGATATGATTGAGTTTGGCTTCAGGTTTTGCCCCTTTTGGCGAGGTTTATAACTCAGCCATAAATATGCCTGTTCTGGCCTGAATGTACAAGATTGTGGCAAAAATCAAATTTGTTAAACAGAAGCTCACAATAATATTTTTAAAATTTTTCTTTCTATATTAAAATCAGTGTTAAAAATGTGAAATACTTTAAATAATAGAAACCACATGATCTGTGGAAATAAGCAGGATAAATGAAGAACTCTGGAGTAAGCAAGAGGCTACTTTCACTAAACTCAAATGGGAGGTGAGTGCTTCCCTCAAGACTGAATTTAGTTGCTTGTCTTTACATGTTTTTTTAAATATTGTGTACAGCACAAAATTTAGCATTTCACCACAGATTGGAATGACTCTAATGGCATTTAAAAAGATAAAGCCATCTACCTTTAGGCCTAAAATTTAGGTTTTTGCAACAAAAGGATTTTACAATACTTTACACCCCTGGAAATGCTTTTAAGAAATATATTGAATTAAAACAGGAGTGTATTAATTTATTTTTGTGGAAGGAAATGGGGTAGGGTGTTTGGATTCAAGAACACACACTATTATAAGCCTTAAAATACTTGAAATTCCAATAAGTTTTGAAACACTGGGGAAGTTCCAGAGGACTGGAAGAAAGCTAATGTTATGCCAATATTTTAAAAAAGTCAATGGGACAACCCAGGTAATTACAGGCCTGTCAGCGGGACATTGATCTTGGGCAGAATATGGGACTCAATTAATAAAGAATTAAAAGAGAATTATAATTAATACCTACACCTCTATCCCGATATAACGCTGTCCTTGGGAGCCAAAAAATTTTACTGCGTTATAGGTGAAACCATTTATATTGAACTTGCTTTGATCCGCCGGAGTGCGCAGCTCCGCCCCCCGGTGCACTGCTTTACCGAGTTACATCTGAATTCATGTATATCAGGATAGAGGTGTATTAACACGGGCTTATGGAAAACAGAGCTTGTCAAACTAACTTGATATATTTTCTTGATAAGATTACAAATTTGCTCGATAAAGATAATAGCATTAATGTAATATGTTCAGACTTCTATAAGGCATTCGATTTGGTATCAGATGACATTTTGATTAAGAAACTAAAATCACACATTAAATGTACTGAAACTGGCTAACTAATAGATCTCAAAATGTAATCGTAAATAAGGGATCATTACAGAGCAGGTATTTTTCTAATGGAGTCCTGCAAGGCACTACACTATTTACCATTTTTATCAGTGGTCTGGAGAAAATATAAAATCATTACTAATAAAGTTTGCAGATGATACAAAGTTTGGGAGAATTTGTGGTTGCTTACTTGAAACGTTCCCCTGCTTTGAAGGAATAGGTCAACATAACCTCAGAGTTTGTTGTATATGAGCACAGCATGCAGGACAATCAGCTGAGGACTGAGTAGTTACTTTGTAAAGCCTTGTAAATGTATGCAGGGATGCTCAAGTTACAGCTTTACAGGTTTCTCAGATCACAATACTGCCACTGCTCATACTGTATGAGCTCTGGTGCCCATTGGAGGATTGAATTCTTTTGCTCTATACACAACCACGAGACTGATGATATAGATGCCGTAGCACCACTTTTTCCTGGATGAAATTAAACCAGTAAGGATGGTGTTTGTCTTATGCTCTCAGTTCTTTTCAGATTAAATTGCAAGACTCTCCTTACATTCAGCAAAGTGATAGCTTCTCCTTTGGGTGAAAATGATGTGGACAAAAAAGACAATGAAAACCCTTTTGCTCAGTAAAAAATCTTATTACATTTTGGAATAAGGGTGGGACCCATTCTCAGAACCATCTTATCTTTGTGAATGAGGCAGCACGATGGAGCGATCTGAAGTGCTAGCAATGAAAAAGGTCTTCTTGATAGACAAGTAATAATGAAACAGATTTCATAGGTTCAAAGGGCACCTGCGTTAAGGCAGTTAGCACAATGTTCAAATCTCCAGATGGAGCTCTATGCACCTTATGATGATGTAATAGCTGCACTGCTCTAATGAAGTGACAACTTTCTTTATGATAGGAAATGGAAGATTTTCTGGATGCTCTCAAAATTGCAGACAATACAAAAACATGTACTTTCTAGGTTTAGCCTGTAACCTGATGTTGAAACTATCTTGCAAAAACTCCGAACATGAGACTTTTTGCCTACATGATCCTGAATATGTCTCTCTTTACACCAAGCTTTGAATTTAGATTAGATTTTTGAGTTCGTCAATTTTCTACTCAATGCTAACAGAGTTGCAAAGTAACCCCTCTATTCTAGAAACTTCCTTTCAAATGCTAGGCTGCTAAATTTAACTTGCTTGGATCTTGGTAAAGAATTGGACCTGGGATAACAAATCTGGACTCTCATTCAGGTACAATGGTGGCTCCATTGACATATTCATGAGGTCAGGAAACCAAGACCACTTAGGCCATTGGGAGGCCACTAAGATCACTTCCCTGTCCATCTTTCTGATCTTCTGTATTCTCCTAGAGATGATGGGCACTGGGGGAAAAGCATAAAGTAAGTCCTTTGATCATTTGAGCCACAGGGCATCTATACCTAGCACGCTCGGCTCCCTTTTCTTGCAAAGTATTGGTGAACCTTCTGGTTTGCCTTGGATGCAAAAAGAACCAGAATCAGAACTCTGAATTTTTTGATGATCAATCAGAATGATTCATTGTGAAGACTCCATTCTGCCTGATAGATTTACCTGCTGCTCAGCCAGTTGGTTTTCACATTTCTAGTGCCATTGATATGCAAGGACCTGATAGACTGTAGATGGGCCTCTGCCCACTACATCAATGCTGCTTTCTTTTGCAGATCCTTTGAGCTCATACATCCCTGATGGTTTATGTACCTTATGTGTCATTATCAGAATGTGACCATTTGGCAACACTGGGGCCAATTGTTGAAAAGCATACTTTATTGCCCTCAGCTCTAGAAAATGTATATCTTTCTTCATGGGTGGTGGGTATAATAGGCCAGGGAAGGCCTGTCACCAGCCCGCTGCCGGACACCTACGCTGCAGTGGCCCCGGTCCTTCCCCGAGACCCCCACCTCCTTCTCTACTTCACATCCCACCCATCCCGCTGCTTGCCATGTCCCTCCTTCTCGGGTGCTGCAGAGGATGGCCAAAGCAACAGAAGGCTGTCATTCAAACAATTTGATTTTTAGTGTGACTACAATAAGCAATGTGGCCTTGTTCTTCCCTCCTTCCCACGCCCCCCACCCGGGCTACCTAGTCTGTTATCTCATTTTTTTAAATTAATAAAGAAAGAATGCATGGTTTCAAAATAATAGTTACTTTATTTCAAAGGGGGGAGGGTGGTTGGCTTACGGGGAATTAAAATCAACAAAGGGGGTGGGTTTGCATCAAGGAGAAATACACACAATTGTCACACCAAAGCCTGGCCAGTCATGAAACTGGTTTTCAAAGCCTCTCTGATGAGCAGCACACCTTGCTGGGCTCTTCTAATCACCCTGGTTCTGGCGCAAAACAATTGTCTGCCGTTGCTTTCATGGAGGGAGAAGCGACTGACAAAATGTACCCCAAACCACCCGTGACAATGTTTTTTGTCCTATCAGGCATTGGGAGCTTAACCCAGAATTCCAATGGGCAGCAGAGACTGCAGGAACATGATGTAAGTATGTTGATGCTAGGCATGGTAGTAAGGACACACTCCACCGACTTAATGTGATTAGTGTGGACATATGCAATTGACTGTATAAAATCTATTTCTAAAAATCGACTTCTATAAAATCAATCTAATTTCGTAGTGTAGACATACGCCTAGCTTTGGATTTGGGGGATCTGCAAAGTCTTTTTTGATTAATCTGAGGGTTACATCATGGCTTTGTCCAATGGTTCCCCAAATGACTGGCTTCCTGAATATTTCGAGCCTACTATCGTGATTCTGGTCATATATTGCCCCTTGCCTTATAGCGAAAGATTCAAGGAGCACAATCTGTTTATCTTAACAAAGACAAGATTAATGGGTGACTTGATCACAACCTCTAAGTACCTACATGGGAAATAGAAATTTAATAATACAAAACACTTAAATCTTGCTGACAAAAGTATAACAAGAACCAATGGCTGGAATTTGAAGCAAGACAAATTCAGACTTGAAATAAGGTGCATGTTTTTAACAGTGAAGGTAATTAATCACTGAAACAATTTACCAAAGGCTGTTGTGAATTCTCCATCAGTGGAATTTTTAAAATCAAGATTGGATGTTTTTCTGAAATATATGCTCTGGTAAAAACAGAATGAATTCAAGAAAATCTTATGGCCTGTGATATGCAGGAGGTCAGACTAGATGATCGCAATGGTCCCTCTCTTCTGGCTTTATAATCTATGAATCATTTTTACACTGTGTGAGAATTAAAGTGAAACTGTCCAAGCTCCTTTTAATGTCAAACTCTGAGTAAAATGCAATAATTTTTAAACATTCAAATGGTAAAATAGTAAATATGATTTTTTAAAACATTCTTTCTGTTTTAATAATCTGAGCTGCTCTTATTACTAACAGATGGAAGGAAAATATTTTAACATGAGGTTTATGTGGATACCACATCCCTTTATAAACACGTATATAAACAGACATTTGTATTTATCCAACAGACCAGAATGAATCCTTTGGGGGACTTTCTGGGGTAGTGAGTACTTAAGACTAATTTTTTGTAAGTACATATTTACCCAAGAGCCTAAAGCAGCACTGGAAGGAGCATGGTACAGAATGTGGGTTTTTATAAACTTTCATGAAAGATCAAAGGGGGAGGAGGAAAACAGGCAGGAACTAACAGGCAAACATGTAATAGCAAATAACATCTTTCAGAAACTTAAAGTTTTTGTGACACAAACTGTCCCAGGAGCTGGGAGGCTGAACTTCTATCCTGAACTCACACAAAGGACTGAGTGAGGGCCATAACTTGGAATTTCCTGGCTGTCGTCAACTTCTGTAACAACCGTAATGTTGTTTCAACATGTTTTCGGCTTTTAATTTTTTTTCTTCTCTTTGATATAGTCTAAACTAGACATAAAATGGAAAAAAATGTACTATTTCCACTGAGAAGTGATAACTTTGACATCTGCTTCCAAGTGTTATTCATCACCACACAATACAACAATCTGAGAGCAAGTACAATGTACCTTTTGGAAAAAGTGACTCTCTGTAATTGCTTTTCATAACAAAGCCTGCCTTTTTCCCTAATGATTAAGGCTTTATGGACATTTATAAAAGAAAAGCATAACAGCCCACCTTCACTTCCTAGCAAGTAGCAGCATTTGAACTGTTTGCATTTTAGGGTCAAACACTCCACCTAAATTCACAGATGGTGAAAAGGGATAATTAACACACACCCAAACCCAAACACACACACTCCTTTTCCCATGTTTTCCATCCACCCCTATTCCTGTGTGAGACCATTTCACCATTGTGACAAAGTTTGACAGCAGGTAAAGGAAATCACTGGATATAATTTTTGAAAGGGATGATGTCACTTAAGTGGTCTTATCACCTTTTAGATTTAACACTTACTGCCTCTTCTTTTGGCTTGTTAAATGGCTTTGGGGAAGTCCCTTCACCTCTTTGCATCCCTGTTTCCGTGTCTGTAAAACAAGGTTAATAATTTATGGACCTGAAAAGAACACTGCAAACATTGAATATAAGGTGCTCATATAAGTGCAAAGCTTTATAACTGGGCCAAATACTGTAGGGTACTTACTCAGCCAAATTCCCATTGAAATGTATGGCCTGAATATGGTGACTGCAGGATTTGGTCCCCTATTGTTACTGAGACTTGTGTTATTGTAAATCAAATTAAATGGGAAAGGAGGATGCCATTTCCAGCAGCAGACACAGAGCTGAAGACAGATGAGAAGGGCTTTAACAAACTCAAAATGACAGTGAAACAACTTTCATTGTTTTGAGAACTATCTCCAGAACATAAAATGACAGATATTAATGGCAAAGGGGTACGCTTGCCTTCCTGTCCCAAATGTTGTGTTATGCTTCTGTGCATGGTTAAACAGGTGCCTCTGGGCACCTCTAAGCTGAATAAATTTCAGTATTGGATGATGGGATTCCTGCATTTACAGTTTAAAAAGTGCTTTGAGGTCCTTTGGGATGAGAAATACTGTGACCCTAGGACTTCTTGATGCAAACTGGCTGAGGGTGCAGGGGGCTTACGGGTTACAAGGAACTCAGAAGTCTGGTATTTCCATTGTGTTTCACCAATTCATGTAAACCAATGTCTCACTGGTCATCATACTCTTTGCTAAATGTATGTGTGGATAATATGTAAGGAGAAGAAGATATGTATATATGTTGGAAATTATATACTTAAGATCTTGTACTGAAAGAGAGGTTACTCAGAGGTAGCATGCCTTGAGACAGACGTCTCTGAACAGGCGGTGGGAGACACTCAGCTCCCTAGCTGCCCACTCTGTATTGTGTGTCCTACAATAGAAGTCTATTAGCATACTGGGTCCGACGTTAATGAAGAGCTTGCAGGGGCCTCAGAAGGAAAATTAACAGGAAGAGATAAACAGCAGGGGATGATGACAATGATGCTGTTTTCAGGTGAAGATCAAAGGTCTGAGCTGATCCAGCTGTGGGTGCAGAAAGACTCCCTGGCATTCTACCTCAGAGAGAGGCAAGCTGCCAACGGGTTTGAGTTCATGAAAGAAGGGCCTCAACCATCCTGGTTGAAAAATGTTGTCAGAAGGACTTGGGTTAAGCAGCATCTTATTAGACAAGAGGCAACTTGTTAGTTGAGTTTAGACTCTAGAATGTGTGTTATGATTTTATTTGATATGTAACCCTTTGTTTCCAATATTTTTGTTTGTGGTCATGTGAATGTGTATTCTCTGTTAAATAAACGTATACTTGCTTTCTCTGTAAACAAATCTATGTGCTGTGTGTTAAGTGGAGCTGTATTCCAAGGTGTAACTAGTAAGCTGCAGTGTGCTGTTCCTTTGAGAAAAGCAGGTCTTGTAATTCTGTGAGTGTCTAGTAGATAAGGGGCTGGAATGCAGGGGCATGCTCGGAGGACTCAGGGGTTGGAATGTACCTATCTGAAGCCGGAATGTGGTACAGCAAAACAGGCATGGGCTGAGAGGGGAGTGTTTGTGTTGCCTGTGGTGGAAAGTCAGGGAGCTAACCCTTGGCAGGCACAGAACAGGCTCCCTCACATTAAAGGCAGGAGGTAGCGAGAAGCCTAGCCGCCCTGAGTACCCTTAGGAAGTACCACAGATGTATAGTACTTGGACCCATTACACCACTGTCTTGGCACCTAGTGGAGTAATTTACAACAGTGCAAAGTGGTATTAAATGGTACTAGATTAGAATGGGAATGTTTTACACTCACTTTGTACAGGAATAAATAACTCCAGAATGTGCATGGCTATGGAAAATTAGACTCATTAAATAATATTTTCTGTTGTTATTTTACTAGCTATTAAACACCAGGGAAGTGGGCAAGCCGGTTTTAATGTTTTTGAAAGACTGAATACTGATAAAACCCCAAACTGAACACACTTTTCTTCCTGATCCCAGACTCCTTCAGAGCTCTAACATTGACAACATCTTATTTGCTTACCATGTAACGTGTCCTGGGTGCTGGGTATGTGATGGTGGGAGAGTCACTCATGAGTCATGCCCAGACCTTCTGCTCTGTTCTTCTGAGCTGGCAGGGTTCTGATCCCTCTGTCACTGGAACATTCCCTTTTCTTTAGATTACATCCTTTCTGCATTAGCTAATGGGAGGTTTCTTGCATCCTGCATGGGAGTCCAGTGGGAAGCCCCCAAAAAATTTCAGTAGCTCACCCCTAAAACTTTGGTGACTTATAATTCTTTGTGAAAAGATCATGTGGAGCAACAGGATTTAGGACCACCATAGTTGTCTTCTCCACCCATCTTTTTTCCTTTGTGATTTTGTAAACCTCACCTCTCTTAATTTCTCTGCTTATGCATCTTTCTTTTTTTCATTCGTAGTCTTCAGCTTTTGCCTTTGTCTAATTCTTGTCTGCTTTCTTTTTTCCTTTCGCTTTCTGGCTTTACTTCTCTTTTCCAACTATGCAAACCAAGAGAGGAATGATTGTGTAACGGATGAGAAAGAGGAGAGCTTGAGACAGAGAGACATTTTCTGCTCTAGTCTCTAAAAGATGGGGGAGTATGATAAAGAAACCTGCCACCAAAGCAGAAATGGGCAGTTATGACAAATGGATACAAGGCTTTAATTCCCAAATACAAAACTTTGTTCTGGATAAAATGTAGCTATATCTGACAGACTGCCCAGGGAGACTTTGGTCTCATGGGTATTGCTCATCATGCCTATAAAGTACTATTGTAGTAAACTAATTGTTTCTTACAAGCCCATCATTCAGCATATGTCAATATCATTAGCTTCTTGTGGTAAAGACATCAGAGGGAGTTTTAGAGAGAGGCGTGGTCTACTGGTCCAAGCATCAGAATGGGTGCCACTCCCAAGGAACTTCACTCTGTACTTTTGGGCAACTGACTTACTTTCTTTTGGCCCAATGCAGCTCTGACGTAAGCTGGCTCAACACCCACTGCTACAATATGACTTCACGGATCTTGTGCCAGCTTTCATCAGGGCTGAATCTGGTCCTTTGTCTGTTTTTCCTCAAAATAGTGTTAGTAATATTTACCTGTCCCACGCAGCTCTTTGAACAACACAAGTGCTAACAAATGCTAAATATTAGTCAATATGACTCTCCAATGTGGATGTTCATGGTGGCACCAGTTGTCTCAAAGTAATTTGTTGGCAGGTAAAAGTCATAAGGGCAACAGACTACCAGTCAAGAAGTGTGGTACAGATGTTTATGGAAGGCATGGAAGTTGACTTGCTACAAATAAACTTTGGGAAACACTGTTATATTCTGAAATTCTAAAACAAGCAAAACAATTTCTCCCCCATCTGTAGAGATGGAGTATCATGTTTTCTGCAAGGTTGGTTTAGTAGTCTGTTTCATGGGTGAATAAAAATGTTGGGCATTTTGTATGTTGGAATGACTTTAAAATGCTGGACAAAATTAGAGCTTTATGATTGACTGCTAATGAAGTCATAGCCATGTCTTGACTATATAGTAAATACACAGGTGATGACAACACTGAGCAGAGTAGCTAACTGTCTAACTTATTTTTATGTACTGTATAAATACTGTTCCATAATGGCAATATGACACCTCAGGCCATATATTTCATGGCAATGATTACACTTCTCATGTGGTTAAAGTCATTAATGCTGTGGGCTTGTGTTTTATAACACTCTCCAAGGTGTGCTCTTTTCACATAGAAAGGCAGTGCCTGTTATGTCTAATTGCTTAATTACAACCTGAAGTCTAGTTAACTTAACAATGGGACAACTGTTCCATACAATACCATTTAAGGTCCATTTTCCTCAGGACACTGCTATCATTCCAAGACACTGTCTAGTCTAATTGTCTTTCTGTCATTTTGTATAACAAAATCTTAAAATGACCAAGTCTAAGTATTAGCGTTTTTTCTTGACTGCTTAATACTAAAATTATTTTAATTTCTTTCCTCATAATGTTTGCCAAACATATGGCTGGAAAAGTAACTTTACCAAAACTTCAATGACATCACAATTCTGGCCTTGCCAACAGGAATTCTGAGCTAACATGTTAACATGCAGAACAGATGAAGAACAATAAACACCAAGTGAATGCCTCAGTCCTTTGATATTTAAAGTTATCCTGTTAGTTATAGAAGTTTAAGGTCGAACTGTCTCATTTGGTCACAAGTAGAATGCATTTGGGAGAATTAAAATTATCAGGAATTAAAGCCAGAATATGATTGGCCAGAATCTGACACGTCAAAGAAAGGAAAGTGAAGGAAGCTCGTAATGAATCTGCCCAGTTATGCCAGGCAAATGTAGTATGCCCATACCCCGAACATCAGTAATTTTAACAGAACAGACAAATACCTAGATGACACATTACAAGACTAGCAGAAATATATGTTTCCTTCTGATTATCTTCACGTTCATGGAGCATTGTTCAAGATTTTAGCCTCCAAAATCACTTATTCAGATCTGAACAAGAGCAAAGGATCCAGACTTTTTTCCACTTTTTCCTAGCTTATGATAGGTCAGATTTAGACATGAGTATGGATTTGAATGTCACAACTCAAGCCCACCTCTAAGGTCAGTAAAGGACTGATGCTTCATATTTATTTTTTTGTCTGCACTGTTTAGACAAACTTGAGATAGCCAGAGACAGGAACTAGCTACACATGCATAAGAAGATAACAAAAGAATGGCCATACTGAGTAGACCCCCAATGGTCCATCTAGTTCAATATCCTGTCTTCCAACAATGGCCCATGCCAGATACTTCAAAGGGAATGAACGGAAAAGGGCAGTCATCAAGCAATCCATCCCCTGTCATCTAGTCCCAGCATCTGGCAGTCAGAGGCATACGAACCCCACTAAATGGGGTTGCATCCCTGATGATCTTGGCTAACAGACTCATGAGTTTATCTTATTTTTTTTTTAACCCATTTATAGTTTTGGCCTTCACAACTTTCCCCGGCAATGAGTTCCACAGATTGACTGTGCATTGTGTGAAGAAGTACTTCCTTTTGTTATTTTTAAGCCTGCTGCCTATTAAATTTATTGTGTGACCTCAGTTCTTATGTTACGTGGAGGGGTAAATAACACTTCCTCATTCAATTTCTCCACACCATCGATAATTCTATAGATGTCTGTCATATTCCCCCTTAGCCATCTCCTTAGTCATCATACAGGTTCACAATGGCCCCAACAGGAAGTGATTTGCCAGGCTGAATGTATGGCTAAATTCCCAGCTACCTGGCATACATGCTTCCCACCACCTGCACACACTAGCATGAGTGGCAGGTTTGTAGAAATTTTGGTGATGCACAGAAACCCCCCCAACTCCGCCCCCTCAACTCTGCCCCCCACCTGCTTAAGGCTCTGGGAGTGGGGGTGGGAGGAGGTCTGGGGTGCAGGTCCTGGGCTTGGAATTAGGGTGCTGGAGGGGTGCAGGGTGCAGGCTCTGGGATGAAGTTTGGGTGCTGGGTGCAGGCTCTGAGCTGGGGCGGGTGGGTGTGCAGGAGGGAGTGAGGGGTACAGGCTCTGGGATGGAATTTGGGGATAGAAGGGGGTGCAGGGATGAGGGCTGCGGGGCTGAGGATGAGGGGTTTGGTGTGTGGGAGGGGGATCAGGGCTGGGGCAGAGGATTAGGGTGCGGAAGGATGAGGGCTCTGGCTGGGGCTGAGGGGTTCACGATGCAGGGGGCTCAGTGCTGGGGCAGAGGATTAGGGGGCAGGGGGATGAGGGTTGGGGATGAGGATGAGGGGTTCATGATGCAGGAGGGGGCTCAGGGTTGGGGCAGAGGATTATGGTGCGGAGGGATGAGGGCTCTGGCTGAGGATGAGGGGTTCATGATGCAGTAGGGGGCTCAGGGCTGGGGCAGAGGATCAGGGTGTGGGGGGATGAGGGCTGGGGATGAGGGGTTTGGGGCATTGGAGAGGCTCAGGGCTAGGGTGGAAGGGCAGGTTAAGGGCAGCCTGCCCTGCGATAAGCGGACGAGGGTACTAGGACCCTGGGGCAGCAGACAGCAGTTGCTTCCAGGAGGGAGGCTCCTCATAGGAATGTGCTACACGGGCAGCATAAGCAGGCACAGGAGAGGTGCGCACCACTTTCTTCCAGGCAGGGACATGGCGGGGAGGCGGGGAGACCCGTGGGGGCCAGGGCCCGCTCCAGGCAGGGCCGAGGGAGAGACCCAGCTCCAAATATTGGTGGAGCAGAGCCCCCAGCTCTGAATATTGTTGGAGCTCAGGCACCACAAAAGAATATAACCAGCCGCCTATGCACACTAGCCCAGGAATCTTGTGCTTACTCCACCGTGTGCTAAGACTGAGTGAATGGACCCATCTTCCTTTCTATTTTCCTGCTTAAAAAACCTAAGAGCTGGGAAGATGAATATGAAGATTTGCTTACATTGTAGCACCGGAGTATAGTCAAATTCTAGTCACAGTCCTGAATATCAACCTAAGGAACAATTATAGTCCTCTTGGAATTTCTCACATTGTTTTCACACATAATAGGTTGTCCTTTATGTTTAACTCCATATAAACAGCAAGATCCAAGGACTCCTTTCCTGCTGAAATCCCAGTTAACTCTACATTTCAAGTGTATATTTGATTCTACAATAGTTCCATACATCATCCTAAGGGCATTGACAAAGGTGAAGTTACTTTACAACAGAGCTGGTGAAAGTTTTTACTGATGATTTCTCTTTTAGAGAATTTGCCATTAAAGTCATTTCAAATGAGTTTCACTTTGAGTCTTTGGATTTGTTTCAAACTCGAAACTCAAAACATAACATAATGTGTAGGATCAACCCCCCATGAAAATATCCTCACAGCCCTCTGTCAAAGGAAACCACAGAGTTCTGCCTGGCCCTAACTGTTGCTTCTCATGAGAGATGAGTTGAGGAGAGTGATTGGATCTAGTTTTCTTTACATTAGAGTTTGTGGTTCAAGTCTGAGGGGTAGGGTTTAGGTTCAATAGTGCCATGATCTCCTGAGCTTTCCCGCCAAGATTTCAGCCTTGAATACCCTCAAGTGGATAGTCAAGAATTGCTTGGTAGTGTGTTACCCAAAGAAGATTCTCCTTTAGCTCAAGAGGTGGGTAAGCAAGTTGAGCAGAAAGAGTCTGAATTCCATCCCCAGTGTCACCAAGAAGTTCTGAGAGGCCACAGGATGCAGAATAATGAAAACCTAGAAGTTCTGATGGGTATGGATTTGTTAAAGTACCATAAACAAGTGATAATGACAATCACTTGTGATTTAGCAGGTTTTACACAACAAAATTTATTTAGTGATGGAATGAATTGAAATCTTTCAACAATTTATGTGTTAGGTTCACTCCCTCTGGGGCACCTGGCATTGGCCGCTGTTGGTAGACAGGATACTGGGCTGGATGGACCTTTAGTCTGATCCAGTATGGCTGTTCTTCTGGTCTTATGACTAGTAAGTCTATAACAAGTCAGCAAATGAGTTCTACGAACAGCTAACTCCCAAGCTCTCTCTTGCTTCCAGTATGACACTCACATTGCATTGAGCTTCCAAGATCTGCATACAGATCAGGCATTAGAACATCAAAAATTATGCTAAATGTCACTCTTTTGAAAAGATCTGGGTTCCGGCCCATGTTTGCAAGTTAATGTTAGCATATTCTTTAAAAAGTGTTGACATGGAGACATTACTGAATTCTTGTACAGCAAGGGTGACTTGCATGGATCATTTAGTACTGTCAAAACAGACTGTTCTGTAATTAAAGGTTTGTTGTATATGGGCTCAGGTTGCAAGTACCATAAAACCAGGAGTTTCAAAGAGAAGAAACTACAAACATATTTCTTGTGTCTTCTGGGAGTGGTTCTGTTTACACCTTTCTTACAATAAAATGTTGACTTCTCCATTGCTTTCAGCAGGAATAATTTGGTGAAGAACAAAGAAGCCTGAATAAAAGAAAAGAGTTATTTATGATTAATTTACGTGAAAGTGACGTGTGTGTGTGTGTGTGAGTTAGAGAGAGAGAGAATCTAGTCATTACAGACTATAAACAATTTTAACTACAAATGGAAAGTAGCCAGTACTACTGAAGGAAATGCTTGACTTTTAACTTTTGGTCATTTTTATTTTTGAAGGAGTGTTGAGAGAGATTAAGAGGACAAAGAGAATATCTAGAATGCACAAATCAGCATTTATAGAGGAATGCTTTATTATTTACAAAATTGTTAACATTGTTTAGACATAAGCTTACAAGGAAATTTAGATTCATGTTAGCAAGAAGATTATTGCAAAGATCTGCTATTATAAAAATATTAAGAAAACTGGCAAAACACTCAAAAAGTAATTTGAATTTGCAAATGTTCAGCTAAGACTTACATTTTTTATTATATCATTACAAGTGAAGTATTCATACAGTAAAAATTTCCAGTTTGGGATGATGTGTTAGTGACTTTAAGAGACTATAGGTACCTCTAAATATAGAACTGTAATAGTTGTTCTAATATTATATAGCGAGATATATTGTATAATCATATATATATTAAAAATAGAAGTTTTGATAGCTTAAAATATGGTGTATACATATACACAAACAGGTGTATTATATATATGCTTTTAGGAAAACGGAGTCTCACCCTGCTTCTACCACAGTACAAATACACTAAATATAGTTCAAATTTACACTGTTCCTTGTGTTTGCCTTTAATGTTAATTTACAACATAAACCTTAGCCTAAGCTTTCTTGCGAGCTTGACTGTCCTTAGGGCTTTTCCCTGCAGCAGCCCTCTGTTCCTTAACATCATGTCCTCTGCCTCTGAGAGAAAATGAAACTAATATGTACTCTCGAGATGTAGCCAATAAAACTGACCTGGTCTTGTTGCCAGGATAAGTCAGCAGAAGAGCTCTGCATCTTTGAAAAGCTGAAAAGTGATACAAGCTAATACAAGTTGTTAAAGGAGCCATGTAGAGGTTCCTGTACACAGAAAGGCTGGCAAAACTCAAGTGCATAGTAGAGTTCTTGTTATAAGCTTTGCCTCTATCAGGAAGGATGATTTTGACGTTGTTTCATTTTTCTGAGGGGATTGGGGAAGTGCACTCTACCACCATGACAGCAGTAGGAAAGCCGCTGAGAAGAAAAGGCATTTACAATTGCTGCTGTGAAACAGAGGAAGTTTGGTATTTCTTCAGTTTTGCTGGCATTAAAAGGGACATGTTTTTTTCTCTTAGATAATCTATCCCCTCATCTTAGGGACATTAATCAAAATGCAGTAAAACCTAGCAAAAAAAAAAAAAGGTCTGTAAGTGTCATAAAAAACCCCAAAGACCACAATGTTCATCATCCAATGTCATGGACACACTCCTTGAGCAAAAGAACAATGGAAAGCTGCACCAAGTGCTCATTATAAATGTTCTTTTCCCTTTCCTTTAGTTTGGCAATTTAACATTTTATTTACCCATATTGTATCTCCACCCAAGAATAATGACACCCCCCCCGTGCTGGACACCCCAAATATATTCCATTAGTTTTGATGACTTGGTAAAAGCTACAGGCAAATTTAGTGACTAAGTCAAGGTCAAGATGAAGGGAGGAGGCACTTAAAAGCAAATATTGAAGTAAATGTTGAGCCTTTTATTCTTGTTAAAGGTTAGAGAACGGGTAATTATTTAGTAGTTTGCAGTTGGTTTTACATGAGTTTATGAGAGGAAAATAGCTGTAAAGAAATGGCTTAATATCTGTGAATACATCTTGCAAGCAGAAGACAAGGCATTGTTGGCACTGTTCCCTTTAGCCCTCACCTGCCAGTCACAGAGATTCCTGTACCTCACACACAAAAGGCTGTACTCTCCTCCCACTGTGCATACATAGCTTTCATTAATATTAATAGGTTCCAGGCACAAATATCCAAAGAAGACTCATCTGGAGGTATGGATAGAAAATTCTCACTTGTGGAGCTGCATAGCTTTAATATGGGAAACCAGGTGCTTAGGGAGGTGACTAATAATGGCAACGCACACAGAGCAGACTGGGAATTAACTTGTTTCCATTACAGAATACTAGCCGAAATGTTAGATCTCAATCCTCCTCCCCTCTATCATGCCCAAGAAGCTAAATTTGGCACAGTGTAGGTTTCACAGAAAGAGAAATCATGCCCTCTCAGACCACTGGAGACACTCTGCAGTCTCTCATGCAGCCCTGAGGCGGCAGTAGCCCTTTTCGGTTCTGCTCACTGGCTCTGTGGGAACAGTGATTAGTGTTTCTACACAGTAGGAGATCTACCACAACTCTTCTTATGCCCCGCACCCTCCAACCCAAATCTCCCAAGAGAATTAATTGCCCACAAAGCTGGACTCTGTGGTGCACAAGGGACTATCTGCAGAGTCTCTATAAATTCTCTTCCTCCTGCATTCCCAAGCTGCAGAACTACAGATAGGCAAGGTTTGGCCCTTAGACATGGCATAAAATGTAGAAATGAAGTGTTTATCACTTTAAGGTTAAAAGGATAATAATAGTTCGCTTTTATGTAGGGCTGCTCACCAGTAGATCTCAAAGGAAGCCAGTATAATTATTCCCATTTTACAGTTGTGAAACAGAGGCATAGAAAGGTGAAGTAACTTGCCTAAAGTCACCCAGCAAGACAGTGATGGGAATAGATGTAAGGTCTCCTAAATCCAAGTCCAGTGCTCTGTTCTCTAGGCCACACAACCTAGGATTCGTATCAGGCTTGCATTTAAAGATGCCAAACCTCTGAACATCAAACATTCTAACTTCTTAGGTTTAAATGTACAGCCTTTTCCATAGCCTGGGCTTCCCATGAAATAAATGCTTGACCACTCATGGCCTCAGGTCAGGATGAAACATTTTAACTGCAGCAAACTGCATTGTTGGGTACAATGAAAATGAGTCAAGGACAGGTCCTGCTGGCATTATTATTACTGAGGTGAGTGAGAGAGGTGACATATCAAATAGACATTAAAACTATTAGTGGAGTCTGACAGCAACCTTCTAGCATATCCTGGAGGAAATATCGCATTGCTGTCTCTACTCCTTGGTGGCAGAGTAGCTGTGCTGATTATTAATGTTGGCATTTTTAATTCTAACAGTGCCGTTCCTCCACTTTAAAGTGAAGGGTCTGTCAGCATTTGAAGAATCTCTCTGTTATTCCAGGTGTTTATAACTCAGCTGTAAATATTAACTAAGGAGTTAATCAGTCAGATGAGGAATTACACGTTATGCACATTTTAAAAATAAATTCATTTAGCTAAATTTAGTTACTAGCAAAAAAAATTTAGTTCTTTGGAGGCTTTTTCAATTAAAATGTGGGGGTTTTCTGGAGGAAAAAGAATTAAACCACTTAGGGCCTAATTCTACTCCATTAATGTCAATGAGAGTGGTATCAGACCCTTCAATGTGCTCAGTTTAAAAGAAACAGTAACAGATTACTGAGAATGTACCGTCTACTCTTGTTACTGAAACAGTCCCACAGATTGCAGGACAAAGGCTTTGGCCAAACTACTCATTCGCAGCACCCACAAAAATGGATACACAGTAAAAGTTCCTCTCAGGTCAAGACCACATGGAATAAGAATTCCTTGGACCAAATTCTTATGTAGCCTGGGACCTTGGCTGAAAGTAAAACTATAATACCAAGCAACCTCATGGCCTTTGTCATGCTACTTGTTTCTGTTGCTGAAGACCACAGGAGGAGGAGAATAGTGATGTACAGTAGGCCAAAATTTTAGAAAATAAGAGTCTAAACTAGCCACATCATATTTAAGCACCTAAATAAATGACCTGATTTTCAAAAGAGCTGAGATCCCAGCAGCTTCCAGTGAAGTCTGCAAACTAGTATTTGGGCCCTTGTTGAGGAGACTAAGAGGGATAAAATTCCTTCCTAATACTCACAGATGATCAGCTCAGATAGAAAGGTCATAACAGTTGTAGATAGCAGTAATAGTCATTCAGACCATTCTGAAATTCAGCAAAATAAACTGAGGCTCAGCAATCTCTTGTATTGGTGTGTAAGCCTTATCACACTACTAGCCAATATAGATGCCCAGTGGAGATGTGGCTGATGTGAGATCTCTTTGCCAAAACAAGCTAGGTTATTGTTATAAGAAACTCAAAGAAACAATAAAATAGCAACTCAGACAGGAAAAGGATGGAGGAAGACCTAATTAGAACAGGCAAGAGGACAGAAGCAGTGAGTCTACTAATGACCCACAACAGTAATTGGTAATAGTGTGATTAATGCAGCTCTCCATTCACACACAGAGACCTGCACTAGAAATGATATTGACAGAGGAATGTCTTTCAGTGATGCCCCATTGCTATATTTTATATAAATTCTGCATGGGAGGCCAAAATCAAGCAACTTTCTCAAAGCAGTTTGGCATGGGACTTGTTTGGACATTGTTTCTCACACATATTCTCTGGCTTGATACAGAAAAGAAGGAGATAAAAGAAATCATCTGGCCTGTTAAAGAATGAAAAAGAAGAGGTCAGTCTGATGATTACTGTTTATAGCTGCATCTGTCTGTCTGGCCATCTTAGTGTGACAAGTGTCAAGTTCCCAAGGAAAAGGAAAACTTTTCTTAGCTCAAGGGACTTTATAGGAAAGAAAACTGAAAAGTTTGAACATCTCTCTAGTTTTGAAAAAAGATGAGGAGTTTGTTATACCTGCACATGTGCAGGGACATGAGGTCATTGATTGATGAGTTTCTGTCAGGATTTGCTGACTTTGGAGAGAGCAATCTGCCAAGTTAGTTCTGAGTGCTGCATTTTTGTTACACGAGATCCAGATATTATTGACAATGCTTTACCATTGGAATTAACTGACTCCAGTACATCTTGGCATTTTACTCTACTGGTATTCTGCAAAAAGCTAACTTTAAGCAACTTTAGTGGCCTGAAATGTCACATGCCACATATTTTCTTTAGTTCTGATCACATAATGTACAGCTTAGGAAAGGTACCATTTACCTTCTTTAACCAGAAAATGCATAAGTACATTATACATATTTGCTACAAGCAAATTTATTTGATTTGCTAGTTCCAATATACCTTTTGAACATATACATTAAAAAGACTCAGTATCATGTTTCCCATTAGTTATGCCAGAGTTTAAATTTCATTACATAATGATCAATTAAATATTGGCAAGAGCTAGCATTATCTAGTGGTTACAGTATGGGTCTGGTAGGAGGCTGGCTTCTAGTCCTAACACAGCTGAAACTGTGTTGAAATTTGTGTTGCTGAAATTATGGATTTTTTTTTCTGGTGGGAGCATCCTCTTATGGGATCATTACATGGCCTTCTAAGTAGAGCTGGTTGAAAAGTGGAAAAAAACCCAAAACAACTCATGTTAAAATTCTTGAAACTTTCTGACTGGCTGCACCTCCAAGTTACTTAGCTATCTCTATAACAAAATGAATGTTTGGCTATATTTATCACCCACCAGATATTTCAGTTGCACTGATACGTAAGGAAAAGCAGGCACTTGCCCCAAATCATTCGCTACATCTAGCTTTCCAGGGCAACAGACAACCTGGTCCCCCATTTCAATCATTTCCCAGACTGTATCCTATTTTTGCTCAGTTGAGTACAATAACAAGGAGATCAGGTGGGCAGAAACAGGGGTGCTCCAGGCCCCAGCATGCCAAACGCGTGCTTGGGACGGCAAGCCACGGGGGGCGCTGTGCCGGTGCTGTGAGGGCAGCAGGCAGGCTGCCTTCGGTGGCTTGACTGCGGAGGGTCCGCTGGTCCTGCGGCACCAGCGGACCTTCCACAGACAAGCTGCCGAAGGCAGCCTGCTTGCCGTGCTTGGGGCAGCAAAATGCCTAGAGCCGCCCCTGGGCAGAAGATCTGCAGTTTGCTGAGGTCATCCCCAGTCTTACTTCTATTGTGGCAGGTCCAGAGATATGGAAACTAGGTGGCTCTTTCTCTTAACAAGTGGCCTTAAAATGTGGTCCATGAACAAAAAGTGCACCAGACAAAGCTTAGGGGAAGTTTGAGAACCAAGCAGTGGGGAACTCTGTGCTGAGAGGATCTCTTCATTTTGAAATGACCTGCCTGGAGTAAAAATAGGAGAACCACTGCTCGACGTAAACACTTAAAATAGCCTCCAAGTCAGTGGATCTCAACCAGGGATTCAGGGCCCCATGGGGGTTGCACACAGGTTTCTGGGTATCCTCCAAGCAGGGTCAGCATTAGACTCACTGGGGCCCAGGCAAAAAGCCAAAGCCCCCTGCATGGGGCTGAAGCCCAGGGCCCTGAGCTTTCCCACCTGGGGCTGAAGCCAAATCCTGAGCAACTTAACTTTGCGGGGGTCCTGTGGCATGGGGCCCCAGGCAATTACCCTGCTTGCTACCTCTTAATGCCGGCGCTGACTTTTATATGCAGAACATCAGTTGTTGTGGCACGGGTGGACTGTGGAGTTTTTATATCATGTTGGGGGAAGGGAAGCTCAGAAAGAAAAAGGTTGAGTACCCCTGCTGCAAGCTTTACAGTGCAATGGTGTTCCCCCTTTAGATAAAGGTCACACTTGCTATGCAACTGAGTTTTGCTGTTCCTTTGGGTGGTTGTTCAATATAGGTTTTTATTGTATTCCTTTCCAGATATATATTTCCCTCCCAATGGAACATGGATATGAGCTAAATTTTGAGAATTGCACACACACATAATACGCAATTGCAAATATCACGACTGAATATGAACTAGTGGTAAATGCACAACAGAACGATCAGCTAGACAACTAACTAGGTTTATATAAATATTTTATATTTATAGCAAGTCTTTCATCCCAATATTCCCAAATTACTTCATCACTACTGAAATGCATCACTGTTGTGACCAATAGTGGCAGCTAATCAATACAATAAATTGTTTGAGGGAAAGAAAATTTTAGTAAAAGATACTGTGCAAACCCTACTCTTATGAAACATGCCAGGAGATCTTTCAAGTCCACAAAGTGGAGACAAAACCTGAGGGTTTATTTTTCTTTTCTTCCTTAATTCTCACCCTAGTCTCACTTCTCCGCTAGAGTACACTGAATGATACTCAATCGATGCTTCATCCTCTCCAGTACACTGTTAAGAGCAGTTGTTGTGCAGAGAGCTGCTAAGTGCTAAAACATAATCATAATGCTTTCCAAATATTAATTAAACCGAGGACAGGTGCTAGCCTTAGAGAGGGAGAAACAACATAAAGGTGCTCTTTGCTTAGATGTGAAATATCTATTGCAGATGTACGGCAGTAGTTATCAGCAATAATTTAGCGGTGGTCACTTTGGGCCAAATTCTGCCCTTAGGTGTGCAGAAATTCAAGTCAATAAGAAACACACACACAACTGTGAGCAGAACCTAGCCATCCGAGGACTTGAACTGAGCAGTTCTGCCACTCCCACCCCTTGGAATCACTGAAGGCAGATCCAATTATCAGAGAGCATATCTATGGATGTTACTTAGAGTATAATCCTATTCTCTTTACTTAGGAAATACTGGCTATGAAACCATTTGGAGTTTGCCTAGGTAAGGATTGAGTGCATACTGAATATAGGACTCGGGCTCTTTCCCAATGGGCATTTTGCTGGAATAAGGAATATTGAATAGGGCCCTTAGTCACAAAAAAGCAGAAACTTAGCAATAAACACCAGGAAAGAAGACCAGTAGCTTTCCATGTTATCTATACACTGATACTATACTTCAGCTGTCATTTAATACATCTGCTTAATACCTCATGGAAGGGCTGTGGCTTCTATTCTAAGCTATTGTCTTCCCATTCCCAACATGTGGGCTGAATGGTAATTAGGTCTGAACAGGGTAGCAAATTATAATTCAAAATGTTTCTTTGGGGAATCCAATATCTTTCGACAATATCAAATATAAACAATACTTAAAACCATTACAGTGTCCCTTTTGGGACTTCAGTCTCCTCCAGTTTCACCAAATTGCCAAGAAATGCTATTAAAATTTGGCAGAACAAGCAAAGAAGCACTATATCACCATGTTTTGCTTTCATGACATTTTTAGAGTACAATGGGCCTCATTCTGATCTTGCTTACACTGATGTAAATCCACTGACTTCAATTGAATTACTCCTGGTTTACACTAGTATAAACAATATCAGAATCGGATCTAGTGTGTCTAATTTAACTTTATCCATGGGAATATTTTTCATTGGATTTTCCGACTGTTAGATGTGTGATCAATGTTTCTTAAACTTTAAAGAATTTGTAAATCAGCATATATGTTCCTTTCCAATTCAAAGTGCTGTGGAGATACCAACATCTACCTCACGGTGATTTTATTTTATAACACAAATTAATTTTTAAAGTGTTTGAGCTACACTGATGAAAGGTGCTATGACGTATAGAGTCTGAGCATTAATAAAAATGAGTCATCTCCAGTGTCCATCTGCAAGTTTCCTAATGATAAAATTGTGTCCATCAAATATTTTTGACAGCGCTCTACATTTGAGGTTAATATCAATATTGAAGGTGTAGCAGTTATGGAATAAGTGGAAATTTGCTCCAGAAATCAAAGGCAAAGAATAGTGCTGGTCAGAAATGGATGGTGGAAGCAGTACATAATGAGGATGAATGTAATCAGATTACACAGGCACATATAGGAAAACACAGATCTTTAAAAAGCTAAAAATAATTAATCAAGGCTAAAATGTGTGGTGGGGACACTGAACGGCTGAGGGGGATAACTTGCAATAGGATGTATAGCTTTTCACCTCTAGGTTGCTTGGTCAAATCCTGCCCATGTGAAATCCACATGAAGGTCTAATAGCCATTTAAAAAATAAGAGCTCCTAATAAATTCAAAAGTAAATATTTGTATTTAATTACATATTAAAAAATCACTAGCAAGACATTTGATTCAGGACAGTGTTCACGTTTGACTGAAAAGGAAATATAAAGAGCCAAACTTTACATGATGAAGAGACTGATGGAATTTAAACCCTACTAGGATGTGTGTCATTATGTAACTCATGCCTGCTTGGTGTTGTGCTCTGTCCCCCTCTAGTGGCACCTAGCCCAATAGCAATTGATGAGTCTGCTACAGCCTTGGCTAAAAGTTGAATAGCTGTTGGCTCATACAGAGGTCTCAGGTTTGATCCCACCCACCAACACCCGGGTTCTGTCAGCATTGCAATTACATATGAGAAATTTTAGAGGAATAAGTCTGGACAAACAGAAGGTTGGAGTCTGTGTGAATAACCAGAGGAGAAGAGAGGGATCAATGCAACTTTCACCTAAAAATGAAGAGTTCTATATTGCTGGTAAAAGCCCAGGTGTATAAGTTTAATGTAAACAGGACCTAATTAAAGTTTGCCCATATTGAATTCTTTAAAATGATTTCAAGCTATTTGACAAAAAAATGTTGAGTTTGTATATTTTTGTTCAGTGTTTTGCATGATCACCATCTCTTCCAGTCCAAGCTACCAAGGTGCTAAGGCAACTTGCCCCAAGAAAAGAACAAGAACATTCCCTTCCTGCTTCAGAGATTTGCTCCAAAACTTCTATATTTAGTTACAATTAAGATTTCTTTAAATCAATCCATTTCTCTCTCCATTACTATCTATGTTCCTTGTCTAACAGTCACAGATAAGCTAAATCAATTATTCTGATGAGGATAGTGTTTTCTTGACTAATAAATTCAGTAAATATGGATTGTCCCACTGAGTTAGGCCCCAGTTCAGGAATACACAAACACATACTTAAGTCCATCACTATTTATTATATCACAAACAAAATCTATAGTGCTTGTACCAAAAAGTTCACTTTAAATCAACTGTTTCACACCTGGTAACTAAAACAGATTTTTAGTGCTGGTTTATCTTCCATTTTTGTCTCCATGCTTCAACCTACTGTACATGCTTGAAGTGGAGAAACACACTGAGGATTATTGAGCCACTAGAGTACAAGATCATATCCAGAGGCACAATTGGTAATGATACCTCTAACTGAATAATCTGTAAAAGGTGTGGGAAGGCTACAGTGCCAGTGCTCAGTATTTAGGCCTGTGTATCTCTCTTGCCAGAAAAGAGAAGACCTTGCAGTAAAAGCTTTAGAAGGTCATAGTAATTCAAAACTTTGTTGAGTTAGTTATACCTATATGAATTCTATAACAATAACTGAGAAGCAACATAGTCCATGAGCTGAAACATCTGTTTCAAGGCCTCTTGGTAAGCATGTTTTTCTGGAATATCCCCTTAGTAATGTTTTCTTAAAGTTTGTTAAAACAAGTCAGGTCTGCCCACCCTTATATGTCTTGCTTGATTGGTTTCTTTCCAAGTATGACATGATCCCTGTCCATATGGTTTAAATTAGGGTGAGGCACTTTGCAATGCTGTGACAAAAAAGAGTAAGTCATAACAAAATCAACCAACTGCATTAGCATGTTTAGCAATACCACAGATACGATTGCTTAATTCTACAGATTGGAGCCACATGAAGAAAAACCACAGATCAGACCCTGCAATGGCTTGCGAAATATTTCCCACACCATGAGAGTAACATTCAGTACATTCCTTTGCCTTTCACTGATGTTATCCTTTGCCTCTACAGTCCTTTAAGTGTTAATTTATCTTCAGAATTCTTAAAAATCTTTGATGCTGCCGCTTAGTCAATGAATTGTTAAATGTTTTCGCAGAAGCTAAATGTGTTTAGCCTGCTTTCCTCTGATAATTACACTTCAGGCTACCTAAGCTTTCATGTCTCAAGTTCTGAAACCATTATGTAATTGATTGTTGTCATTTACAGATGCCTCAAAATTCACATAAATTGAAGAGACTGTAATTAAGAAATTTTACAGCTTAGGCAGTTCAGGAATTAAAACATCTAATGGACTCAATATCTTGTATTGACATCAATGGTAGTAACTGCTGAGTCCTTCAAGAATGACACGGTTATTAAAACAAATTGTGGACCTTATTCACAAATGACTGAATCTTGGTTCCATTTCAGTAAATGGGAAAATGTGACTTCAGTGTGACTAGAACTGGCCCAAAAGGGAACACAACTTACTCAGACGCACACAGATCCATAAAAAGAATTTCTCAGAATGAAGGAGACACCCTGAATATTTTGTCCACAGATCTCTATGAAAAGGTGGTTCTGAGGTTAGCCTCAGAGACTTTGGTATAAATGAATAAATTATTAGCATTTACCATGGGAGGGGAGCTCTTGGGTGTGTTATCAGGGAATTGTGTGACTATGTTCCAGAAGTGATGACAGGTCATAAATTTTGAACAAGCACAATGGAATGAACTGAACACATTGTCACAAAGCAGCTCAGAAACCTGTCAATAGGTTTAACCCAGTGGTTCTCAAACTTTTGTCCTGGTGATACCTTTCACACAGCAAGCCTCTGAGTGAGGACTCCCCCATATAAATTAAAAACATTTTTTAATATATTTAATACCATTATAAATGCTGGAGGTAAAGCAGGGTTTGGGGTGGAGGCTGACAGCTTGCAAGCCCCCACATAATAAATTTGTGACCCCCTGAGGGGTTCTGACCCCCAGTTTGAGAACCCCTGGTTTAACCACATCACAGACCCAGAGTCCATTTTTACATTGCAGCAAAACTCCATGTGGACTTTTCTAAGAGGCCAGATACAAGCGCTGGAAAGGATCTTTACAGCTTGGCATTATTGCCGCCCTCAGAGGAAGAACAGTATGATGAGGTGGGAGAAGCAGAACAGGACCACAGCCTGCCTAATGGATAAAAAATGTGGGTAAACTATTTTTAGATGAAAGCATTCTGCTCACATTAAGCTCAGAACCAAATTTAAAATGCAAAAATATTTTAGGAAAAAAATGTTTATATGCAGAATTTTAAGCATGTGCCTACTTGCAGACCTGCATGGAGTAAAAAACAACATTAGGGGCCTGCTTCCACTCCCACTGAAGTTAATTGGCTTTTGCCAACCCTTTCAACCATAGCAAGATTGTGTGCTATGAGGCAAATCCAGAGGTGATGTAAATGGCAGTATGAACAATATACTGGTTAGTGGGCATAAGTACATTCAAGTGCATGTAATTCACAAGCACAGGGTGTTGTTTTAGCAAGCCTCATCTTCCTCTAATACTTTCTTGTTGGCTGCTTTATCTGTTACAGCCTTGCCCTTCTACATGTACCTCTGAATATGGCTCAGTGCCTATACTTTATACCAGTGGCTCTCAACCTTTCCAAACTACCGTGCCCCTTTCAGGAGTCTGATTTGTCTTGCATACCCCCAAGTTTCACCTCACTTAAAAACTACTCACTTACAAATTTAGACATAAAAATACAGAAGTGTCACAGTGCACTGTTCCTAAAAAATGGCTGACTCATTTTTACCATATAATTATAAAATAAATCTATTGGAATATAAATATTGTACTTACATTTCAGTGTACAGAGCAGTATAAACAAGCCATTGTCTGTATGAAATTTTAGTTTGTACTGACTTTGCTTGTGCTTTTTATGTAGCCTGTTGTAAAACTAGGCAAGTATCTAGATGAGTTGATGTACCCGCTGGAAGACCTGAGTGTGCCCAAGAGTACATGTACACCTGATTGAGAATCACTGCTTTTTACAGTAAAGATTAATTGTGATCTTCAGGTAGAGAACAGGACAGAGGGAGGGAAAAGGGAGCTTGAAGTAAGCAAACCAAGGCTGATGTATATGGGCATCTCCAAAGAGTTCTAGTCCTGGGAGACCGATAGAGGCCAAAAACAATTTTAATTTTATTTTTTGAGAACCCAAATTTAAAATCAATTGGCTTAGCTAGAAAAACATGTTCTTGTTACATTCTGATAGTGCTTTCTTTCTTTTAAATGGAAAAAAATGGTGGCTGCATTACTTGGTTAGAACTATGGTATTGCTCTCTCTGAAAAAGGGGATAAAGTGGCACAATAAAAGCTGTGACATGGGGAGACAAAGCACTGGAAAGCTGCATGTTGTGTAACAGGAGTGTGTCATTATTGCTAGGCAGATATTACATTTACTTATAGAATTTTTATTTTAAATAAGAAATGCTAAATTTTATGGGGTTCTCTGTTTATGAACAACACACTTGTTAATTTTAATTTGTCAAGAAATCATATCATGCCAACCTAATTTCTTTCTTTGACAGGGTTGCTGGCCTACTGGATGGGGAAGCTGTAGATGTGCTATACCTTGATTTTAGTAAGGCTTTTGATCGGGGCCGGCTCCAGGCACCAGCTTAGCAAGCAGGTGCTTGGGGCGGCCACTCTGGAGAGGGGTGGCAAGTCAAGATATTCGGCGGCAATTTGGCGGAGGGTCCCTCACTCCCGCTTGGAGCAAAAGACCTCTCGCTGAATTGCAGCAGATCGCGATTGCAGCTTTGGGGGGTGGGGGCTGCTTAGGGTGGCAAAACCCCTGGAGCCAGTCCTGCTTTTGATACAGTCCCACAACACTCTCATAAGGAAGCTATAGAGGGGTCCTCAGGGATCTGTCCTGGGTCTAGTACTATTCAAAATTTTCATTAATGACTTGAATGGAGAGAATGCTTATGAAATTTGCAGAGGATACCAAGCTGGGAGGGGTTGCCAGCACCTTAGAGGACAGGATTCAAAATGACCTTGACAAATTGAAGAATTGGTCTGAAACCAACAAGAGAAAATTCAATAAATACAAGTGCAAAGTACTATACGTAGGGAGGAAAAATCAAATGTACAACTACAAAATGGAAAATAACTGGCTAGGCAGTAGTCTGTTGAAAAAGATCTGGACATTAGAGTGGATCACAAATTGAATATGAGTCAACAATGTGATGTAATTGCAAAAAAGGCTAATAGCATTCTGAGGTATATTAACAGGAATGTTGTATGTAAAGATGCAGGAGGTATTTGTCTTGATCTACTTGACACAGGTGAGGCCTCAGATGGAATACTGCATCCAGTTCAGGGTACCACTTTAGGAAAGATGTTGTCAAATTGGAGAGCGTCCAGAAGACAACAAAAATGATAGAAGGTTTAGAAAACCTGACTTATGAGGAAAGGTTAAAAACTGGGCATGCTTAGTGTTGAAAAAAAAAGACAGAATGGGAACCTGATAATTTCCCAATATGTTAAAGGCTGTTATAATGAGGTCAATGATCAATTGCTCTCCATGTCCACTAAAGGCTTAATCTGCAGCAAGGGAGATTCAAGTTAGATATTAGGAAAATGTTTAAGGATAGTTTCTAACTAACTTTCTAAGGACAGTGAAGCTGAATAGGCTTCCAAAAGAGGTTGGAGGATTTTAAGAACAGATTAGACAAACACCTGTCTGGGATGTTTTAAATTTACTTGGTCCTGACTGAGCGCAGAAGACTGGACTAGATGATTTCTCAAGGTCCCTTCTAGCCCTACATTTCTATGATTAAAAGATGTGATTTGCTCATCTTACATAAGATTTTCCTCACAAAAAGTACATAAATGGATAGAGGTTTCCTGGAGGGATGCCTGCAAGACAGTCTGTGAATATACTATGCCCATGACTGCCTTATCGGAGTACCAACTGGAAGAGGTAAGCAGTTAAAGATACATCTATTTTGGTATTCAATGTTAGTATGAAATAAACCTAACTTATATTTGGGAGAGATGGAAATGGAGTGTTGCAGGGAAAACAACGAACAGGAGAGTATAAAAGAAAGCAGCCCTTCTACCCCACAGCATTACTTTAATTTGTATCCACATTATTCACAACATGTTTAATGCTGAAGTTACTTTATTCATATCTGTACCAGCCACAACTTTCAGCCTTGAAGTCAATGGGAGTTACGCCTGTTTATGATGAGGCTGAATATTGTGTCAGTTACTTATTTTACATACCTACTGAATTCCCAATTGGTGCAAGCTACTCTACTTTGTCACTGTGACATTACACCCCATATTCTTCATAGAAATATTGTTATGATATGAATACGGCATAACTTAGATACGTTTTATGCAAGATGGGTCATATGAAGTATAATTGAAAAGATTATGATCTACTGAATGTGTATCCAATTTGTATGCATGTATCATTTCTGTATCTGAGGTTAGGAATATTGACTTTGTAATAGTTACAGCTGTGTGTGTATTTGGGGGAATGCCCACCAGACCATAGGCGATCAGCCTGAATGAGCCATTTAAGAAGGACAATAGAACTTTGAAGATACTAATCTCCCACCTTCCTCAGGAGCTTCCTGGGATGTTGCTTTGACACTTCAGTGTCATCTGATGATGTCACCTGCTACGGAGTACCACCTTGGACACTGCTAGTATTTTTCCATTGGAAACAAAGGATTTCTGCCTTATGCAAATTCTATTTAAGGCTGGGGAGTAAATTAATCAGGACTGCCCAGGAAGGAAGACTGCTAAAATACCTGAAGGGAAAGGCAGGGTTGAGTCCAGACTGAGGCAGGGGGTCCAGTTTGTAAAGAGAAATAACTGAAACTCTAAGCTACCAAAACTCTGCAACTTGCCTAAAGCAAAATTCAGGGTGAGAAATTATATTTTGTAACCTGTTTCTTGAGCGTATTAAGCTTAGTTTGTGTATTTTGTTTTAATTGCTCAGTAATCTGCTTTGTTCTGTTTGCTGTCCCATTTAATCTCTTAAAATTTACCTTTTGTAATTAATAAACTTATTTCTTGTTTATAACATAACCCAATTTGTGCAGTTCATATCTAGAGGGGCAAGACGCTGTGCATCTCTCTTTTCACATTGAGGGAGAAGGCAATTTTTATGGGAGGCAGCCAACATTTATTATGTAAAAGGAAACCACTCAAGTGTAAATGCCACTGAAGTACAGGATGTGCTAATAGGGAAATTACATTGGATGGCACTGTATTTTAGTCTACCTAGCTCTGAAAGTTGCCTCCCAGTGTTGCACTGGCTGAGGACAATGAATTACTGCTTGAACCAAATATTATTTGTGGGATGATACCTAGTTTGTATAGTTAATCTCCTGTGATTCACCACATCAGGCCAGTCTATCACCAAGCTCTTCTTACAATTAGAATCATAGAATAGAATCATAGGACTGGAAGGGACCTCGAGAGGTCATCTAGTCTGGTCTCCTGCACTCACGGCAGGACTAAGTATTATCTGTTCTAGAATGTGTGATCAGCAGCTCTACGTGCGGTTATTTAAGCATGAATTCTGTGTACAACCTCCCCTATGGTTTGCGTTGGTTTTTTAAGCTTTCTGTAAGAAAAAGGTAACAGATAGAAGTGACACAGATCTTCAGGTGGTTGCCCAGGCATAATATTTAGGACTTCTGTACTACGTTAGCTCTTCAAAATCACTGTACAAACATTAAACAAACATAATCTAAAGCCTTTCAGCTTTTGAATGACTAGGAGTTGACAAAACAGAGCTATTCCCTACTGTGTTCTCTGCTCCCCTGAACAAAAAGATTTTACTGAAAATCAGCATCTTAAAAGAACTGTTAAGGATCTTTCAAAAGAACAGGCCAACCAAGGCTGCTGTAGTGACACCCTTGTTACCTCAGGTCTGGTGTTTGTTTAAGGCTGGTGTAGAATGAAGGGTGTGGTTCCTGTTTCATTTGCATGTGTAAATCCAGCAGACCTTCCTTATTTTTTTCCTTAAAGTGCTCAGAATTTAGAGGAGGAAAGTGAATGAGATTCTGCTTATATGAGGTGTGAAAAAGCAGAAGGGACCAAAATCTATTCTTGTGCAAAAATCTGTTCTCCCTGAAGTCAATAAGGCCGCACAGGTGTAACTGTCAGCAGGGATTGGCCTGTGTTCTCATTCCCTTCTGGAATCACACTCATTCCAGGCTTACCCAACATTTTCCACTTGGGAAAGAAGTGAGTTTGAGATGGGGCAGAAAAAAGAGGACTAATTTCAGGTTTATTTAGCTTTAAGTTTTTGGAATGAAACTCAAAAGAAATCAAAGGTGAGGTACTTTTATGATGGATTGAACTGCTAAAGAACCAGCAAATGGACAGAAACTGCCTTTAGCCTATTCAGCCAGTTTTTCTATCATAGCCTGCTAAGAGGTGGATTTAAAATCCTTGAGGAGAGGGAAGGGAAAAGCCTATAACATTGGGTGTTCAGCTTCCTCCAGTGCTTTTGCAACCCCTTAAAAGTACAAAGATGTGTTGGCCTGTGGAACTAGGCTGAGCATAAGGAAAGAACTTAGTTGCCTGTGCATCCCAGTATAGAAAAATACATCAAAGAAAAAAATTGGATTTCTTTGATTTTTAATATAGTTAAATACAGTATTGAACACAGTGCATCATAAATCTGAAGCCCCTCAATGGAAGGTAAAGTACTGATATCCAGAATGGGATGTTTTGTTTTGTTTTTCCTACAAATGTGTGGGAATTTGTTGCTTATACATGGGAGGGGCAACCGTTCTGGCTGGAGCTGGATAGAGTGTGTGCAGGTTCTGTGCAAAATTCCCACCATACTGCTCTGATACTATCTCTCACCACCTCCCCCACCAGGCACTCACCAGTTGTCTAGAAACAGGACCCAGCACACACAGAAGATGACGGTAATGGGCACTGAGAACCAGGAGGCAGCATCCTGGAGCTGCCTACCAGCCTCAGCCTCCCTCACTGCTGACTGGCTATGGAGGTATTGAAATAACACGTGTGAGGGAAAGGGGAATGGGGACAGGGTGCAGCTGAATGAAGATGTATGGTCACCTGGCCCAAGCACAGGTATAGGAACCAGGAATTCCCAAATTCTAATTCGAGTGTTAACAATGACTCACACTGTGGCCTTGGGCATGTTGCATAACCCATCTGCTTCCATTTTCTCTTCTATAAAATGGGGAAATTCCTACCTATCTCACATAGGCATTGCAAGGATTAATTAGTAAAGGCTGAATTGTTCCTGGCACTTGTGTGAGTACACAAGCAAGTCTGCAGCAGATGCAAGAAGCCTTCTCCTTGTAAGTCATCCCAGGCAAGAACCAGGCACAATTATAGTTCCTGCCCTTTCCCCCTGGGGCACTTGCTAGTCACTCTAAATGAGTAGGTAGGTAGCAAGGCCATGCCCTACAATCCCCCTTCACTCACCTATGTGTTAGACAGCTTTGGTGGCTGCAGAGGAGAGTACACACTGAACTCTTTTGAGGGGTGGTGCAGATGCATGCTTGCCCTATGCATGGGAGACCTCTGGAAAGCAATGTGGGTTTCACATGATCATCAGCTGTCCTACTCTTTGTATTATGCAGCAATTGACAAGAAGACTATGATGAGGCAGGTGGTCTGAAATACTGACCTGGTTTCTCTCCTACAATCAGTGCAAATATATATTATTCATTGATTCATAACAAGATGGCTGTGTAATTATTAGTCTTTTTCTTAGTGCGCCAGATACCCATTCTTGTAATTTGGCATAACCCAATTGATTTCAATGGAGTTATGACGATTTACAGGACCTGAGGACTTGACCCATTATATACAAAGTTTTACAGTTAAGAATTTCTTTTCTTATTTACAGTACAAGAAATACAGATCAGTTAGATAACAGCATAATATATAACCAAGATATTCCCTTCTGCAGGACTGCAGCCTGTCTTCCCAGTTAACCTACTTTATATTGAACTTAGTCTGCCCCATGTTCAAGATTAAACAAGAGAAGCATTATTGTTCAGCTGAAACCTAGTCAGACATTCACAGACTCTATTACAAGCAAACCTCCTTAAGATTCAGTAGCAATCAAGATGGATTTGACCTTTTCACATGTTTGCTACAACGGTTCTCTTGAAATTTTAATTAAACATAGCATGAATAAATTGGACATGCATCTTCCCCACTGTAAACTGGTGATGGGTTCTCCCAAGAGAATGAACTATTTCTTTTACAGAAATGTTGTTTTCATTTTATCATTGGTTATGATGTAAAGCCGCCAGAAAACATAAGAGTGCTCTGGAGCCTGCTGTAAGGAGATGTAGCCGTAACTTATTCCAAGAGAACTGATAATGGTCGGCTCTGAAGATGGATGAACCAGGTTAGATACAATTAAAACTGCATCAAGCCACCAATATAAATTAATTTAAAATTTGCTCTGTGACTGCAGAAGTACGGTAGAAGACATCCATTTTGTTTTTGTTTTTAATTTAAATTTTGTACATGCTTATCCATCCATCATATGTCTAAAGCCACCAAATTACTTTTTATTAGTAGTATTGTGATAGCACCGAGAAGCCCCAATCCATGCCCTAAAGAGCTTACAATAAAAGAGCTGTACCTAAGTTATCTACCCCACAGGAGCAAGTCAGGTTTGGAAGAGGAAATACTGAAATAAATGCTGTTCACATGGCATGGAAACACTGTATTCAAAACCAGAGACTAATGGAAATGCCTGAAATATCTCACAAGAGTTTCCAACTGGAAATATTGGGATAGACTTCAGGTCCACTAAGGTTCACCTTTTACTAATCCAAAGCCCAAATTTCAAGGGAAAAACATTGGTGCTGGCCCTGAGCTTGTGTTTCGTATTTCCTTCCTTCTAGTTGATTTTGATTATTAACAATATTTCTAAGGGTAATCTACTGAAAACAAATTGATTTAAATTTGGCTTTTTACATTCGCTTTCTTTGACTTTTCTTTTGATATATTTACCAACTTTTCTTCTGAAGACTATGTTACTGCAGTCTAAAATAGCACAGTCTATCTTTAATTCTCTAGAGCAAGCCTGCACAACTCGTAAAGCGGCAACGGCCATATTACTCCAAAGAAAACAGCTGAGGGCCAACCCTCCCCGGTCCGCTGAAACATCCCCCCCAGCGCCACCCAACCCCCTTGAAATACACCCCCACCCCAGCGCCACCTGGCCCTGTAGAAACAAACCCTCCTTCCCCAGTGCCGCCCCGCCGAAACAGCGGTATTGAACCTTGGTAATATGTTATAGCGGGCCCCTGAGGTAGTATAATTAAGGTAAAAGAAAAATGTCTGTTTGCTAGAAGTAGAATAAGATCTTCCCCCTACTTTGTAATCAGTTGCCCTGTTGAATGAATGAGGTGTGAATGAGGAAGGCAGGCACCTCCAGACAGCTGCAACCCTTGGAGAGGGGCTGGGAGCCAGACCAAGGACAATCAAACTTGTTAAGTGGGCTGACTAGAGAAGAGCAGACACACTGATGGCCACGGAGGTTAGAAGCAACCCCTTCCTTTGGGAACACCCTCTTTGTAGTATTGGGACAACCCCCAGCCGAGAAAAGCAGCAAAAAGGACCAATTTTTATGAGACACAAGATCAGCAGAACAGGTCAGCCACTGACTCACCGCTCGCCTCCTCACCCCCACCCCAAAGTATAAAGCACCCCGCTGCTGCCTGCCCGCTCGGCTTGTCATCCCCCTCCGGCTCGCCTCCTCACCCCCAGCTGCCTGCTCGCTCGCCTCCTCAGCCCCCCTCCCCCGCTGCCAGCTCACCTACCCAGCTTGTCTCCTGACCCCCAGCCACCCGCTCGCTCTTCTCCTCATCCCCCCTTCCCCGCCGCCGGCTCACCTGCTCCCCCCACCATTGCCTGCCCGCCCGCTCGGCTCATCATCCCCCCAGCTCGCCTACTCACCCCCGACTGCCCACTCGCCTCTTCAGCCCCCCTCCCCTGACACCGGCTCACCTGCCTCCCTGCCACTGCCCACCCAACTCATCATCCCCCCACCCCTTCGGGTCACCTACTCACCCCCCGCCACTGCTGCCGCCGCTGCCAGCTCACCTGCCTGTCCGCTGCTGGCTTGCCTGCTCCCCCTGCCGTCAGCTCTTCTGCCTGCCCGCCGCTGTCCTCTTACCTTCTCCCTCTGCCCTGCCCCCTGCCACTGACTCACCCTCACTCCCCAGCCTGCTACTGGCCTCTTCACCACCCGGCCCACCCGCCAGCCAGCCAGCCGTCCATCGAGCCAGCCAGCCAGCCAGCCAACCAGCCATTGGCTTGCCCCACCCCGCCGCTTGCCTACTCACCCCCCACGCAGGGCCAGCTTTAGGAAGTGCGGGGCCCAATTCAAACAGTTTCGACAGGGCCCCGGCAGGGATGTCTTGTAAAAAAACATGTAGGGCTTGTACTCACCAGGCGGTGCTCTGAGTCTTCAGTGGCACTTCGGCGGTGGGTTCTTCACTCACTCCAGGTCTTCAGCGGCACTGAAGAACCTGCTGCTGAAGTGCCACTGAAGACCTGAAGTGCTGCCAGGTGAGTAAAAATTAAAAAGGCACCTATAGCCAGGGAAGGGATTCTCACTGGGTGCATGGCCCTCTTAGGCGCGGGGCCTGATTCGGGGGAATTGGTGGAATGGGCCGTATGTTGTGCAGGCCTGCTCTAGAGGTTTAAAATCCTTCACTCCATTGGGATTCTGACAGCCTTCTGAGCTTTTATTTTTCTCCCAATTTCCTCTAGAGGTCCTGCTGCCTTCTCTGTTCCTATAGGTGGTTCTAAGTTTTGGTGACCTGAGGTCCAAGTTAGTGGTTCTCAACCTTTTTTCACATCTGGACCCCTAAAAATTTTTGAATGGGGATACATATCCCTTTGGACATCTTAGACATGGTCTGTGGACTCTCCAGGGTCTGCAGACCACAGATTAAGAACCACTGGTCCACGTGACCTCTAGCTGCTTCCCTGCTTCCTTGGTGCAACAAAGTCACCAAGTACAATACATATGTTTTTTATTTCAAAGGAATACAGGCTGTTCAATCCTGGTTCAGTTATCTGTCTCCTGCAGTGATCCACTGGCCAAAGGTAACAATAAACAAAATAAAATATATACGAAGCCATTTATTTAATATTTAAACTTTGTCTATTTTTTAAAGATTCCCACAGAAACATTCAATGAAAAAGAAAACCAAAAGGGTTTTTGGTTTTTCATTAAAACAAAAAATCAGTTTTTGAAACTGAACTGTAACTGATTTTTTTTTCTGAAAATGGAAAATTTTAACCATTTGTTTTGTTTATAGTGTCTGGTGTTGTGGTGTTTGTCTTTTTTGTAAAAAACACTGTCACAATTTTGACCAAAATTAAAAATTTCAGTGGAAAATGTCAACATTTTTTGTTAAAGAAAAAGTTTTGACAAAAAAGGTGGTGAAGTTGCAATATGAATATTTTGGGAAAAATCCACCTTAACCATTGCAACAGTCAACTGATGCCCTCTTCTGAAGCCCAAAGTGCCCATTTTAGTGTGCTTAGCTGTAAGTGTGATTATTTCCTATGAAGTTATAACAACACTGCTTTTCTCTAGAATCTTTCATCCACAGATCTCAAAGTACTTCACAAATATTAAGTCTTACCAACACTATGAAGTAGATTTTAATATTCACATATTTACAAGTGAGTAAATTGAAGCACAGAAAGATTTAGTGATGTGTCAAGGTCACACTGAGTGAGAGCAGAAACTCCAGTACCCAGTCCTTTGGTTTCACCACTGGACACTGCTTTCTCCAGTTTTAAAATATCCATTTACACAAACTGGGCTCAAACTTTAGCCCCACAGCAGCCTTTTCTGTGCCACTCTGATTATGAGGTATAGCCAGCTCAAGCAACCAGCCCTGTACTACTCCCTCCTAGCCACTGGCATACGGGAGTATGGCTGGAGTTTTCTGTGCTCTGATAAACAGTGGCTGGCAAATCCATGGGACATATGCAGCCAGGGCATACTTCAGAGACAGCCAGGGTGCCCCAAAGGTCAAAGCACAGAAACTAGCTCCTCTGTGGGCTCCCCAACCTTTGATGTCTCAAGTGGAGTCTGGATGCAGCAAAGGACTGGGCATCTTGATCTTTTTTAAGGAAATGCTATCACTGCTCCTGGGATCCTTGCTAAATATTATTAGTAGGAAAAAGGCTAGCGGGTATAAAGCATGACTGAACTCTTGTTTTCCCCTGACCCTCCCTGTTCTACATAAGTAAAGGTCAGGCATCCAGATTCATTCTAAGGGATACCAAAAAAACTGAAAAGCATGCTGGACACTTTGCCTCCTTTGAACACTGTATACACTCATATTAAGAGAGTTCTAAAGTGTCATTTATCTTGTCTGATACTCAGGCATTTGGGAACCCCGTCCACACTTTCCCACAGCACAACCGCACCTTCAGGTGACCAGAAGGCAGGGCTGCAGTTCTTCCCGCTAGAGGCCACTTTGGCACCTGCTCTGCAAGCTCCCTCCCCTTCACTGCTCCCTCTGCTGGATTTCAGAAGGGAAATACTAACCAGGAGCAGTGGACAGCAGTAGCAGCAAAAGAAGGCAGTGGCAGTAGATGATGGGGACACAAGGTAAAGATGCTCACTGCTGGTCCCAGGCTCTGGCCTCTCACTAAGTCCCACAGAAATCCCAGCTACCAACCCCCAAGCAGGCCCACAGTACCTCCCAGACAGCATTCATAAACCACAGCCCCCCTATTCCTGACACCCTTGCATCCAGCCAATCCCAGAAATCTCAGCACTATTCAGACACCCAATACCCTACCCAAGCATCCTCAAACACCCCAAAACACATGCACCCACCTAACCCAGCAACCCCAAACAACTTCTAGTATCCACCCACCTACCCCAGCACCCCTAAACACTTTGATACCTATTCACCCACATAGAGCTGTCACATTTTTGTTATCTCCATATTCTACCACTGCCATTTCATGGGGCAGAGGCACTGGCTATAAGCAGAAGTTTATGGTAATATATATGCAAATTATTAACAGATCTGCAAATTAGTTCATTGAATTTATATAAAAACATCACACATGGAGCTGCACAACACTTGAGAGTTGTGTATAAATAGGGTCCTACCAAACTCACAGTCCATTTTGGTCAATTTCACCCTCATAAGATTTTTAAAATAGTAAATTTCATGATTTCAGCTATTTAAATCTGAAATGTCATGGTGTTGTAATTGTAGGGGTCTGGACCCAAAAGGGAGTTGTGGGGAGCAGAGGTTGCCAGGTTATTGTAGGGGTGTGTGTGTTGTATTGTAGGGGTTGTAGTACTGTTACCGTTACATCTGCACTCCTTCTGGCAGTGGTGCTGCCTTCAGAGCTGGGCACCTGGCCATCAGTCACCACTCTCGGGCCGCTGAACTCTGAAGGCAGCGCAGAAGTAAGGGTGGCAATACTGCGACCCCCTAAAATAACCTTGTGACCCCCTACAGCTCCCTTTTGGGCAGAACCCCCAATTTGAGAAATGCTGGTAACCCCTGTGAAATCTGCATAGTTTGGGATAAAAGCACACAAAAGACCAGATTTCACAGTCCATGACACGTTTTTTATGGCCGGGAATTTGGTAGGCCCTATGTATAAATATAACTGAACTAGCAGTATATGCAACTATGACATGGGTCCATAAAAGCTGATTATTTTTTTGAAACACAGGATAATAAAATGTCTTAATTACCTTCATACACTAGTATTTGCTGTAATTTCACTCACCAAGGTCATGTACACACCGAAAAGCTTGTTTTTAAAAATGCATTTATTTACTGTCTGTTGTTTGGATGGGATTCACAGTATCAAAAGTTAAATTGACTTAAGATGTGGTTCCACTGAGGCCTCTTAAGTCCATAAACTAGTTGCTTAATGCTGAGTATTTCCTATGGGCTATTTTATCCTAGTGCCAGAGTTGTTGTTAGTAGTTTTTTTAAAATCACATACTTGCAGTTATATAATGTTGACTGTACAGAACAGTTGCAGGTTTGTTCTAAACTGCCCACAATAAAATGGGGGCAATGGGACTAAAAGGTCAGAGTTTCAAATAGTGTTCAATCTACTTCACCATCCCTACTAAAAGCAAAAGGTTTATTAACCTCATGGCTGTGATTTACTATTAGTGGGTGTACAAATTTTGAAAAATCTCAGGAGGTCTGTAAACTGCAGATGTAACCATAGATTAATGCCCATAATCCCTGGTAAAAGCTCTGCCCTAACACTTTAGCTATAAGTAACACAAATACTTTCTCTTACTAATATTCGTAATACTGCTTCCATTGTATTTTATGGTACTTTTGTGATTTTTAGTCATTCTCATGGTGGTTTGAATCTAAACATCTTGATGATTGAACTCAGCTGGTTTTCATTGCTAGACTGCAGCAGTTTTATTTTATTTTATTGTATTACATCCATAAACACACACCCCCTCTCATGCTTCCTATAAATCTGTAAGAAATGCAAAAAAAAAAAAAAAGAAAAGAAAAAGAAAAGAAGAGAAATTGACCTAACTCTTCAAGATTTTCCCACCGCCGTGGATCCATTTGGAATTTTTTATCCATTGTCAAGTATTTGACAATAGATCATGGTGCTACTGATCTAGCATCACATCTGCTACTCCACATTTGCCAAGACTATTTTGGGGGGAGAGGCGTCTTCTGTTTCTTTTTCCCCTTGACTACATCAGATGTAACTTACTCTTTTTTCCTACGTTGAAAAGTTGCCAGTTTTCAAGTGTCTCTCATTAACTTTTAAAACCTATGCTCTGCTAAAGAGCAGTTATTACTTTTTTCCTGGAACTGACTGAAACTGCCATGTCCACATAAAGGCACAAAATCTTAATAGCCACTCAAGACAGATTGGGAAACAAACGCTAAACATGACACATTAAATCAAATCTTTGTGCGCAAGAGGTTTAAGATGTAGATACCAATTTGTGCTCTTAAAAAGTTGAATATCAAAAGCTGTTTAAAAAAATTACTTGTAGGAGTCCAAAACAGGAGAAAACGTATAATGTAGATGCTGTTTTAAAGGAGGCAGTTTTCCAGAGTAGTTTAAACAGAGTACAAAATGTCAGGACTTTTGTTCGTTGTCCTTGGGCAATTCACTCAAATTCTCTGTGCTTCAGCAGTTTAACCATCTGTACTTACGTAGTTCACAAGGTTGTTGTGAGGCTTAATTAATTAATATTCATATTGTCTTTGGAGATCCTTGGATGAAAGGTGCTAAATATAAATTTGTATTTGTATTAGTAAAATATAATTAGCATATAATTTTAACATAATTTGAAACAATCAGATTCTCAGAACTCCAAGGTGCAAAATTCCTGGTTTTTCTTCAAGAGGGACACTAAAACCCATCTTGAAAGAGTCAGTCCCCCTGAAACCACTATTTACAGAATCCTTTACTGCCTTTTCATTTGTGAACCAATTTCTTCAAGGCATTTGTCTTTACTAAGAACCAAAGGCCAGATTTTTGTCTTCAAATGTAACTTCAGAGTAACATTATTGACATCAGTGTACCTGAGATCAGAATTTGGTACTAAATCCAAGAATGAAGTTTAAAAGCTAACCTCTTTTAGAAGTATCCATGCACAATAAAGTATCTTACATTTTTAAACCATCATTTATAGGTTGTAAGTTTCACTCCAATATATTGTTTCCCCACCGCTATACTGTGCTAAGTAAAACAGGAAAGCTCCTTCCTGTAGCAATCCTTTTTCTGACTTAATGCTTGGTAAAAAAAGACTGAACGGGGGAACCTACAGGCCAAATTCTGTGCTCAGTTACATCTATGTAACCCCAGTGCAACTGAGCATAGAATTTGGCCCGATATCTCCACTCTGGGCTCAAGGATTTGTGGTCATAACACTGAATGGGTAGGGAAAAGGGCTGGAACATAACGTTCTAATTAAATCTGATCCAGCTAATTAGTATTCAGTACGGCAGCACTTGCTGCTCAGGTTTTTAATCTATCATTGCCCAGCTCATGCTGGAGTTTGAATTTTAAAATGTGATCCCAGCACAAGTAAGAAGTCTCTGAAATGGAAGAAATCTGAGGAGCATCTCATCAGATTGATGGAGGTGTGACTCCCAAGCAGACAAAGACCACGCGCTGATTCACACCCACTGAATGCAGTCAGCCAACCAACGTAGTTAGTGAATATTGCTAGGCTTCTAACTCACTTGGTAGTCTGATACCATGTTAGGTAGGCTAAGCTCAACATTTAGATTTTATGAAATAATTTTTAATTTAATTTTTACATATAGATTTTTTTTAATTTTATGGAATGAGAAATATTCCTCAGCACCATTTGAAGGACAGACACAGCAACAATGAGACAGAAAGGAAAACTGAGTTTAAAGAAACAGAGCAGGCCAGTGTTATTGTCCAAGCGGAGGGCAAGCAGAAAGCAAATAGCATAAACAAAAATGGAAAATAAATAGACTTTTTTTAACAAATGAGGGACAGTTCCTCACCTGGTATAAATCAGCTGAGATCTGGCCCTCATTTTTTTTAAATGTCTAACTGTTCTTACTAACACAGATAAGCATATGATATTGTTTATCCCATTAAAGTCTGAGTTCTCCATTACAAATTCTAATGTGCTTGTAGATGTCCGTACATGTATTTGCATCTACGAATGACTTGAGCTCTCTGTACTACTGAGGCTTTGTGTAACCAGTGCCACTCCAACATATATCAATGCCAGCGAGAGAGGAATTTTTGGTACTTTATCTCCAAACTCAACAAAGTGTAGATCATTCATCCATTTTCCTTCCCCAGTTCCCAGGCTGCCTCATCTCTCTTTTCTTCTTTCTAAGACAATCCATCTCTATTTACTTCCTTCCTGCTAGGGTGAAGAAGAACCTACACTTCTGGAGATGCGGTCTTAGGCCAGTCTTCTGTTCAGATACCATCTTCCTGCAACCAACACTTTGGGGACGAGGTCTTGGAATGTGAGGTTCTTTTGGGCCAGCCAGTCCCTCTCAGATGCTCTAATTAGAAAGATGGGCTCTTGTAGGACAAGGGCCTTCTGGCCAGATAACATCTTCATATAGCAGAATTTTCCCCAGAAATAGAAATATTCACTATAATAGTTGACTGTCCAATTTATCTCTAAAGCCTCCTTTCTGAGAGAAAGAAGAGATGCAAGAAATGTGAATTTTATTTCAAAAGAACACCAGAGAGATTGCAGATAACAAAGGAAAGGGTGTGCAAAGTGAGTCCCTCAAAAGGAGTACCCTGAAAGTGAACTTTAGGAGATGTTACATGTCACATTTCTCTCATTGATACCTTGCAAAGAAGAGAGATAAGATGCTTTGTAAACACAAGGACAAAAATTTGGGATTACAGTACATTATGTGTTCTTGGAGATTTATCTTGTTTTTATTCTCTCATAGACTCATAGACTCTAGGACTGGAAGGGACCTCGAGAGGTCATCGAGTCCAGTCCCCTGCCCTCATGGCAGGACCAAATACTGTCTAGACCATCCCTAATAGACATTTATCTAACCTACTCTTAAATATCTCCAGAGATGGAGATTCCACAACTTCCCTAGGCAATCTATTCCAGTGTTTAACTACCCTGACAGTTAGGAACTTTTTCCTAATGTCCAACCTAAATCTCCCTTGCTGCAGTTTAAGCCCATTGCTTCTTGTTCTATCATTAGAGGCTAAGGTGAACAAGTTTTCTCCCTCCTCCTGATGACACCCTTTTAGATACCTGAAAACTGCTATCATGTCCCCTCTCAGTCTTCTCTTTTCCAAACTAAACAAACCCAATTCCTTCAGCCTTCCTTCATAGGTCATGTTCTCAAGACCTTTAATCATTCTTGTTGCTCTTCTCTGGACCCTCTCCAATTTCTCCACATCTTTCTTGAAATGTGGTGCCCAGAACTAGACACAATACTCCAGCTGAGGCCTAACCAGCGCAGAGTAAAGTGGAAGAATGACTTCTCGTGTCTTGTTTACAACACACCTGTTAATGCAACCCAGAATCATGTTTGCTTTTTTTGCCACAGTATCACACTGTTGACTCATATTAAGCTTGTGGTCTACTATGACCCCTAGATCTCTTTCTGCCATACTCCTTCCTAGACAGTCTCTTCCCATTCTGTATGTGTGAAACTGATTGTTCCTTCCTAGGTGGAGCACTTTGCATTTATCTTTATTGAACTTCATCCTGTTTACCTCAGACCATTTCTCCAATTTGTCCAGATCATTTTGAATTTTGACCCTGTCTTCCAAAGCAGTTGCAATCCCTCCCAGTTTGGTATCGTCCGCAAACTTAATAAGCGTACTTTCTATGCCAACATCTAAATCGTTGATGAAGATATTGAACAGAACCGGTCCCAAAACAGACCCCTGAGGAAACCCACTTGTTATACCTTTCCAGCAGGATTGGGAGCCATTAACAACTACTCTCTGAGTACGGTTATCCAGCCAGTTATGCACCCACCTTATAGTAGCCCCATCTAAATTGTACTTTCCTAGTTTATCCATAAGAATATCATGCGAGACCGTATCAAATGCCTTACTAAAGTCTAGGTATATCACATCCACCGCTTCTCCCTTATCCACAAGGCTCGTTATCCTATCAAAGAACGCTATCAGATTAGTTTGACACGATTTGTTCTTTACAAATCCATGCTGGCTATTCCCTATCACCTTACCACCTTTCAAGTGTTTGCAGATAATTTCTTTGATTACCTGCTCCATTATCTTCCCTGGCACAGAAGTTAAACTAACTGGTCTGTAGTTTCCTGGGTTGTTTTTATTTCCCTTTTTATAGATGGGCACTATATTTGCCCCCTTCCAGTCTTCTGGAATCTCCCCCGTCTCCCATGATTTCCCAAAGATAATAGCTAGAGGCTCAGATACCTCTTCTATTAACTCCTTGAGTATTCTAGGATGCATTTCATCAGGCCCTGGTGACTTGCAGGCATCTAACTTCTCTAAGTGATTTTTTACTTGCTCTTTTTTTATTTTCTCTTCTAAACCTACCCTCTTCCCGTAAGCATTCACTATACTAGACATTCCTTCAGACTTCTCAGTGAAGACTGAAACAAAGAAGTCATTAAGCATCTCTGCCATTTCCAAGTCTCCCGTTACTGTTTCCCCCTCCTCATTGAGCAGTGGGCCTACCCTGTCCTTAGTCTTCCTCTTGCTTCTAATGTATTGATAAAAAGTCTTCTTGTTTCCCTTTATTCCCATAGCTAGTTTGAGTTCATTTTGTGCCTTTGCTTTTCTAATCTTGCCTCTGCATTCCTGTGTTATTTGCCTATATTCATCCTTCGTGATCTGACCTAGTTTCCATTTTTTATATGACGCCTTTTTATTTTGTAGGTCACGCAAGATCTCAAGGGTAAGCCAAGGTGGTCTTTTGCCACATTTTCTATCTTTCCTAACCATCGGAATAACTTGCTTTTGGGCCCTTAATAGTGTCCCTTTGAAAAACTGCCAACTTTCCTCAGTTGTTTTTCTCCTCAGTCTTAATTCCCGTGGGACCTTACCTATCAGCTCTCTGAGCTTACCAAAATCCGCCTTCCTGAAATCCATTGTCTCTATTCTGCTGTACTCCCTTCTACCCTTCCTTAGAATTGCAAATTCTATGATTTCATGATCACTTTCACCCAAGCTTCCTTCTACTTTCAAATTCTCAACAAGTTCCTCCCTATTTGTTAAAATCAAGTCTAGAACAGCTTCCTCCCTAGTAGCTTTTCCAACTTTCTGAAATAAAAAGTTGTCTGCAATGCAGTCCAGGAACTTATTGGATAGTCTGTGCCCCGCGGTGTTATTTTCCCAACATATATCTGGATAGTTGAAGTCCCCCATCACCACCAAATCTTGGGCTTTGGATGATTTTGTTAGTTGTTTGAAAAAAGCCTCATCCACCTCCTCCACCTGATTAGGTGGCCTGTAGTAGACTCCCAGCACGACATCACCTGTGTTTTTTACCCCTTTTAGCCTAACCCAGAGACTCTCCACACTTCCGTCTCCTATGTCCATCTCCACCTCAGTCCAAGTGTGTACATTTTTAACATATAAGGCAACACCTCCTCCCTTTTTCCCCTGTCTATCCTTCCTGAGCAAACTATACCCATCCACACCAACATTCCAGTCGTGTGTCTTATCCCACCAAGTTTCAGTAATGCCAATAATGTCATCGTTGTATTTATTTATTAGCACTTCCAGTTCTTCCTGCTTATTACCCATACTTCTTGCATTTGTATATAGGCATCTAAGATACTGGTTTGATCTTGCCTCCCAGCTTTGCCCTGACCCTCCTTCCTCTCTGCCATTATAGCCCATGCTCCCTCCTGTTTCCAACCCATCTCCCAGGTCTTGTTCCCCACTTACCTATGGGCTTTGCTCACCTGTCCCCGTCGAACCTAGTTTTGAACTCTAGCACAGTCACTGGCAGAATGGACTAAATATAAATAGCAGAACATCAGTGACAGTACACTTTTGCCTGTATTCTCTGACCAGGTGGTTGCCCTGCCAGACACCATTTCTCAAATTATTAAAGGGATCCCAAATAGTTACATAACGTAGCTCTACCCCACACTTACAGGAGCATATACATATGCATGAACTTTACATGAACAGATTTTATTTCTGGAAAGTTGTCTGAGAAATTGAGTATCTAAATAGTTGTGCTGGTGGTCTCAAACCATAAAATTATTAGGCTTGGAAGGAATCTTTGCTGGGTCAACCTAATCCATTAACCGGCCTCTTGGCAGGGGTCATCTCACTATCCCTAAACTATCCCCAAAAGATAGGTGTCAAGTCTAGCCTTGAGTATCTCCAGTGATGGCACTGGCAAAATCCCTTGGAAATTTACTGCATTTCCTAACTATTCTAATATTTGTGCTATTTTTCCTAAATCTTCTCTGCTGCAGCTCACTCTGTCCTCACTGATTAATGAGAATAATTGATCCTTGTCCTCTTTACTTAATGCATTTATAGAGGTTATGTTTTCCCTCCGCCTTCTTTTGTTCTAGACTGAACATGGGGACTTCAGTAACACAGTCAGAGGGTCTATTACAGGAGCGGGTGGGTGAAGTTCTGTGGCCTGAAATATGAAGGAGGTCAGACTAAATGATCACGATGGTCCCTTCTGACCTTAAAGTCTATGTGTCTATGACTGGCAGCTCCCTTGAACTTTCCAAAGAGATTTAAATGGTTAGTGATCTGTACTATAGCTCTCTACCACACTTATGAACAGGGATTTCACCATTCCTCCTCATAAATTAGCAACATACAAGATGTTCACGTTTTCTTATTTACCATGCCATGGTGAAATTTCAGATTGCCTAATCCCATGATCACAGATTACTTACTGCAGTTATTCTACTTTGTGCTTTGATTCTGTTAGTTCTCTCAACTGAAGTAAGTTTGTGTCTAGTCCATACTTATATCAAAATGTTGCTTATCACATGCAAGATACCATATACAAATAAGGCTGTTAAATACAAGGGCCTACATCTAGAAACAAAGAATACAGACTACGTTTATATGATGGGGGACAGTACCTTAGAAAGCAATGACTCTGAAAAGGACTATAATGGTCACTGTGGATAATCAGCTGAACATGAGCTAGCAGTGTGATGGCATGGAAAAGAAAAATAGCATGAACCTATGATGAGACCACTAACTATTTCCAGTTTTGGTATTCACATTTTAAAGAAAAATTTGAAAAAACTGTTAATAAGAACAGTTAGACATTTTAAAAAACTGAGGATCAGATCTCAGCTGATTTAAAAAATAAGGAGACACACCTAATAAGAGACTTAAAGGAGTGCAATTTATTTAGTTTATCAAAGAGACATTCAAGATGCAGCATGATCACAATTTATCTATAGTTACCTTGATAGGGAAAAGATACAAAATTTAGTAGACATAACAAGATCCAAATGCTGGATGCTGAAGTCAACAGTGTTAAAAGTGGAAATGAGATACAAATTTTTAACAGTAATGACAGATTAGTAAGGGATGTTTCAAATTCTCCATCACTAGAGTCTTTGGATCAGATGCTTTCTACAACATAAATTCCAATCCAATCACAAATTATTAGGCTAGAAGCAGGAATCACTAGATGAAATTCTATGGCCTATATTATGCAGGTCTGACCAGATCATAATAGTTCATTAAAATCCACATTATATAATTTGAATCTGTTTTGATACAGGACCAGTTACTTGTAGGTTTTATGAAAGTCTAAATTTTTGAGCTGTGAACTCTCAGTCTAGACTGAAATAATTTTTTAATGGAAGTTTATGAAAAATGTCTCTTGTTTTCAGACACCATTAGTTATTTTATATACCCCAATACTCAGTGGAGTTAAATCAGTGGAAGGTCTGCCTAAGTTAGATTTCAGTATTTGGCTTTTCATAGGAACAAATCTACGATATATTTGAGAAACTTGTTTTCTTCTCATTATTCATTTTGTTTTCCTCTGCTGCTCTAGGTTTTTTATCTTTTGGGGATGGAGGACAGGGTTTTATCTTAGCTCATTTATTGCTTGCTCTGCTCCCCTCATTTAATATGTTCATTAACTATACCTGAGTTATTTCTTTCCTTAAGTGTGAAAATACAAGATTTCCTGCTTCCTTTTTCTTACTTTTTTCAAAAACAGAGTTTCACAGATTTTCTCTCCATTTCCGTTCTTCTCAGATTGTTACATTTCTCTCTTAACGCTTGTCCCTTAGGTTTTATAGACTGCAGGTTGGCAATCACATATTTCTATTATTAGAAAGGCTTTCCATCTTCTTGAATGAACACTCCAGGTGACTGAATTCGTGTCTTAACCTTATTAATGTCAAGTTCTATAGTCTCTGTGGTGACTGTAAGATAAATTAAACCACTTTTTTGTTTAAAATTGGATTATATGCTAAGTACCTGTTAGTGATGGGAGTTCTTAAAAAAAAGCCAGGTCCCAATGCTGTAGTAATTTATTAAACATAATAGGAAAAAATTGGCCTCCGTTGTTTGAAATCAGATCAAAGTATTAAAAGGGTGTCATTGCAAAAGGTTGAGGCCTATTAAAATGTTATAATTTTGCTGCCTTTACTTAATGTTATTAGTATTTTCCACTTGAAGTTGCCAGATAATAACTAACATCTACAGCGCACAGTAAACATCCTGCCTTCGGTGTCATAGCGTCTGTAGAAAATATACTCCACCTTTAAAAAACTCGCTAAGCACAAGACCATAGTCCCAGTCGGAGGATCAGCCATTTTGTAGCTATAGTGATAAAACAAGTGTTACCACAATGGAACAGGTGCAGCCCAGAAGCATTCCTTTCCCTAGACAGCCAGACAGAAATTATAAACTGTGCCTCATTGTGTCTCTTCGCTCCTAAATCTGGTGGTGGTGTCAGTCAAGAAGAACTGGGATGGATTTCAAAGGCAAACAATTAATAGGCTACAGTCTAACAGTTGGGATTTTTTCCCCCTACACACTTTTTTAAAAAAAAGCACAACACATTTTCCCCTCCTCTTTAATTCAAACCTGGCTTCAACTTCTTTTTCCCCAGCTCACATATTGTTCCCTTTGGTCAGTAAATAATTTTGATGAGTGTTCTCCCTAAAGTGCAAGTCAATGAGTGAGTGGAGAGGTATGACAGATATCCTGCCAACCAGCTGAGCAGCATACACTTGGATATGTTTCTAACTTAACTTCCAAACTATAGGACGCGACAGCTTGACATTTGAAGAGGTTATTATTTCCACGGTGATAGGAAAGTTCATCAGCGTATGTGCTCAAAGCTGCAGGACATCAGAGGCACACTAGTCTGAGTCATTTTCATGGCCTTTGCCCTATGATGATGAAGCCAATTCCCATCTCCATCTGGACGGCCTCAGTGGGATTAAACTTCATCTGACTGCGCTTGCTGTGAGCACTATTTGTCACTGTTCACAAAGGTTCCAGTCTGTAGGTTCTGCCTTATCTGTTTTGTTACTGTGCTATACAGATGTATAGGTGACACCAGAAATGAGACATTTAATGCATTTTCTCACCCCATGTTCACCTCACACATATCAGCTATGCATACAAGTATTAGGATAGGTTATGGGATCATGTTGCAAGTCAGTGTGATTAGTGAATGAAGTTAGCGGTGATGTTAATTTTCTATAGAGTAGGCAAGAGGTGGCTATAGAGCAGTTGCTGCCTTCAGAAAGTGGGATGGCAAGAGAATCTATATGAAACATATTTTTTACTAATACACTATGTTTTTAGCCAATATATGTATGTTATGTGTAGTATACATCCCATTAATAAGTATTATGCACATGGTATTAATATGACATTCATTATATATGTGTTGGGAGTTATGTTAACTGAATGTATTACACTCACCACCCATGTCAAGTATCCCACAACACTTTGCAAAGCTGAAGTCAGCTTTGGCATTAGAAAATTGGAAGCCTGTCAAAAACTAGATTCATGAATAGTCTGTCCTAGCATAAGTTGGGATGTATCTCTATGCCCAACTAGTTTAGAGTGTGATATCCAGAACAAAGATAAGAAAATGTATACCATGGTATTAGGAAAAGAAGATAAAAAGTTGGTGAATTTTAGTTCAGTGTGACCTATACAGTGCTTTCTGACAAACAATCATGATCTAAACACAAGTAGTTCTGGGGATATATCTGTGGAATCAAACCTACTATGTAAGGTGAATACAGCAAGAGCTTCATGGAATGATGTATGTATGTCTTCTTTTAGTGTACTGATTTGTTTTAGTTAATAAACATGGCTAATCTAGGTCATTTGGTCTCTTGAACATTTTTAATATTGAACCACAAGTATTAGTCACACACAGCAGCAGCTCCAGGTACCAGCGCACCAAGTGCGTGCCTGCGGCAGCAAGCTACGGGGGGCAGCCTGCCAGTCGCCGTGAGGGCAGCAGTCAGGCTGCCTTCTGCGGCATGCATGTGGGAGGTCCGCCAGTCCCGTGGCTTCTGCGGCAATTTGGCGGTGGGTACGCCGAAGGCACAAGACCGGTGGACCTCCCGCAGGCATGCCGCCGAAAGCCGCCTGACTGCCATGCTTGGGGAGGAAAAATACATAAAGCTGCCCCTGGTCACACAATTCACATACTTTCAGCAATACATTTACAATATACTCCAGTTTATCCAAAACCCTGTTATCCAAACCTCCGCATTGTCTGAATCCCTTCCTTGTCCTCACTCCTAAAACAACTGCTAGTGGTCAATCTCTAAGTTAGGCATCCAGCATGCAATCCCAGCAGTGAAGTACCCTGCTGATAGTGTGCACCCCACTCCCCAGCGAAATACTCTGTCATCCACGTCCAGCTGCCTGCATGCACATCCCTTCCTTCTGCTCCCTCACCTCCTCTCTACCTCTGGCCCTGGCTGATGCAACACAAAGATACAGCTCCCTCTTGAGTGTGGCCTCACTGCTGCTTCTCAGGAGGCCTACAGGAGCCTGTGCTGGGGCACACACACCAAGCCAAGCAGCAGCAGGAGCAGCACAGGTACTAAGGAGTCTGCTGCCTTGCTGTTACTGTGCATGCATAGTGACAACCGTGACGTCTGTGTTCTGTCCAGCAATTTGAGTGCAAGGGAGAGTGCTGGAGGGATTGGGGAAAGAGGCAGCCCTCTCGATTCTTCGAACTCCTGATTTTTTGAATAAAATCCATGTTCCCCATGCTATTCAAATAAATGGGAGTATGTTGCATATATGCACTTTCATCCCATGATTACAAATCCTTTTACAAATAATTAAGCTTCACAAGCCCCTGTGAGATAGGGAGCTATTATTATAGGGAAAATGAGACAGAGAAAACAATTTGCACAAGGCCACATAAAGAGGAAAAAAAAACAGGAATCCTGACGTAGGGCTGTGCTCTAAGCACTAGCCTACATTTCCACTGTATCAAGTATGTAGTGCTACAACATTTGGAAATGTATGGACTGTAGCTGGCAGACAGGGGAGAAACCAGCAAAGGGTTTAATGCTCACTAGCTTCAGTATCCTTTATTCAGCACCACAATTTGAAGTCATTTGTAATGGGTATTTTGAATAATTGAGATTAAGGTCATGTTCTTTGTTAATTGATTTATAAAACTTGCGGTGAGCAATCATCCACCTGCTATAAATTATAGGCAACTGATAAGTCACCATTTGCGACTGTGGTAAACGCCCCTTTGCAGAAAAATAAAAGTTGTCCATAAACCAGCTTTTTTCCAGTGTTGGACCATATTGAAAAGTTTCCAAACAGATTTTTAACAGATTTCTTTAAAATTTAGCCCCTCAAAAAGACTCCCCGAAGAGCAGATAGAGTCCAAGAGAGTGAATTCAATTCTCCATCTATCAGACTGTAATTCCTCACTGGATGTAATTTTAATATTAGAAGAAGATTAATGTGTATACTTCAAGCCTGTTCTTTTTAATCTTAATGAGTTTTGATTTTACACACTGTGGAATCTTATCCAGCATAGCTTTCAAAACCGAAAGGAATAAGGTCAGAGCATTTAGAATATACAGTGGGGTCTTATCCAACGTGTGACTTGATGTTTCCAACTAGTATATTGTGTTAAAGAGAGGGAAAATGACTTGTTTAAAATGAAGTATTTTTCTAGATCTTGACAAAAAGCTACCTCTGGTGACCTGTCAATAAAGGTGAAAAGGTTAACACAGTAATTTGGAAATAATTAGGCTTAAATCAGACCAAAGAGTCTATCATTGTTTGTTCCCAGATTCCTCTAGCATTTCTTATAATTCCTTGGAGGTCACTTGTGGAGAAATGAGACCCTATTTACTCAGTGTCAATTATTTTTCTCCCTTTATAGTAGCTCTCCATGTATATAAAATATGGACTATCCTTTTGTTCCACCTCCCCACCCCCCGTTACTAAGGACGGGTGCCAGAGTAGGCTCCCGTTCATGAAAAGTAGAGACTTGAAGAATACAGATATGTTCCAAGCATAGATCACTGGACTGAATCACCTTCTGGAATATAATTCCCCTTGGAATACCCCTTCCCAACTTTTTGTGAGTGTTCTGTGGCTGCGTCCCTGCCCTCATCCATGCCGCTAAGCAGGCAGACTAATTTAGAGAATCAAATGCAGTCCTAGTATAAGCCAGTAAAACTACATTAACTTTACTGAAGTTCACCCTCTTATACCAGGGATGGATTTGGCCTATAGTATGCTCTGAATTGGTCTTAATCACCCATTATAGAGTGTTGATAAGGCAGACCAAAAGGCCTGGGAGTATGGTTTAGATATTAGAAGTGGAGAGATGAGATATCAGGACTCTTGAAATCTTTCCCAACTCTTTCACTGACTAGTAGTGCAACCTTAAAAATAATTAACTTCCCTTCGCCTCTTTTTTACTTTTCTCTCTTAGGGGTTGCGAAGTGTAATAAATATTTACCAAGTATTTTGAGACTTTTGGCTAAATGGTGCTACCATAAATAAGTGTAAAGGATATTGGTCCCAAAGTGATGGCTGCATGTACAAAAAAATCAAGAGTGGAACTTGGAAATGGATCACAACGGTATTATTAATAGGAAAATTTCCCCCCTTTCATACTTTCAGTAGATTACTCCAAATCCATGCTATGTCATATTCTTTTCTTTTCAGGATGTACTTATTTTTGTAACTTCAGGAGATGAGGCCAAGAATGATTTACTGACCTGGTTCAACAGAAAGTCTAATCCTGCCTTTAATAGGAGTTCTGTTGCAGTCAGGGGCCTTTATGCTCTTTCCTTATAATTTAATGTCATGCTACATTTAATTCAAAGTAATAGTTCACTGCAGATAGACAATTAAAGTAGTGTTTATCTGATATAAAGAAAAGCACATGTGTAAAAGATCAAAAATCCACAAGAAATTAGTAGTTTACATTAAGAATCTACTCTTTATAAGACTTCTGCATATAATTCACAGCCAAACAAATATATGATTTACAATTTATCAATAAGTTATAAAAAAGGCAATCTGCATGAATAAAAGTATTACTGAACATTTTCAACAGAGCATTCTGTAAGTACTGCTATGCCATTAAGATTCAAATCTTTTCAGTGCACAGCACTCCTTCATATTTTATACACCACAGTTGTTTTTCAGTGTCCACTGCAGGTGGATTTTTTGTGATGCTAGTCTGATATATTTTTGTTAGGTTTCTTAGTGTTGCGTTGTTGTTTCTGATGTCATTCAGACTGCTTATTATTTCACTTCCTTCTGCTGAGATAATACGTTAGGATGGGGGAGGAGTTAAAATCTATTTTGATTAAGGTGTGGTCCTGAGAGACACATCAGTCCACCAGGATTTACATAGAAGTAAGTACAAGGAGAAAGCCTATGTGTAATTATACTTTTTTTCCATAAAACTGTGGCCTGGAAAGAAAAAAAAAGGAATTAAGCCACTGCAAATATCATTCTTTCGAGTGGATCCTGCATACTCTGCAGCACAATAGGACCAAATTTTGCAGCAAGAATACCTGAGTTCTGTAGCAAGAAACCCTATATCTTTCTGCAGTGTTAATTTACTGTATCTCCATTAAATACCTTTCAGTCACATCCTCCTGCCCTGAACATACACCTCCTGACACACAAATCCGAAAACACTAATGTAAAATTCTTCAGTGACTATTTTCAGCAATGATTATTTCAGACAACAGATTTTTTTCTGCTATGTTCTCCTGCTGCATTGGCAGTCATGATATTGTCCAGCCACCCTGTCTCAGGATCTATTTTTCCATCATCTGCGTGAGAGAAAAAGCCAGATTTCAGTGGCTCAGCTTCTCAGCACCTGGCTGCTGTGCTGTTCTCCAGATAGCCTAGCTAGTCAGCCTACACTTCTGGTTCCTCCTGCTTCCTGGCTGCGAGCCAGACCTTGGCTCTAGTTCCGTGATTCCGTGCTGGCTGGCTCCATGGACTAGAGCAGGGAGAATGCACTGTCAACCAATTAACTCTTCCTTGTGGGGAAAGCTGAGGGGCATGAGATCTCCACAGGGTGGCATAGTAGGAAGATAGAAAACAAAATGTCAGGTGCCAGCTGCAGCAAAATGGTGAATTCTATGGCAAAAATGCTGCATTTCACAGCATCTTGGAACAATGCCAAATTCCATGGCAGTGGAACCAGAATCCAGGGGACCCTGACTGAGATGAAGGAAGTTTACACATCTTACAGCTATCATTGCACTCTCTCTGCAGGCTCAGGCATCACTGCACTCTTTATGTTCAGTTATGTCTCCACTGTTTCTCTGTAGCCCTAATGGTCTAGAAGCTTTTTTTTTTTTTTTTTTTAAACAAAGCTGATGTTTTAGAGCACAACCATGCAGGAAGAGAAGAACTTTGTAGTCACAGATCATAGAACATATGGTGCCCTGGTTTCTGAACTACTAGTTCGGGGTAGTTCCTTTGAGAGCCTGTTGCATAGCCAGTGAGCCTGACATTTCACATAATGATCACAATGCAGTGTTATTAAATGCATTCCTCACCAAAGTGAGGAACTAAGAATGATGTCTTGAGGTAGTCTATGCATAAAAAGGAACTGTGTGAGCTTTCCTATGCAGCTCTGCCAGTGCACTTCTATCGTCACCTGCAACCTCAGATATTCCTGTACTTAGCTGGTGCTGAGAAGAGATTGCCAGTCTTGTTGCACTATGTGGTAGTTTTGTGACGTAACAGAAAATGTCTCCTGGGCATTGGTTTGACATCACCAGGTTGATTTCACGTGTGAAAAAGGCTGGATTTGAACTCAAGTCTCCAGGAAGTGAAAGATTAAGAATGTGTTAATTCATCACACAGTTGAGTTTTTCATCAGACTAAAAATCAATAGAAGCTTCCTATTCTGAACACAAAGACCAAAGTAGCAATTTTGGTAATTTGTCTTCTGTTAAATCAGATTATTGATTACACATTAATAAATTTCAGTTTATTAGCGTATGAGACTCAGAGTTTATTATAACTTTGCACAACAGAGTGGAGGCCTTACAAAAATCTAAACCAAAAGACTTCTTAAATGAAAATTTGTCAACCCTATACGTGAAACTTTGTTTATCTCAGCAAAGAATCCTGTGGCACCTTATAGACTAACAGTTTATCTCATTTGTAGAGCAATATCATTTTTAAAGATTTAAAATGATTTACAATTTATTCACCTGTCAAATTGACATAAGTAGCAACATGCCCTTAAGAATATAAGAACGGCCATACTGGATCAGACCAAAGGTCCATCTAGCCCAGTATCCTGTCTTCCAACAGTGGCCAGTGCCAGGTGCCTCAGAGGGAATGAACAAAACAGATTATCAAGTGATCCATTCCCTGTCACCCATTCCCAGCTTCTGGCAAACAGAGGCTAGGGATACCATCCTTCCCATCCTAGCTAATAGCCATTGATGGACCTATCCTCCATGAATGTATTTTTGTCTTTTTTCAATCCTGTTATAGTTTTGGTCTTCACAACATCCTCTGGAAAGGAGTTCCACAGGTTGACTATGCATTGTGTGAAAAAATACTTCCTTTTGTTTGTTTTAAGCCTGTTACCTATTCATTTCATTTGGTGACCCCTAGTTCTTGTGTTGTGAGAAGGAGTAAATAACGCTTTCTTATTTACTTTCTCCACACCAGTCATGATTTCATAGACCTCTATCATATCCCTCCTTAGTCGTCTCTTTTCCAAGCTGAAAAGTCCCAGTCTTATTACTCTCTCCTCATATGGCAGCCTTTCCATACCCCAATCATTTTTGTAGCCTTTTTCCAATTCCAATATTTTTTTTTCTGATGGGGTGACCACATTTGCATGCAGTATTCAAGATGTGGGTATACCATGGATTTATACAGAAACAATATCCTATTTTCTGTAGTATTGTCCCTTTCTTAATGATTCTCAACATTTTGTTTGCTTTTTTTGACTGCGTTGCACATTGAGTGGATGTTTTCAGAGAACTACCACAATGACTCCAAGATCTCTTTTTTGAGTGGTAACAGCTAATTTACATTCCATCATTTTATATATATAGTTGGGATTATGTTTTCCGATGTTCTTAATTTGTAATCAGAAACTCACAAGCCTGATTCCATTCTGTAAAAATTAATTGCTTTCTTTTTGTAACTTTGTAATTGTGTTAAGAGGCAGAAGAATGGACTTGGGAAAACAAGACAAATAACATGACAAATCCACTTTTACTGAAATTAGTTGATCCTAAGCATTAGCTGTGTTGTGTACTTTGAGGTAGGAGATACCACCATTACTATCACCATGTAACAGTACTTTGCATTTCTATATTGTCTTCCATCAGAGGATCTCAAACCCCTTTACAAACATTCATGAATTAATCCTCACTTCTACATCTGATAAAAAAAATGTTTAACACATGGAAAGAATTTTTTTTCATGTTCCCCCCCTCTATTTCCCAACCAGCTCTACTCAAACAACTGTAAGATATGTAAGTATTATATCTATCTTAGAGACCAAGACTAAATATGATTTTTCCAGGTTAGTAGTGTAGCTGAGAACAGAACCCAGATATCCTGTTTCCCTGTTCTGTTATCCATCTATTTCCAACACACCTATCACCATAGTATCTTAGTGCCACATGATAGCAGTTGTCCTCTAGCAGCTGTGGATCCAGTGAGTGATATCTCAGTCTCTTTATGAGCCACAGAGATACCAGAGCACTGAAAGCATCTCTTACAAGAGTCCTGGGAGTCTCTTCAGATACTCAAACCCTCACTGACCTAATTGTGCTAATGATGAAATGCTAATTTTCATTGTGAATTGGTAAATCTACATGACATTAGTGAAACAGTTCTTCTGCACTCTGGCTATTCTGCTAATGCTTGTTATTCCCTCTGCTTTGCCAGCTTGCAATCAGAAGTCAAACCTGAGTTACCCCTTCCAGGCTCATTGGGCTGAAAACTCCATAGTTTGGAAGGCGCTACATAAGTTCATAGTGTATTAACATTGCCTGAGTCTCTCCTTCCACAGGTCCTTAACCCTGTGGAATGATTGCAGATGGCAAAGTGAAGCATTACTAGCTCTATCTTACAAATGGTACAGTGTGGCACAAAGAGGCTAAGCAACTTGATTAGAGTAGCAGGTCATCTTTAGGGGAAGGAACAGAACCCAGCAGTCCTGACTAATAGTCCCTGACTAATTAGAACACACCATTGTCTTGGAATCAAGTATATTAATAAGGCTACATACTGTCATACACATTGATTCCAGGAAGTTCAGACTTTCCTTTCTACGCCTCCCACACACACATACCCAACTACTGGTATTAAAAATGCTAATTTTAGTCTGAACAAGTCCCTGTGATTAATGTCAGCTGAATATTGTGGCCTATAACAGGTCGTTTAAGCATCATCACAAGAGGATGCGAATTCTCAAATGTAATAAAATGAAGCAAATGTCTTTCAGTTGAATTAAAAGGGAAAATGGCATCTAGAGGAGCAAGGCAGCCCTTCAGGCTGACCCGATTACCAGACCCACAGGGAGTTAAGACAGCAGCCAAGAGTGGAGCCCAGCCAAGAGATGAGAAATGACGCTTGAGCTGAGGCCAGCTAAGAAGCCAGCCACACAGATCCAAAGCTGTTGGAAAAATATATTGCAGATTCTAGTGTCTTGGACCTGCAGCTATCAAGCACACCCTATATGACTGGACATGGGTGTTGGCTCAAATGCAGCAGCAAAGTGAAGAGAGTGAATAGGGGAATCAAGTTGGGCTGGAGTTACATAATAGCCCAATTCGATTTGTCAGTACATTGCTATTTTGAAGTGTTCAAGATCTGTCTACAAAAACACAATCTCAGTATTTCTCTCTGGACGCTTAGGGATGTAGAAGGGGTTATAACAACAACAATGCACAATGAATAGGATTTCTGGCATGTCAGGCCTTTAAAAATTTCAGGCAGATTGTGCTTCTTGATACATAGTGTTTGAAGACAACCTATTCTATACAGGTTTTTATACCATGCTAATCACCATAGTATCTGAGAAGCTTCCAGCAGCACATTAAACCACGTGACTACACATCTGTCATGTGTTTGTTCTCTCATCTTCTCCCCAACGGAAGTAGTATGTTTGGTGGAGTGTCTTGTTTTGGTAGTGTGTTTCTTTTCATTTATATCTATAGGGACAAAGCCAGATGGCTGCAGGAGGGTCCTGGCGGCCTGATATGTTAGCTCTAGAATATTCCCGACAAGCTGAGAAGGGGTTACCTCAGATCAATTAGGGGCATCTGAATCCTATTACATGCTGCCTGAGGCCTTTAAAACCCCATCCTCTGGGAAGAGAAAAGGAAAGAGATAGAGAGAGAGAGAGAGAGAGAGAGATACATACACACACACACAAGCTGTTGCCAGGTTAGTGACAGCAGGGAAATAAGCTTCTCCAGGGTGACAGGCTTTGCTCCTTCCCATAGGGGAAACAGCCAAGCCTGAGTGTCTGCTGGAGGAAGGACTGACACCCCATGGTGAACAACAGGACGATGACACCCTGCCCCAGCGAGGAGGCAGGGAAATATATCCCATTTTGGTTTTGTGTTTATAAGACTGTTTCCTTTCTGTTTGGTGGAGGATCACCCTTTAGGCCGACCCTGATGCCTACCCTGAAAATATGACCAAAGGTGCACAGAAGGGGGAAGGAAGCCCCTCCTAGAGTGGGGCTGATTTACCCCCTAGAGAAGGCAAGTAAAAGAAATATGTCTTGCACTTGGAGCAGAAGGTGGTGAGGTTTGTGATAGTCCTGAGTTCTTGGGGGAGTTCATTCCACAGTCTCAGAACACTCCCAGAGAAGGTTCTATCTCCTGCATAGACTATCTTTAATCTTATTGTGTCAGGAATGTAGTTGTCAATCATGATCTTCATCCCAGAACTTTAGATGATCTTTTGGGTATCCTGGGCCCAGGCCATAGAGTGCTCTGAAGATAAGGACTAAGACCTTGAACTTGATTTGATATACCGTTGGAAGCCAGTGTAGCGTGCAAAGGACAGGTCTGATATGTTTGTAGTAGCCTGTGTTGCTAGAAGAGATGATGCAGCATTCCGTACTCAATGGAATTGCCTAAACACTGAAGGCTTTATACCCAGATATATTGTCTTGCTGTAATCCAGCTGAGAGGTGATGAAGGCATGAATAACTAAGACCAAGTCCTAGTCTGTCTTGTTCAGGTTAAGCTTCAAACAGCTGTTCTTCATCCAAGAGCTGATCTCATCCAAATATTGGGCCATCATGGTGCTAGTGGTATGCGCCTACATGATGAAGGATAGGTAGAGCTGTGTATCATCTACATATTGAGTCCATGTCATCTGACCATTCACCTAATGGTTGCATGCAGATGTTGAGAAGGACAGGAGAGAGAATTGATCCTTGTGGAACTCCATAAGTGAGGAGTCTGGTGCTGAAGATGCAGTTTCCCATCACTATTCATTGACATCCTTTTAGGAAGGACTTGGACCATTTTACCACATTACTCTGGATTCCTGTCACCTCTGAGTGTCATTGGGGAGAAGGATATTGGACAGAGAGAATTTTTCAGCACCTCTGAAAAATCAGTTACAAGGTTCAAATCTAACCTAAATCATTCATTTTAACTTGAGGCATCAGAAGTAATGGTGATTCTTTGGAAGTTTTCTCCCTAGGGCATTTTGAAAAAATATGAATGGGCACTCTCATTTTATTGTTTTTAATCATTTTACAGTTGGAGAAACTGAGGCACAGAGTGATTAAGTGATCTGACTCAGAGTGAGTAGTCCACCTGGGACTAGGACTCATTTCTCAGGACTCCAGACCTGTTCATTAGCTACAAGATCAACTTTCCATTTTAATTATGGACATAATGAGAACTCCTCTGTATTTGCACTGTACATGACTGACTGACTATGAGGCAACAGAATAAAACTCTGCTATCCATTTAAAAATGTTGTTGATGTTTGGAGATTTCATCAAGGCTTCAGTTCAAAAGGCAAAGAGTTGTGGGATAAAGAATGGCACTGGTATTCATGTAGTGGGGGTATTCATATGTGTATCATTAGAACTCTGAACATTAGAACTTAGATAATTTGCATGTAATAGTCTTGCCATTAAAGTTTCCTTGTTTTTCTTTCTTAGGAGTCACAGTTAACTGTTAATCAAATATATAAGATACAATATATTTCTGTATGTCTGAAATCAGGAAAAAAAATCACACGTACCCACACACACAGCTTTAAATTCCTCTGAAAGTCTGATCTCTTATGCTTCAGACCAAATAAAAAACAAAGGCCAAGCCAAACTCTGACAAGAACCTGCACCAAAATGAAATTGATTGTTAGGGTTGAAGGATCATAGTTGTCTAAGTCATGTTCCTTAGCAGCCGCTGAAGTAACATTTGGATAAACTTATGCAACTGTTGCTTTAGCACAGAAGATTCTGAAAAATATAATTTTTCCACATTACCACTGTTTTCTTTTCACAAGCTTGATGAGATCATGACAGCACCAATCCACAGTGCCTCCTATTTGCTTCTGACAGGAGTAAGAAATATGAAAAAACAATGTACATAGCAGGATTTTGTGGAAAAGAAGAAATGCTCTTCGTTTCACCACTCAGTGATATCTATACCCTTTCTCACTGAAAGGCAAATATCCAATGTTACTGCTTTATCAGGCTGTTGGTTTGTCCTTTACAGAGAGGCAACAGAGCAGGCAAGATGCTGATGGAACCTGATGGAAGTTGTTGGGAGATGTTTTTGAGTGCCAACTGGGGTGTGAGGTTTCAGAGATATTGATGACCAACTGGATCATTTGGATTGTGCTTGTTCATACATCAATAGTATGTGTGTGCATGTGCATCCTACTTTGTATGTGGAGTAGCTCAGCACTGCTTGCTGATTAGCAGTACCTCATATTATTACTTGAAAATTAGAGATAGGTCTGAAAGAAGTCCCTTCAGATTTTGTGAAAGCTGACGAAATGGTTACCAAATCTTTCATAACTCTTATTCTTCAAGATGTGTTGTACATGTCCATTCCATTGTAGGGGTGGATGCGCCTCATGGACTGTTGCCAGGCAACTTTTCCCTCTGCGGTTCCCAGTTGGACAGCTCAAATGTCATCACATGCCACTGTGAGTAGGTATAAGAGAGCAGAACTGCCCCGACCCTCTCCCCTACAGTTCCTTTCTGTCCTACCAGACAGACAGACTCCAATAGAGAGGGGAAGGAGAGCGAGTCATGGAATGAACAAGTGTAACACACCTCAAAGAACACTTATGGAACAGCAGGTAACTGTTCCTTCTTTGTTCAGTGATTGCACGTGTGCATTCCACCATAGGTGTCCCACAAGCAGATTAACGCGAAGGCAGGTCTGGAGTCTACCTGCACAATGACTGGAGAACAATCTGTCCAAAACTAGCATCATTCTTGGACTGATGGGAAATGGCATAATGAGCAGCAAAAGCGTGGACTGATGAACAAGTCACCATGCTGCAAATGTCTCAAATAGGTACTTGCGCCAGGAAAGCTGCTGAAGTTCCCTGTGATCTAGTTGAATGGGCCAACACTCTAGGTAGTGGTATGACTTTAGCTAACTAGTAACACAAACAAATACCAGAAGAAATCCAGGAGGAAATGCTCTGAGTGACAAACAGTTGGCCTTTCATCTTGTCCACAAAAGTGACAAACAACTGCATTGAGAATATAAAAGATTTGTGGTTCAAGATGACGGCTAAAGCTCTTCTCACATCTAAAGAATGAAGTTTCTCCTCCTCTCTATGAGTATGAGGCTTCAGAAAGAAAGTCAGCAAATGAATTCCCTGATTAATGTAGAATTTGGACATCATACTTGTCAGGAATTTTGGGTGAGGACGGAGGTAAATTTTATCCTTATGGAAAACTGTAAAGAAAGGTTCTAATACCAAGGCTCTCAACTGACCCACTCTTCTTTCTGAAGTTATTGAAACCAAAAACACCACTTCCATAGTGAGGTGGAGCTGGGAGCAAGTTGTGAGAGGTTCAAAGGGGGGCTCAATTAATTTTGCCAATATGAGGTTCAGATTCCATGGGGGAACAGGTTCTTGTACCTGTGGCTATAATCTGTCTAACCCTTTAGAAATCTGATAGTGATAAGGTTGGAAAAAAGATACATTATCCACCAAGAATAGGGTGGAAAACTGAAACAACTGCCACATGTACTTTAATAGAGCTAAGTGTCAGACCTTAATGTTTTAGGTGCACAAGTTAGTCCAATACTTGGTTGTTGGAAGCTTCCTCTGCAGAGACACATGTCTGTTGAAACCAGATTAAAAAAAGTTTCCATTTGGCCAGGTAAGTATGCCTAGTTGAAGGCTTTATAGACTCATAGACTCTAGGACTGGAAGGGACCTCGAGAGATCGAGTCCAGTCCCCTGCCCTCATGGCAGGACCAAATACTGTCTAGAGCATCCCCAATAGACATTTATCTAACCTACTCTTAAATATCTCCAGAGTTGGAGATTCCACAACTTCCCTAGGCAATCTATTCCAGTGTTTAACTACTCTGACAGTTAGGAACTTTTTCCTAATGTCCAACCTAAATCTCCCTTGCTGCAGTTTAAGCCCATTGCTTCTTGTTCTATCATTGGAGGCTAAGGTGAATAAGTTTTCTCCCTCCTCCTGATGACACCCTTTTAGATACCTGAAAACTGCTATCATGTCCCCTCTCAGTCTTCTCTTTTCCAAACTAAACAAACCCAATTCCTTCAGCCTTCCTTCATAGGTCATGTTCTCAAGACCTTTAATCATTCTTGTTGCTCTTCTCTGGACCCTCTCCAATTTCTCCACATCTTTCTTGAAATGCGGTGCCCAGAACTGGACACAATACTCCAGTTGAGGCCTAACCAGCGCAGAGTAAAGCAGAAGAATGACTTCTCGTGTCTTGTTTAAAACACACCTGTTAATGCATCCCAGAATCATGTTTGCTTTTTTGCAACAGTATCACACCGTTGACTCATATTAAGCTTGTGGTCCACTATGACCCCTAGATCCTTCTGCCATACTCCTTCCTAGACAGTCTCTTCCCACTCTGTATGTGTGAAACTGATTGTTCCTTCTTAGGTGGAGCACTTTGCATTTATCTTTATTGAACTTCATCCTGTTTACCTCAGACCATTTCTCCAATTTGTCCAGATCATTTTGAATTTTGACCCTGTCTTCCAAAGCAGTTGCAATCCCTCCCAGTTTGGTATCGTCCGCAAACTTAATAAGCGTACTTTCTATGCCAACATCTAAATCGTTGATGAAGATATTGAACAGAACCGGTCCCAAAACAGACCCCTGCGGAACCCCACTTGTTATACCTTTCCAGCAGGATTGGGAGCCATTAACAACTACTCTCTAAGTACGGTTATTCAGCCAGTTATGCACCCACCTTATAGTAGCCCCATCTAAATTGTACTTTCCTAGTTTATCTATAAGAATATCATGCGAGACCGTATCAAATGCCTTACTAAAGTCTAGGTATATCACATCCACCGCTTCTCCCTTATCCACAAGGCTCGTTATCCTATCAAAGAAAGCTATCAGATTAGTTTGACACGATTTGTTCTTTACAAATCCATGCTAGCTATTCCCTATCACCTTACCACCTTCCAAGTGTTTGCAGATGATTTCTTTGATTACCTGCTCCATTATCTTCCCTGGCACAGAAGTTAAACTAACTGGTCTGTAGTTTCCTGGGTTGTTTTTATTTCCCTTTTTATAGATGGGCACTATATTTGCCTCCTTCCAGTCTTCTGGAATCTCCCTCGTCTCCCATGATTTCCCAAAGATAATAGCTAGAGGCTCAGATACCTCTTCTATTAACTCCTTGAGTATTCTAGGATGCATTTCATCAGGCCCTGGTGACTTGCAGGCATCTAACTTTTCTAAGTGATTTTTTACTTGCTGTTTTTTTATTTTCTCTTCTAAACCTACCCTCTTCCCATAAGCATTCACTATACTAGACATTCCTTCAGACTTCTCAATGAAGACCGAAACAAAGAAGTCATTAAGCATGTCTGCCATTTCCAAGTCTCCCATTATAGTTTCTCCCTCCTCATTGAGCAGTGGGCCTACCCTGTCCTTAGTCTTCCTCTTGCTTCTAATGTATTGATAAAAAGTCTTCTTGTTTCCCTTTATTCCCATAGCTAGTTTGAGTTCATTCTGTGCCTTTGCTTTTCTAATCTTGCCTCTGCATTCCTATGTTATTTGCCTATATTCATCCTTCATGATCTGACCTAGTTTCCATTTTTTATATGACGCCTTTTTAATTTGTAGGTCACGCAAGATCTCAAGGGTAAGCCAAGGTGGTCTTTTGCCACATTTTCTATCTTCCCTAACCATCGGAATAACTTGCTTTTGCGCCCTTATTAGCGTCCCTTTGAAAAACTGCCAACTTTCCTCAGTTGTTTTTCCCCTCAGTCTTAATTCCCATGGGACCTTACCTATCAGCTCTCTGAGCTTACCAAAATCCGCCTTCCTGAAATCCATTGTCTCTATTCTGCTGTACTCCCTTCTACCCTTCCTTAGGATTGCAAATTCTATGATTTCATGATCACTTTCACCCAAGCTTCCTTCTACTTCCAAATTCTCAACAAGTTCCTCCCTATTTGTTAAAATCAAGTCTAGAACAGCTTCCCCCCTAGTAGCTTTTCCAACTTTCTGAAATAAAAAGTTGTCTGCTATGCAGTCCAGGAACTTATTGGATAGTCTGTGCCCCGCAGTGTTATTTTCCCAACATATATCTGGATAGTTGAAGTCCCCCATCACCACCAAATCTTGGGCTTTGGATGATTTTGTTAGTTGTTTGAAAAAAGCCTCATCCACCTCCTCCACCTGATTAGGTGGCCTGTAGTAGACTCCCAGCACGACATCACCTGTGTTTTTTACCCCTTTTAGCCTAACCCAGAGACTCTCCACACTTCCGTCTCCTATGTCCATCTCCACCTCAGTCCAAGTGTGTACATTTTTAACATATAAGGCAACACCTCCTCCCTTTTTCCCCTGTCTATCCTTCCTGAGCAAACTATACCCATCCACACCAACATTCCAGTCGTGTGTCTTATCCCACCAAGTTTCAGTAATGCCAATAATGTCATAGTTGTATTTATTTATTAGCACTTCCAGTTCTTCCTGCTTATTACCCATACTTCTTGCATTTGTATATAGGCATCTAAGATACTGGTTTGATCTTACCTCCCAGCTTTGCCCTGACCCTCCTTCCTCTCTGCCATTATACCCCATGCTCCCTCTTGTTTCCAACCCATATCCCAGGTCTTGTTCCCCACTTACCTGTGGGCTTTGCTCACCTGTCCCCGTCGAACCTAGTTTAAAGCCCTCCTTACTAGGTTAGCCAGTCTGTACGCAAATAAGGCCTTTCCCCTCTTTGAAAGGTGAACGCCATCTGTTCCTAGCAGTCCTTCCTCGAATAGCATCCCGTGGTCGAGGAAGCCAAAGCCCTCCTGGCGACACCATCTTCGCAGCCAGGCATTCACCTCCACAATGCATCTGTCTCTGCCCGGACCCCTACCTTCAACAGGAAGAATCAAAGAGAATACCACCTGCGCTCCAAACTCCTTAACCCGTACTCCCAGAGCCCTGTAGTCACTCTTGATCTGCTCAGTGTCACACCTCGCAGTATCATTTGTGCCCACATGGATGAGTAGCATGGGGTAGTAGTCAGAAAGCCGGATAATCCTCGACAATGCCTCTGTAACATCTCGGATACGGGCCCCTGGCAGGCAGCATACCTCCCGGGATGAACGGTCAGGGCAACAGATGGGTGTTTCCGTCCCCCTCAGCAGAGAGTCTCCAACCACCACTACCCTACGTTTCTTATGAGTGGTGGCAGCAGACCTCCCAGCCTTAGGGGTACGAGGCTTCACCTCCTTAACTGTTGGGAGTGATTCCTTCTCTCCTGTATCAAGAAGAGCATAACGGTTATCTTTTACCACAGCAGGAGGGTTCGCAGCAGCGGTGGAGCACTGCCTGCTGCTAGAAGTAACCAGCTGGCTGTGTCCACCCTGAGCCTCCTCCTCCACTGGTGTGTCAGATACACCCTGAGGCATCTCCTCCTCCACTGGTGTGTCAGATACACCCTGAGGCATCTCCTCCTCCACTGGTGTGTCGGTAGTCCTGTCAACTGGGACAGCTACATCAGCTGTCTCCACATGGATACAGTCCAGGAATTGCTCGTGGATATGGATGTTCCTCAGCCTAGCCACCTCCTCCTGTAGCTCTCCCACCTGCTGCCTGAGAGATTCCACCAGTAGGCACCTTTCACATTGGATGCCACCCCCAGCCTGGATATCAGTAAGTGGAAATTGCAAATTACAGTCTTTGCAAGCCCACACCAGAATCTGGGTAAAAGCATCCATGCTTTGGTGCTCTGTCTGGCTACAGGCGCAGGTGGCGGAGACAGAAGCAGTGCTGGCACAGGTGTTGCGGGTCCTCCTCACCATTATAAGCCTCCCTCTGTCAAACTCTCTCATATTCCCATCTACAGCTCCCTGTCAGCTCTGCTCTGCTGTGAACAGAAAGGTTTTGGATGTGGCTCGGTTTATAGGTTCAGGAGACCAATGGGTCACAGATAAGACAGACAAGGGACCACCCCTCCCTTCCTACCCCCCTTGCAAAACTCCCTGTTAGCAGCTCCTGTTCGCTAAGCTCCCTGGTCGCTTGTGCGCAGCTTTATAAAGCCCTGGCCTGAGTGAATGCCCCGCCCACTGGTTAAGGCTCAGCCAATTACCAGAGGCTTCTAGCTTTCAAACCTTCCTAGTAGCTCCACCTCCAACTGCCAGCTACAGCACACGGTCCTTCAAACAAACCAACCAAACAGACTGACAAACACAAGCTCAGCACACAGCAAGCAACCCCCAAACACTGCAGACAGTCACTTACCCCACAGATGCTGTATGTGCTCCTCCTTCACCTGGAGAACTCCCTTGCAAAACTCCCTGTTAGCAGCTTTCTATTATTCAGAAATGCTTCCTGAACATCTTTAGAGCAAGCCCTTTCCAATGGTGTTAGCCATTGAGCAAACATGCTGTCAAGTGGAGATCTTGGAGGCTGGGATGGAGCAGACAATCATGATCCTGAAAAGTCACATCTGGATCTAATGGGAAATATAGTGGAGGTCTGACTGCTAAGGTTAATAGAGCTGAGACCACACTGGTGCTATAAATATGAGGTAAGCATGGTCCTGTTTGGTCTTCGACAAGACTTTGGGCAGTAATGAAACTGGAGGAAAAGGCATACAGCAGGGAGTTCTTCCACCATAGCAGAAAAGTACCTGTCAACAATCTAGGGCCAAGCCTTCTCTAGGAACAGAACTGAGGGCACTTTCTGATGGTCCTTGTTGTGAACAGGTCCACTTGGGAAGTCCCCCACAGCTGGAAGATGGACTTGTCCAGCCCAGGTGATCTGCCAACATGTTCTGCGCCTCTGGAAGGTAACCAGCTCTGAGGTGAATGGAGTTGGCTACCCTGAACTCTCATAGGAGAGCTGCCTCCTGGCACAGTTGCGACGAACGCATTTCTCCCTGCCTGCATACATAAAACATATTTGCTGTCTTGTCCATTAACACTAGCAGATTTTTTCCCACAGTATGTGGACAGAAGGCTGAACAAGCTAGACAGACAGCACACAGTTCCCTGACATTTATGAGTCCTCAGATCTTGAGAAAACCACAAACCTTGGATTGGCAGTGTTTCCATGATTAACATGTTGGTTGTGGGACACAAGGGGAACTACCATACACATTTTCAGAGAGTCTGTCCATCAGTCCATGGAGGAAATATTACCTCTGGTATGTGAACCACTCTCTCTAGATGACAATGACTCGCCAACGCTAGCCATTCTTGATCAAAGCTTCTTGAGGTGTAACCTGGAGTGCTGTACCACATAGGTACATGTTGCCATGTGCCCCAGGAGTCTAAGGAAAGTGTGCACTGTGGTAATTGGATGTGCTTTTAGTTCCATGACCAAGTCTTGAAGTGTCTGGAACCTTGACTGGGGTAAAAATGCTTGGGCTTTCGTAGAATCCAGGAGTGCTCCCATAAATTCTATACTTTGCACATGTTTCAGAACTCTTTTGTCCAGGTTGAATAATAATCCCAGTACATTGAGGGTGGACTGGATGATAGTCATGCTGGACAGTACTTGAGACTCGGACCAGGCTCTCACAAGCCCACTGATTAGGTAAGGCAACAAAACACCCAATCTCTGAACATATGCAGGTACCACCACCGTGGACTTTGTGAAAATGTGAGGGGCAACTGAATGGAAGTACAGAACTGTGAATTTATAGTGGGTTCCATTCACTACAAATATGAGAAACTTCTGGCTGTCTTGATGGATTACTACATGGAAGTAAGCATCTTAAGTCGAGGACAGTATACTAGTCCCCTTATTCCAGGGAAGGAAAAATGGAAGCTAAGAAAGCATATGGAACTTAATTTTCTTTAGGTATTTGTTTAATTCTCTTAGACCTAAAATAGGTCTGAGACCACCTTTTGTATTGGGAATAAGGAAATAATGGGAATAAAAATCTGTCTCCATGAGGAACAGAGGAACTTCCTCTGTGTCCCCTGCTTGAAGCAGAGATTGGATCTCCTGCTGAAGGACAGCCTTGTGAGAGTGGTCCCTGAAGAGGGATGGGGAAAAGGGGTGGGAACGGGGGATAGAAACAAACTGAAGGGAGTATCCCAGATCCACCGTGCTTAGGACCACTAATCTGATGTGCTGTGAGTCCAAGCATAGAGGAAATGGGATAGACAATTGGAAAACACATGGGGTAGGAACAGGTAGTTTTGTGGGAACTGATACACTGCCCTCAACAAACCCATCAATATCCATGTTTAGCAGGTCAGCTGATTAAAAAGAACCTGCTGATGCAGAGAAAGTGGTTGCTGCCTGTAATTTCCGCCCCTTTTTCTCAGAAGGTCTTGAGGCCAAGGTATAGAGCTCAGACACCTGAGAGTCTTCTGCTAGCATATAGATCTGAGCAAATTTGAGGTCACTCTGGAATCTTTTAGGTTATGTAGCTATTGCCTGTCTTTAAAAAGAGGGAGGGGCCTTCAAAAGGCAGGTTTTGGATGGTCTCCTGCACATCTGGAGGGAAATCAGGAGATTACAGCCATGAACATATTCTCATAGTTATGGTAGATGCCATGGTTTGAACTGCTGAGTCCGCTGCATCCAAGCTATCCTGGAGAGTTGCCCTGAACACGAGCTTTCCCTCCTCCATCATCACAATGAACACCTGCCTGCAGTCATCTGGTACCGTCTTTACTCTCTGGAAGAATGTGAAGTTTAAAGTTATAGCGACTTAGAACTGCTAACCAACAAGCTATTCCAAGTTGCCACCCTCTCATCAAATAAATCATACAAACAAGTCCAATCTCTTCAGTTCCTTTTCTTTCAGTGTTGACACTTTGAGCCCCTGCCTCTCCCATGCATTAGCTGCTGCCATAACCAAAGAGCCCAGAGGTGAGTGGCCTGAGAGAAGAGATGTTCAAAACCCATAGAAGGGACATAGTTCCCCGTCTCTGTCTGTTTTGTTGTGGGAGAGAGGGAAGAATGGGTCTGCCAGAGTGCTCTTTGTGATTCACAAATTGCTTCATTAATCAAGAGCACCACCATAGAGGACCTGCTGAAGTTAATCTGTCCACTAGCTTGTGAGATTTCTTGCTGACCTCTTCCACCTGAATGTCAAATACAAAGGCCACCCTTTTAAGTCGCTTTTGGTGATCCTCGTGATCCTCTGGAGGCAATGAATTACTCATCATCTCTGTAGCCTCATCAGGTGAAGACGACGACACACTGGGATGCTGAAGCAAAGTCTGATATTGCAGTGGAAGAGCCATCTAAGCAATTTACTGCTTCTCAGTACCAATCCCAGTACTGAGTGTCAAAGAGTATTGCCTCTGTTGTTGTTCTCAGTGAGCCCTTGAGGAAGCCACTGAAGGTAGGTGAGTGAAGGTCCTAGCATGAGGGGAGATACCCACTGGGTCCAGAAGGGCCACTGACATATGGCTGGGGCCCATTCTTGCATGGGGCATTGCTCCTTGAGATGGACCCACCACTGAGACTGCTGCAAGACCCCTGGGCACCAAGACTCTAGCAGAGGATATCTGTCCCATCTTAACTGGGACACAAAAGACTTCACCTCTGAGTCTTAGGAAGATGACCTTGAGTCCTGGGGTAAAAGTAGAGCAGATCCTGCCTGAACTGAGGATAGGTAACTCAAGCCCAGGGATGGCAGTACCAGGGATATCATCGGTGGTTGGCCCCTTGATTGTATTGGTCTCTGAGGTACTGAAAGCATAGAAGGCATTGGTATTGCATGCTTTTGATGTGTTTCTACGGAAACTCCAGGGGTTGGCCTCAACATACCTGGCACAGGTCAACTGTGGGTCTCCACCAAACATTTTAGGCAGCTTGGCTCTGGGTTGCTGACCAGCAGCAACATGACAGGCAGGACAAACCCCAAAGGGAATGGTGTGGCTCCAGTCCCAGTCCCGAGATTAAAAAATAGTCTAATACCCCATAAAACTGAAATCTATCACTAACAATACTCTATACCTACCTAACTACTAAGAGAATAAAACAAATACAAGGAATGAGGGAAGCACTTGCAATACCAAAACTGGAAGGGCTCTAACTGTCATTGGCGGTAAGAAGGAACTGAGAGGGCTGGGGGCTGCTAAGCTCTCTTATACCTGCACACAGTTACACACAATGGCAGAGGGCATTCAAGCTGCCCCCACCGGCACCACTGAAAGAGTTCTCTGACAACTGCGCACAAGGTGTGCACACATCTACAATGGAATGAATATGTGCAATCACTTGAAGAAAAAAGTTAAAATTCCAAGATGGATTTTTAGTTTACTGCCAAAGTCATCTCTAGGGAGAATTCCACAGGTAGGTTTAATTTTTGCATCAGATCCTGCTTACCCTCAGGAATCTACTATGCCTTAATAAGTCATTTCATATCTTTGCTGCTGCTCTGAATGGCCTACTGTAAGAGCGTCCTTACCATTGACTTGCATACTTTCATGGAGTTTTTCCTATAAGATCATGCAGTGTTTAGAATAATAGATTTATTAGTTGGGAACTCCTGGTTTGACCTATATACATACACTTTGTATGGTGTCTCTGATGTGCTGTCCATTTCAATGACAGCTCAACATGCTTGAGTAATTACGCACTGACACTTTTAATGCTGGCTTTCCAGTTAATTATATTAAACATTAATGATGATGATAAATCAAATCATAAGACAAAGAATGTTCCAAAACACAAGGCACATTCTTTTCACATGGGACTTTAAAATACATATTACAGGAGATTAACCATCTTAATAGCATTTATATATTTAGAGTGATGAAACACAAAGACTAAAAAATGCAAAGCCATAAATGTCTTCTGTGTTTAAGACTCCCTCAATCTTATGAGCTCCAAGGTCACAGGCAATTAGTACTTAGAAACTAACTCTATTATTTGGAGGTTATTTATTATCATTATTAAACAGCAAGTTAAACCATCATATCAACAAATGTTTTTCTAACTTTTTACAAAACGTAGTTTAGTTGAGCTGTACTGCGTGAAAAACAGGAGGTCTCTATGTAGTATGTTCAGCCAATCAAACTGCAGAAAGGTACTTACCAGCCTGACTTTATGGGCTGATAATAACTTAAGAGCCACTATACAATAAATGTTCAACCAGTCCAACAGGATCAGCTTGCTTTATGTTAAATAATAGTTGGAATGAATAATCAAGATCATGAATTTACTCTAGCAATTGCACAATCTGTGGATTGAACCACTTGGTTACCCTTTCAGTTTGGTGTTGATATGACCAAAAAAAATCAGTTTTTGATTAAACAAAAGTTTTCAACGAAGGCACGCACTTCCTATGGAAAATTTCAACTTTTCATCAAAAAGAGTTAAAACTTTTGGTTTTTCAACTAAGTTGAAATTTTCCATGGGAAGAATAACTCATTTTACAATGAGCTCTATATTTTACTAAAATAGGGAGTCATTTACTAGTTCTAAAATTGGTAAGTGTAATTTGTCTATTCAAAACAATGTTTGCGTCATTTAAGTAGAACACCAAAAGTGCTAAACTTTAATGTCAATGTGACTTAAGTATTTGCTTAACTCTAAGCATACTTAAATACTTGGGGGGGGGAATAGGATAATTTGCTGAATTGGTGTCTTAAAGAAGATTGCACAAAGAACTTTTTGTTAGGCAATCACTTGTTTTAAGAGATTCAGAGATTCCAAAGCCAGAAGGGACCATTGTGATCATCTGTGACTGCCTGTATAACCATAACACTTCCCCAGAATAATTCCTAAAGCAGATCTTTCAGAAAAACAGCCAATCTTGCTTTTAAAATTGTCAGTGGTGGATAATCCACCACAACCCTTGGTAAATTGTTCTAATGGTTAATTACTCTCACCTTAACCTTTTCTTTGTTAAGATAAATAGATTGAGCTCCTTGAGTCTATCACTATAAGTTAGGTTTTAATCCTTTTATCGTTCTCATGACTCTTTTCTGAACCCCCTCTAATTCTTCTTGAATTGTGGGCATCAGCCCTGGACACAGTATTCCAGGAGCAGTAGCACCAGTGTCAAAGAGGTAAAATAACCTCTACTCCGACTTGAGATTCCCATTTATGCATCCCAGGATCACATCAGCTTTTTTGGCCACAGTGTCACATGGGGAGCTCATGTTCAGCTGATTATCCACCATGGCTCCCAAATCTTTTTCAGAGTCACTGCTTCCCAGGATAGAGTCTCTCATCTTGTAAATATGGCCTACCTACACTCCTTGTTCCAAGATGTGCACATTCACATTTCACTGTACTAAAATGCATATTGTTTGCTTGTACCCAGTTTACCAAGCAATCCAGATTGCTTGTGTATCAGTGACCTTTCTTATTAGTATTTACCACTCCCCAAATTTTTGGGTTGTCTTCAAACTTTATCACTGATGACTTTGTGTTTTCTTCCAGGTCATTAATAAAAAGATTAAATAGCACAGAGCCAAGAACCAATCCTTGTGGGACACCACATCAAACACACTCATTGGATGACCATTCCTCATTTACAATTAACTTTGAGACCTATCAGTTACTCAGTTGTTGATCCATTTAATGTGTGCCATGTTAATTTTTTTACTGTTCTCGCTTTTTAATCAAAATATTGTGCAGTTCTAAGTCAAACACCTTACAACAGTCAAAATATATTACATCATCACTATTACCTTTATCAACCAAACTTGTAATCTCATCAAAAAAGGATATCAAGCTAATTTGACAGGACCTATTTTCATAAACCCAGGTTGATTTGCATCAATTACATTATCCTCTTTTAATACTTTATTAATCCAGTACCATATCAGCCACTCCATTATTTTGCTCAGGATAGAGGTAATGCTGACAGGCCTACAATTATCTGGATCATCCTACTTAAATTTTTTAAAATTGGTACATTAGCCTTTTTCCTGTATTTTGAAACTTCTCCAATGCTCCAAAACTTATTGAAAATCAACATTCATGGTCCAGCAATTTCCTGAGCCAGGTCTTTTAAGACTTTTGGATGCAAGCTACCTGGACATGGCGACTTAAAAATGTCTCACTTTAGTAGCTTCCATTTAACATTCTCCAGGAATACTAGTGGAATGGCAAGATGATCACCATATGATGAGGCTATATCATTTGTTTCCCCAACCCCCTAACAGTATCTCTAACCAACTGGATCTGATTCTGAGTTCATTTACACTGGTTAAAATCTGGACATCAATGGGATTACACTGATGCAAGAGTGATACAAGAGAGATCAGAGTCAGGCCCTCACTATGGGCTACTGGTGTTTCATTTCTATCTTAATTTATCCCAACTGCAGAGTACGTGTTCTAAGCAATTACTACAGTTGTAGCTGAAAAAGCAAATAGATTCTCATCTTTCTCTGGATAATGAAAATGTTATTACTACTGGCCATGGGCAGTAGGTTAATGCTAGCTGCATCCACTTTCTCCTTCCTCCAGAACATTTCTAGCACACTCCCAGCCATGCTTTGCTATCCCCCTATGGAAAGGAAATTCTGGGGCCTCCAGGACTCTACTGTCTGGTGATATAGATGATTACATTATGAGTTGAGCTGTCAGAGTGGCTTTGGATGTTTCTCTGGCTAAACTGCATACAGATTGCACATCCAACCAGCTGTGCAAAAGGATCATGGAAAACTACAGATACGCCCATACATGAACACTAGCAATGAATAGGCCCTAAAGGATTTGATGAATGAAAAATGCTCAGTGTTGTAAACTCAGATCTGAGTCCCACCATTTGGGGAATAAGGCTGACCTTTTGGTTACCATGGAACTTAGGAAAATGGGAACTGAGAGAGTGTGCGTCATCTTGAAGAAGGGCTTGAGTCAGTTATTGCTCAGCATCTTATGGACTGTCTACAGTGTGCTGTTTGGATGCATGTCCTGATTTTATAGTGGTCCCCAGCCAAGAAAACATAACAAAGAAGCCTGACTATTCCTTCCTGAAATTGTGATTCAGGAAAGAAAGGAAATATTGTATCATCTTGAGACACCCCAAAGAAACAGTACAAATCTATATAGAATATATATATTTCTATTTTAGAGAAATATAAGGGATCCATGAGGGAATCTAACATTCACTAGTTGAATATCCATTTCCTGCCTAATCTCAGGAATCCTTTAGGTACTGCCAGCACCTCAAGTAAAACCAGAGAAAGAGAAGATACAGATGCTGCTGCAATTGCTGGCACCAATTAAACCCATGTGAGGTGAAGTTGAGAAGTTTCATCAATCTCAAAAGCTAGGTTGTTGTTTTTTTTTAAAATATTACAAAGCAATAGAGAGAGTTTCATTAAATCCATGAACCCAACATGTTGGGCTGTCTTCTTTACTGTCCTTTATGATGTCACTAGGATGATTAGATCGACCTTACAGGTAAAGGTAGCATGGACTTCAGAGTAAATAATTAATCCAGACAGGCTTAATGTGGCGAAGAAGTGATGCAATAGGATACATGTAATATTCACATTTTCAAAAGTGCTTTAATCTGGTCTTATATGTATATTTTGGTGTAGGGAATTTTTCAATACCAGTTTTGTGCATGCAAATACTTTTAATTGTGTGTACACACTGCACTTACAAATTGAGAGGTCAAAAGCAGTACTAGGTATCAATTTGTACATGTAACACACTTGCAAAGTGTATGTTACATTTCTGCCTCTGGCGAGTCCACAGAGGATAACAGCCTACTACTGCTGGTAGTAAATGTGGTTACTCCTTTAGCTCATTTCATATAATAGAGATCTGTGCTGAAGGTGTTGGGTTTAAACACTGCTTGACAACTTATGGTAGGATGACCAGACAGCAAATGTAAAAAATTGGGATGGGGGTGGGGGATAATAGGAGCCTATATAAGAAAAAGACCCAAAAATCGGGACGTCCGTATAAAATCAGGACATCTGGTCACCCTAATTTATGGCAAGGGTCATAACATGAGTAAACAATTTCTGAATGTATGTAAAAAAGCTTAGCCATGAAAAACTGCACTCAAATTTACAAGTCACTTGGAAAATGTGTTGCAATTGTGAACAAGCATTTTGGTGTCTTTTGTGAGCACATAATGTTCAATCCTTCTGGACTGTGACATACACTGTGAACAATAGGGAACCATCTTCTCTTGTATGGCTGTTAACTTCCTCACCCATTCAAAATGGGGTAAGGTCCTTGAGTGGTCTATCTATTCACTCATTTCCAATGCATTCATCTGCATGAGATCAGGGTTGTTCTCTAGCTCTTAATCTATGCAGGTTTCCAAAGTGAACCCTTTTCAGGCTCCAGAGCACATAAATAGCATTGAGCAGTGCTAAAGATACACACAGAAAGAAATACTGTAAGAATGACTGATGCCAGAGTGAAAATTTCACATTAACTCTCTTCTTCGTTAATGAAGGAAACCATGTTAACATTAATTTAGACAGAATCTAGAATTTGTGCCAATTTAGTATTTACAATGAATTGAAATGTCATACTGCAATTAAAGATTACATTCTTCTTAGTAAGCAATTTGAACATACCTCACAATAAAAGCACAGGCCACGTAACAAGAAGATGGCAAGATTCTACTATATATCACCATTTGCGTTACAACTAATTTGCACTGATGCAACAACATAAACACTTTTAAAAATACTTATGTCTCCATTTGCATACCTGCAAAATTCTGGTCATGTAAAGCTGGGTTTGTGAAACCTGATGCCAAATTTAAAAGGTTCTGCCTTTCATCTCAAGGAGTCTGACTGAAATGAAATAATAGCATTAAGTCTTAAGATATTTACAAAGGTGAAAGGTGAAAAAGTGTTTTTCTTTAGCATGCAATGTAAAATTAGTGACAGGTGAGCCCTAAGGACCCAAAGATTGGAGTCAGTTTAGCGAAGTTATTTAGGGGATAGTCCTAATCTGATGGGGCAATTTTGTATCCTGCAAGACTAGTTTACAGGATGTTGAAAGCTGCCAAAATACCTTTCAGGGATGATACAACATCCTAATGATATTGTGTGATGATACTGAAATTTAATAAGCTGCTAGAAGTTGTAGAACCCAGCAACTGAACAGCGTTTGTGTGGTAGCCAAATGCCAATATTAAAAGAAATCTCACATGCATCACTCTTTGGGAGTTCCCTCACCAGATGAATTTATGTATCAAAGGTAAAAGGATTTGAGAAAAAGGGATTTTTTTTTAAACCCAGAGGTTTAGATTTGGTTTGGCAATAGCAAAGGTTTATTACTTTCTGATTTTCTTCTGAACCAGTTTTTCCATTCTCATTTTCCCATTTACTGTGGGTAGTCCTCACTAGCAATAAGCATTCTCCAGGAGAGCATATTGAACGGGAGTGGGTGGGGTGGGGGAAATACATTATCTAAGGAAGATGATCAAATCAGCAAGAAGTCACTAACAAAATATCATAAAGCAAGCTGCACATATGCTTTTGTACCTTAGTACATCTAAAATCTTCTTAGGATTAGATCCTTAAGTGAACACTTCATATAAATAGAAAAAAAATCAATGGAACAATTAGGTTTCCCTGTCTCACCTTTGCTGGTAGACCCGTCTTTTTCACCATCTTTTATGCAATACAATCACTGCTTCCCTTACATGTCTACACTGAAATTTTATAGTCCTGCAGCCCAAGGCCTGTGAGCCCAAGTCACCTGATATGGGACAGCCACGGTTGTTTTACTGCAGTGTAGACATATCCATAACGTGATTGAAAGACCATAATGAAGTCTGAAAGAATATAGCCTACCAGAATTTCTGGTGGATCTCTCATACAAACTCCAATTTTTCCAGACCCCTAAAATTAATTTTGTCTTTTAAAACTCATTACTCTTTTATTTTTAAATAATCTGAGAGATATCTGGAGAGGGGGCCTGAAAATAAATCATGAGGATATTTTTTTCAAACTATTTTTTCCCCATTTTCCCTGAGGAAAACTAACACACTCTTGTCTCCCCCTGCTGGAAGAAGATTAGAAATATTTTTCTATTTAAAAATCAGCCAGAAAAGAAAAGAAAACTGAAAACTTTATAATGGAAAACATCATTCTGCTGAACTCAAACAGAAGGATTATGATTAGTTGATAGCTATAATGAACTGCAACTTTTTATGTTACTACTCAACTGCAGAAAGTACAGAAATAATTTTTAAAATGAACTGTAGTAAGAACAGGATGATCTGAGGAAAAAAACCAATACAACATATAAATCTAAGATAGTTATTGCAAAATCTGGCATAGCATTTATACATATTTTATTTTTCAAAGAAGGAGACTAATATCATCAGTTAGACATGGGCCTTACTCCGATCCTGGGTCTGGCTGAACGCTGCTCAGTACACAACCAGAAGGGGGTGAGAAAGGTGGTTTTATGCAAGTGGGGTCCACAGTATCAATTCCAACAGCCCCTGATTTCATCTCTTTTCTCATTTCTTTCTTCTTCCCCCATATCTCCCTTAATTCTGGCTAGACTTCATGATTCACTGCTCCTTTTGTTTATCTAAGTACTTCTGCGGTCCCATTGCTGTATTGAATAAGCACCCTGCAAATGTTATTAATTTTATCCTCACAACACCTCCCTTTGATAGGAAAATCTCTCTCCCATTTGTCCCTCGAGAACTGAGACAAAGAGGAATTAATACCTCAGCAGAGCACTTGAACACATATAATATGGTGGACTGGTCCCTTTAAGAGGGAATTGGCTTGGCCCACGTTTCAATTGGACCTGATGGGGGCAGATGGTCTCAGTGAAGAACCAGAGGTGAGCAGGAAACAGGAAAAGGAAATTGTGGCAGAGAGGTAACTGCAGTGAGCAGGAGGTTCCTGCTAGAGACTCTGGCTGGGAGAAGGGTTTAGGCCTTGAAGCCAGGGCCAGAGGGCTGGAGAATGCTGAGGACCAGAACAATAGAGAGTTTCAACTGCTGACCTCTCAATGGAGAACAGCCAGCACCAAGAACAGGTTGGAACTTTTCCTGGAAAAAAAAAAGGACTCCAGGTAGGAAGACTGGAAGAACCCCAGCTAGAAGGTACTGGAGTAGCTGCTTGATAAAAGAGGAGGCTGGGACTGAAAAATAACCCTGGAACTGGCAGAGCTGAATCGGTGTTGAACTGATGGACTATATTTTGTGGTGATTAACTGTATTTTGGGATTTGAAGATAGCTGGAATTGTTTATGTTAATAAATACAGACCCCAAGGAGGGGCATTATTGTCCACACGAAAGCCTCTCATGGAGGTCTAAGGAGCCCTGAAGAGGGAAAATAGAGAATGCTGCAGAATGCGCTCTGGCAGCAGCTTGCCCAGTGACACAAACTTTAAATACTTTGACTTCAGTGGGATACTCAGATTCTTAAGCAAGGCCAAGGTCACACTGAAGTCTGTAATAGAGCTGGGAACCAAATCAGGTATCTAGATTATTTAGTCTGTGCTGGAACCATCATTCTTCTCTTCCTCCTGTCTTTTCTTCATGCTTTTATTCACTGTCCCTTGTGCTTGGAGCAGTTTCTCTCACCTTTTGTCCACCAAACAACCACCCTCCTTTCATACAATTTTTTCTTAAAAACACACTTTTTCCGATAATCTTTACAATGATGACCCACTACAGTCATGTTTGGAGAAAAGAAACTTTGGTACCAGTTGATCTGTCTGTCCTGTATTGTCTAAGCCATCAGAATGGGAACAGAAACCACATCTTGTATGTTTGTATAGCAAGAGGCACACAGACCGCACTCAGAAAACACTAATGCAACAAATCTGCAGCCAGATAGAGCTTCAGAAGCCTTTCAACATGCCACATGTAACAGAGTGGAGGATTTCAGCCTTTCTAACTTGTCTTCAAAACCACTTGCTTCCAAGACGATTTGACTAGTATTCCAAGGCCTATGCCACGCAGCAGGGCAATTCTGAGTCAATCCAGAAGTGAGTAGAGGTGAACATGAATACTAGCCAGTTCAGTTTATTACTTAGTCTGCTTTTTTTTTTACTACCACTTTATTCTTCAGCTCTGAGTTCATCGATGTATTTTGTATTTCTATACACTTTCTGCTGAGCATTACAGACTTTTAATGACTGCTTTCACTGTATGCATGACATTCCATTTCTTGTGCTGTACACCTTTGCGGTGTGTTGTGACTGCTTTCAGATTTATTGCTAATAAATCTATTTTTCTATTTTGATTACTTGCTTTCTGTTTGTATACCTTGCTATGCATTTTTAATTATGCACATCAGTATTTTTCATTGCTTGCTAACATATTCATATGGGAAGCAGAATTTTCATTAGCAAGGCAATCAATCTATTTCTTGCAGTAACCTTGTTTTAACCTAGTTATCATTTATATCACAAATAATTCAGTCTTTAATTACTTCATTGGTTAACTATTCAAATTCACATAACTTAGCTTTATTACACAGTTTTGTAACATAATGGTCTAGTAGTCTTATCTGGCAACTGGTCTCTTGTAAAGAAAACGTACCTTTCCCAAGTGACATTTTTGTATGGATCAAGTGTTCTTGAAATAGTTGAATGATTCAGCAGTCCCCACAGTGCTCCTACAAAGAATGTACTGTAGATCGCAGTGCCTCTCAGCCTGCCACATATAAGAGAGTGGAAGATTTCAGCCTTTCTAAATTTGTCTTCAAAACCATTTGCTTCCAGGAGGATTTGACAGTCTCTTCTCAACCCTCCCCCCCCGCCCCCCCCATGCAAAAAAAATTCTCTCCCAGAGAAATCTCAGGAATTCAAGTAACTTGATTTGTTCAGTTTTGTTCAATGTTTGCCACAGATTCAGTTTCCTTTTGACATCTTGCAGTAAAGTATGAAACACAGGAGTACTGATAAAAGACTGGTCCTTATTTCCTTGCCTAGTTACATCAGAGTTACAGAAGATTATGCCCCTGTCAGGTAACAGGGGTCAATATCCACTGATTCCAACAGTACTGTTACCAAATACTTGGGAGTACTCTAAGAATAGCTGAGTTTTAAACTAACCGGAAACCTAATGACTGATTATCAACAATCTACGCCAAGCTCCTGCTGAATTCCATCTCCAGTGGATTCTTTTGAAAGACAGCACTAACTTTTACCCCACATGGGATTAGCTCTGTGAAAGCTACCATATAATCACACTGTTTTGATACTGTATCAGTTCAGAGACAGTGCTGACAACTTTGGAAAGATCTGATATCTAGTTCCTCATATAGCCCTACCACACAGTGCAATCCAGGAAATATAAATCATATGTAATTAACAGTGTTGCTCCTTTACTCTCCTTCCAGAATTATTCTTAACTGACCTGACCATATTTATGTATGTTTTAAATTTTCCTTTCAGATAGAAGCTATATTTAAAGACTAATTTTGAAGCCTTCACATTGTAGAATTGCTAGAGTTGGGGTCTGCATAATGGGCAAGAATGTTGATAAGGTTAAAAGATAGCAGAAATCAACAAAAGTGGACTTTGCAAGGTGTATCCAGTGATTCCACAATACACAAGAACCAGCGGGGGGAAAGAGGTGAAGGCCACTGCTAACAGCCAGTGCCAAAAATGTAATCCAGTACAAAATGTAGATGAAGGTAATAGGCCACTTGGAATCTCAACTAGGAAAACATCACTTATTGTATTAAAATATAGTTTGTAATAACTAGTTTTTATTTTTGCCAGTTTCTTAGCTTTACTTCAAAGCAATATTTCCTTGCAAAGGATTTGTTAGAGAAACTGAATTGTCTACGAGAGAGAGAGAATGAATGATCTCTGGTGTTCAAAGTGAATATTTCAGCATTTCAGCTCATAGGATCCTGTTTGATATCAATCTTAAATTTGCTAAGAAAATAATAGCAATTACTAGGGAACTTGCATTTGCTCAATGAGTTCTTAGAGAGTTCCAAACACTTTAAAGAGAGGCTCAAAAAAAAAATCACCTTGAACATTGTCTGGAAGAATCTGATCCAAATTGAATTTCTGAAAGAATAATTTTAAGAAAGGAACTTGTATCTTTTATATTTATTACTAGTATTTTTATATCTTTAAATAGTCAAACTCAGGAATGATACTAAGAACAAAATCACATAGAAAAATGACACAACAACTAGTAGCTTGTTATTTAAAGGAAACACATTTTCCCCTATGTAACGATAATGATCCCAATCCTACAACAAGAACTGCTAGTGTATGTTTCAAGGCTGGCACAGGCATCAGCATTAGCAGCTTAAAATGCTGGAGCAGGGAAAACTATCTATTCAACATCTTTTGAGAGATGGTTTTATAGGCTATCAGTGCTTGATTTCCAGGTTATAGTTCTGACTCTTATTTCCTTTACGACAGGTTTCAGAGTAGCAGCCGTGTTAGTCTGTATCCGCAAAAAGAACACGAGTACTTGTGACACCTAAGAGACTAACAAATTTATTTCAGCATGAGCTTTTGTGAGCTACAGCTCACTTCTTCGGATGCATAGAATGGAACACATAGACAGGAGATATTTATTCATACAGAGAACATGAAAAGGTGGAAGTATGCACACCAACAGGAAGAGTCTAATCAATTCGAGTTCAGCAGTCTTTCTTTGGAGTCTGTTTTTGAAGTTTTTTTGTTGCAAAATTGCCACCTTCAAGTCTGTTACTGAATGGTTAGAGGGGTTGAAGTGTTCTCCCACTGGTTTTTGAATGTTATGATTCCTGATGTCAGATTTGTGTCCATTTATTCTTTTGCATAGAGACTGTCCAGTTTGGCCAATGTACATTGCAGAAGGGCATTAGCCATCAACAAAAAAACTTCAAAAACAGACTCCAAAGAGAGACTGCTGAACTCGAATTAATATGCAAATTAGATACAATTAACTCAGGCTTAAACAGAGACTGGGAATGGTTGGGTCATTACACTAATTGAATCTGTTTCCCTACCTTAGGTTCTCCTCACACCTTCTATGGGTCATCTTTATTATCACTTCAAAAGTTTTTTTTCTCCTGCTGATGATAGCTTATCTCAATTGATTAGACTCTTCCTGTTGGTATGCATACTTCCACCTTTTCATGTTCTCTGTATGAATAAATATCTCCTGTCTGTATGTTCCATTCTATGCATCCGAAAAAGTGAGCTGTAGCTCACGAAAGCTCATGCTGAAATAAATTTGTTAGTCTCTAAGGTGTCACAAGTACTCCTGTTCTATTTTCTTCTATGCCTCTTGTTTTGCCTGATGAGATAATTTTGCAGGTGTTAATATAATTACTACTTTAAGCAATATATTACTTTTTAATAGAGAGCAAGAGAGCAGAATCTAAGCCAGGAGCTTCTTACTAGTATAAACACTTGTGTGCTTTTACAAGGCAGATAAAGACCTAAATTATGTTGCTAATTAATTTTATATTTCCTCTGGCTACCCCAAAAAAACTGGAGCTGTTCAGCATTCCCAAAATGATGTTTTTGCCAAGAATTCAGGTATGCTATTAACAGGACAAGCCAGAATAGCTGAGGTCATGCATTCTGTAATGCACACACCAAAAATAAATAAAGGATATCAAATTCAAAGCAGGCACATGTTTGCAAAAAAACAAACAAAAAAAAAAGAGGGTGTGTGGAAATGAAACCGTTCCCACAGCAAATGAACAACAGCAGCTAAACACGCACAAGGAAAACTGACATTTTTTGCCAACATTAGTATTGCGCGACAGAGATTTAGAAAAAGAAAAGTTTAGTGACACTAAAAAAAAGCAGTAACTCACTTCAAAAGAAAACTTTTTTTTTTAAATCACAGGAGAGAACTTTGGTGAATCTGCACATCTAGCAGTAGATACTATGAACTGTTTGTACTTCATGCATACTATCAGAATGATTAACATGTGATTTTAATTTATTTTCCAATTTCAATGTTCTTTTCCAAAAGCAAGAGAAGACATTTACCTTTTTCCATAAGTAGTGTTCTTCGAGATGTGTTGCTCATGTCCATTCAACTTAGGTGTGTATGCTTGCTACATGCACCAGTGCCGGAAGTTTTTCCCTAAGCAGTATCCATAGGGGACTTAGCTCTGGCATCCCCTGGAGTGGCACACATATGCCACAGCATATAGGGTACCACTGGCCCCATCCACCCTCAGTTCCTTCTTTACGGAAACTCTGACACTGGGGAAGGAGGGCGGGTTGTGGAATGGAAACAAGCAACACATCTCAAAGAACACCAGCTATGGAAAAAAGGTAACTCTTTTCTTCTTCGAGCGATTGTTCATGTCCATTCATCTTAGGTGACTCCCAGCAGTACCCCTGGAGGTAGGTAAGGAGTTCACAGACATGTAGATTGCAACACAGCTCTATCGAACCCAGCATCATCCCTGGCCTGCTGTGTGATGGCATAGGGGGCCATGAACGTGTGTACCAAGGACCATGTCACGGCTTTGCAGATATCCTCAGTAGGCCGCCGAGGATGTCTGTGCTCTAGTTGAGTGGGCTCTGATGATCGGCGGTGGAGGGACTCCTGCTAACTCGTAGCGGGTCCGAATGCAAAAGGTGATTCAGTTAGAAATCTTTTGCATGGACACTAGGAGGCCCTTCATTCTATCAGCTGTAGAGATGAAAAGATGAGTTGACTTCTGGAAAGGTTTTGTCCACTTTAGATAGAAAGCCAGAGTCCTTCTTTTGTCTAAAGCATGAAGGCGCCTTTCTTCACCAGTCTCATGGGGCTTAGGGCAGAAGACTGGAAGAAAGATGTCCCGGTTCATGTGGAAAGTGGCCACTACCTGGGGAAGGAAGGCCAAGTGGGGCCGGAGCTGGACCTTGTCCTTATTGAAGACTGTGTATGGCAGTTCTGAGGTCAGGGCTTGCAGCTCGGAGACTTGCCTCACCGATGGCGGACCCGTGAGCCTAGGCAGAACCAAGTTGAGATCCTACCGAGGGGCCGGGGACTCAACATGAGGAAAGAGACTCTCAAGGCCTCTAAGAAACCTGGCCATCATGTCATGGGAGAACACAGTCTGCCCCTGGATTGGCAAATGAAAGGCTGAAATGGCTGTCAGGTGCACTCTGATAGAAAAGTGTGCCAGGCCCTGGTTCCTTAAATGAAGCAGGTAGTCCAAGAATGACTTCACCGAAGAATGCAAAGGGGAGATGCTCCATTTGGCCACCCACAACTTTGTCAGGTAAGTCTGCCTAGTTGAGGGCTTTCTATTCTATAGGAGGACCTTCTGGACTCCATCCGAACAGGCCTGTTCACCTGGGTTCAGCCAGGCAACATCCATGCAGTGAGGTGGAGGGACACGAGGTTGGGGTGCAAGAGTCAGCTGTGATCCTGTGACAGCAGGTCTGTGTCCCTCAAAGATGGCAATGTGGAAGTACGTGTCTGTCATAAACAGATAGCTAAGGGTTAATGTCTCTTTCACCTGAAGCATCTGACCAGAGGACCAATCAGGAAACCGGATTTTTTCAACTCTGGGTGGAGGGAAGTTTGTGTCTAAGTCTTTGTTTTCTGTCTGCCTGCTTTCTCTGAGCTTTGGAGAAGTAGTTCTGTTTTCTAATCTTCTGTTTCTAAGTGTAAGGACAAAGAGATCAGATAGTAAGTTATATGGTTTCTTTTCTTTGGTATTTGCATGAATATAAGTTCTGGAGTGCTTTGATTTGTATTCTTTTTGAATAAGGCTGTTTATTCAATATTCTTTTAAGCAATTGACCCTGTATTTTGTCACCTTAATACAGAGAGACCATTTGTATGTATTTTCTTTCTTTTTATATAAAGCTTTCTTTTAAGACCTGTTGAAGTTTTCTTTACTGGGAAATTTCAGGGAAATTGAGTCTGTACTCACCAGGGAATTGGTGGGAGGAAGAAATCAGGGGGGGAGATCTGTGTGTGTTGGATTTGCTAGCCTGATTTTGCATTCCCTCTGGGTGAAGAGGAAAGTGCTTTTGTTTCCAGGACTGGAAACGGAGAGGGGGAGTCACTCTGTTTGGATTCACAGAGCTTGTGTCTGTATATCTCTCCAGGAGCACCTGGAGGGGGGGAAGGGAAAAAGGATTATTTCCCTTTGTTGTGAGACTCAAGGGATTTGGGTCTTGGGGTCCCCAGGGAAGGTTTTTCAGGGGTACCAGAGTGCCCCAAAACGCTCTAATTTTTTGGGTGGTGGCAGCAAGCACCAAGTCCAAGCTGGTAGCTAAGCTTGGAGGTTTTCATGCTAACCCCCATATTTTGGACGCTAAGGTCCAAATCTGGGACTAAGGTTATGATATGAGTGGCAGTGGTTGGGATATAGACAGAATCCAGAAGCCAGTAGGAATATTATATTTTTCACCTGGGTTCAGCCAGGCAACATCCATGCAGTGAGGTGGAGGGACACGAGGTTGGGGTGCAAGAGTCAGCTGTGATCCTGTGACAGCAGGTCTGTGTCCCTCAAAGATGGCAATGTGGAAGTACGCGTCTTTCAGATTAAGGGTGGCGTTCCAGTCTCCTGGAACTAGGGAAGGGATGATGTAAGCCAGGGAGACCAGGTGGAACTTCAGTTTCTTTAAGTAGCAGTTCAAGTCCCACAGGTCTAGTATGGGCTGCAGACCACCTTTGGCTTTTGGGATTAAAAAGTATTGGGAATAGAACACCTTGTTCCTGTACTCCACAAGAACTACCTCCACCGCACCCAGCTGTAGTAGACCCTCTACCTCCTGTACGAGAAAATTCTTGTGAGAGGGGTCCCTGAAGAGAGATGGGGAGGGGAATCGGGAAGGGGGGTTAGGAAGTAACTGAAGGGAGTAACACTGTGCCACCATATTGAGGTCTGATGTTATAGATGCCCATGCAGGGAGGAAGGAAGAAAGGTGGTTGGCAAACAGAGGGGAGGAGGGATCCGGGCAACTGTCCGGTAGGTCACCCTTGAGTGTATCCTCAAAATGGGTGCTTGCCCATCTGCGTGCTGTGGGTCAAGCCCACCTGGGATGTAGATGGGGGTTGGTGGCCAGGGTGCTTCTTGGATATTTTGTGGGGAGGCTCCTGGCCAGGGTGGCTCCCTTGGCTCTGAGGCTGCTGTGGCTTAACTTGCTTGCGAGCAGGGCCGGGGAAGTACACACCCAGTGTTTTTAGGGTCATACAGGAATCTTTCAGACCAGGGAGTTTAATGTCCATCTGTTCTGCGAACAGGGTGTGCCCATTGAAAGGGAAGTCTTGCATTGACTCCTGAGCCTCTGAGGAAAGACCAGAGAGGAGCAGCCACGAATCCCTGCACAATGAGATAGCCGATGCCATGGTACGGGCAGCGGTGTCTGTTGCATCTGATGCCACCCGGAGAGCTGCTCTGGCTGCAGTCGAGCCCTCATCCAGGATTGCTCGGAACGCCTTCCTAGAAGCCTCAGGAAGGGCGCTCTCGAACTTGGTCATGGCCTGCCACATATTAAAATCACAGTGGCCTAGTAAGGCTTGACGGTTGGCAACCCGCAGCTGTAGGCTGGAGGACGAATAAACTTTGCACCCAAATGAGTCCAATCTCCTTTATTCTTACGGGTAGCCCCCAGAAGACCCTGTCTCTCCCTCTACCACTAGGGAATTGGGAGCAGGGTGGGCATAAAGGTACTCATGGCCCTTGGATGGCACAAAGTACTTACGCTCCGCCCTCTTGGAAATCGGAGGCAAGGAGGAGGAGGTTTGCCAGAGGGCATTTGTATTTTTAGTGACCCCCTCATGTAGGGGCAAAGTTACCCTGGTCAAGGCCATGGGGCAAAGAACATTAAAGAGGGAGTGTGCGGGTTTCTCTAACTCCTCTGCCTGGAGGGCCAGGTTGGTGGCAACCCCCTTTAACAACTCCTGATGCACCTCAGTATCATCCTGGGGCACCAATGGAGGGGACCCCGTTATGGCCTCATCTGGTGATGAGGAGGAGGAAGCTGGTACCAAGGGGTCCTCTGTAATCATTGGTGGTCCGGTGGCTTGCTCGTCCGCTTCCTCTTGTGCCTGCGAGGTGCCTGAGCTGAGGCCTCTTGGGCTAGAGTGGGGTGGGAGAGAGTGGTTGCCAGTCTCTCCGAAGCTCTGGATATTGAGTGGGTGGCCTGAGAGGGTTGAGTGAACCCCCATGAGTTCCATGGATACCACTGTGCTGGCCATGGAGTCTGAGGACACAGGCCCAACTGCTGTGCTGCCGATGTAGTCTGCACTGTAGGTGCCAGAGCCTGTCCTGCCGCTAGGGAATCTTGCTCCAAGCCTGAGCCAGAGCCCAAGTGGTCGCTCCTCTGTGACCAACACGGGGCTGATTGGTGGCTCTGTCTCAGTCAGTATCAGACATCTCTCCTGGAGTTGGATCTGGCTGACCTCGACAAGTTTCTGGATCAGGGCCTTGGCCACTGGTGGAGCTCTGCAGATCTGTGACGGCACCAGGCTGACGATCTACACCTGCTGCTTAACGAGCAGTACTGGGGTGTGGAGCAGGATTGGGATCTAGAACGGGTTTGGCGTCATGAAGATGTAGCCGCATATGGTGATGCCACCCTGGGGGAGCGGCAATGGTCTGGGGAACAGTACTGTCAATCCCTCGACCTGTCCCTGGAGTGGTACCAGTGCCAGAGATTCCAGGTGCCGAGCCCAAAACTCCTGCTGGGGGGCGTGTGCCTCCAGAGGTCTGCGCCCAGTTACTGGTGAGTCACATCTCAAGCCTCTCTGCCCTTGTCTGAGGTCCAGAGACCAGATGAGGCTGCAAAGCTTCTGCCTACTGTGGTCAGAAGCATGTTGGCTGTGAGAGGACGACTGTTGGCAGGACGTCCCCCGCAATGGGGAGTGCTGCTGGAAAGGTGAAGACTGTGGTAGTCCCAACGTGGGTTTACCCTGGGACTGGGACCCTGCAGGGGCCGGAGTGGGTGGCACCGGGTGGGACATAATGTCTTGCACCGCTTGCAGGGCCTCCAGTGTGGATGGCACCTGGAGCTGATGGGGACTTCTGCCGCTATCCGGGGTAGCTGACGGGGAGTGAGCTGGGCTACACAACTCGACCTGAACTGGAGCCCGGGATCCTGAAGGGGGTGAAGAGGCACCGGAGACAGGGCCTTGGTCCATCACAGACTTGTCCTTTCCCTTGTGGGAAGCTAGAGACCTTCCTTGCCCCATGTTCCTGGGCTTCTTGGCTGGAGCCATGGAAGGAGACTAGTGCCAGTTCGTAGGTGGGGTGCTGCATACTGAGGTCATGGGGCTCGGCACTGAATTGGAGCACTGCTCCAGCATCGGGATAAGACCAGACTCCATCATGAACGCCTTCAAATGAATGTCATGCTCCTTCTTCAGCCTGGGCTTCAAGGACTTGTAGATTTTGCACTTATCACTGTGACCTTCGTCCAAGCACTGTAAACAACTATTATGTGGATTGCTAATGGGCATGGGCCTTTGACAGTGATTGCAGGGTTTAAAGCCTGAGGACTGGGGCATGCCCCATCCCAAGGTGAAGTGTAGACATACCCTAAGTCTCTAACTTAACAAATAGTTTGACCTATACAAGAGGAAAAGTATATACAATAATATTTGCAAGAGGCAAATGAGTTCATGAACGAGAAGCAACAGCTCTAGCAGAAGCAGCACTAGTTCCATGCTCCGTCACTGGCAGCAAGAAGGAACTGAGGGTAGAAGGAGCTGGCTGCGCCCTTTATGCCACGGTATGCACATGCCACTCCAGGGGCGCCAGAGCTGGTCCCCTATGGCTACTGCTGAGGGAAAAACTTCCAGCCCCGGTGCATGTAGTGAGCACACACACACTTAAATTGGATGGACATGAGCAATCACTCGAAGAAGAATGAGCCAGACTTTCAAGCAGTTATATGTACACTGAGCTGTGTGATGTCCTGGACAGAGAATGAGAGATAAAATGAGAATAGGCAGCATTACAAGATGGAAGGATAACTGGGTTTGTGAGATTAATTTTACTTTTAAATGTCTTTTCCTTTCTCGCTTGCTTTTCATATAGGGTGCGTTTTCCTTCTGATCCCATAGTTCAAGTAGAGCAACTCCCCAGGAATTATGTTGATAAAACTCTATAAATACCCAAGACTTAAATGCTGTAGACAGTTATTTATATAGTAGATAGTACAGAAAGGAATAAAGAATCAATTGGTCCAATCCCTCATTTACCTTGAATTCTCAACAGAAGGAGAAATGGCAGCCAAGACAGTTCTGCTGGGAAGCAGATTAAGATGTAGAAAATACAACTCACCATTTAATTGCTTAGTAAAGGCTCAAAGTTTCAAAGTTGTAAGATAAGTTCTCTGCTTTAAAACAAAATTTTATATTTTAAAAGTAATTTAATTATTCAATTATTTTTGCAGCTGGGGAAACCAAGGATTGAACAACACTGAGCAACTAGTAGAAATGTAGGATACTTCCCTGAATGAAATGTAAAAAGAATTGTGTTTAATAAAACATCAAAGAGAGTGTTAAAATTGTCTGTCCCTTTCAATGTCAGCAATTCAGGGATTTTTTTTTTTTTAATCAAACTGTCATGTTCAGAGTCGTTCTGTTTAACTAGGCTTAAGTCTTCTCATTTAAACTGGTTTTAAACTTGTGTAACCTCTATTGACTCACAGGTGTTACTCCTGAATTAGACCTCTACCTGGCAAGTTATTGCATGGCAAGCGGAGCAGCCAGCCACACAGTACCATCTTTGCAAACACTGCTACAGCATAGTAGAAGTCCCAGAACATGCCTTAGCACAGAGGTCCCCAAACTGTGGGGAGCTCCCCCCTAGGGATGTGCAGAGGAATGTTTGGGGCATTGCAATGAGGCCTGGGCCAGCCCCCATGAGGGGTGAGGCAGGAGTGCCACCCAGCCCCCCTCCATCCCTAGCTCTGCTCTAGCTGCAGCTCTGGCTCCTAGCTCTGCTCCCGGCCACAACCCAAGCCTCGCCTCTGCCCTGGTCCCAGACCACGACTTCCACTCCCAGCCTCCGGCAGCAGCTCTGCTCCCGTCCCCAGCCCATCTCCAGCCTTAGTGCCCAGCTGCAGCTCCGCTCCCGGCCCCATCCTGCCCTTGGCAGCAGCTCTATCTCAGCCCTAGACCTGTCCCCAGCTGTGCCCCCCCCCAACCCCTGTCTGTGTCCCCAACACCTCTGGAGCTGTGGTCCCACTCTCAACCCTGGTTCCCCGGGGGGCGGGTGCAGACAGGGGCAAGGGGTGGGGTGCAACCATGAATAGTTTGGAGATCACTGCTTTAGCATATTGAAAGCATAGTACAACACCCAAGGTAAGAAACAGGCCCAACTGTTATCTCTCTAATTACTCTCTTCTAAAGTCTTCCTTCTTCAGCTAGTGAATCCAGGAATATAGTTCCCTATAATTTGCTGATATTTTACAGACTTTTTGTTCATGCTCCAAATGCAGTAGTTCCAGAGTTAGAGAGGGCCAATATTAATAGTACACAGTTCAACCATAGATGTTTAAAGATGTGAACAGTCATTTGAGCTACACCTTTTTGTCAGGTTGCCCCTGAAGTTTACAAGCGTATGGGAAAAAGTTAAGTTGTCAATTAAAAACACAAAACTGTGCTTTATGGTCCCCAAAGAAATGGAAATAAATGTGCAAGTGTACAGCACATTTGCAGCTATTTCCTGTCCATGATCTGTTACATTGCAACGCAAGTCTGGGTTTAAGGAAAGCATTTTCTCATGCCAAAATTGTCTGGAATGTACAAAAAAGGTCAAGACTAGGAATTTATATGTTTCACAGTTATTTTGGAATTACGGGAAAGGAACTTGGCTACTCATGGCATTGACTCAAGCATACCGGTCACACAGGTGTAATAAACCTAGAGTGCTCTGTGGCACAGAGACTTTCAATCCCAATTCCACTTCATTAGAAGAAAGTAGCATGTCTAAAATCATTGGAACAACACAGATAAACTGGTTTTGAGAGAAAAAACAAGAATCACTTCTAAAACTCTTCTCTTTTTAGAATGAAACCTGACAAAATGGATTATTTAGTTATGTAACTACTACTCATTTGTTTAACAATGTGTATTAAAATTTTTAAAGCCATTTTCTGTTCAATACAGTTCAGACTGCATATTGAAGTCACACACACTGTGTGATCTGTGATGGAAACTGTTCTTTCTTGCTACTTTCCTTAATAAAAAATAAGAATAATTCAGATTGAAATGTTTGTTTACTTAGTGTGCATAGGGAAACCCAACAGTCACATAGCCCTTAACCTTCCATTTTTGTGGTGTTCATTGGAACTAAAACAACCAAAATATCACAAGGAAGGCAATATGAATAGTTTCTAACCAGAACCTCAATGAAAAATTCTAGAAATTACATTAAAGAGAAGGCTCTTTGACATTTCCAGTCATATTTTGCAGACTCTGGAGGTCTAGATAAGCATCCAAACTTTCAGGTGTTAATATGAACCTAAATCCAAACTTCTGAAATGTACATCACTATTTGTATTATTTGTTGCATTCTGACAAAAGCTTTGTCCTGAGCAAGGTATCACAGAGTGATTAAAATGTCCAGGCCTTTAAAGATAATAAGTATTTTTATCCAGTGCATGCTGGGAGCAGTGAATAGGAACAAAGAAGAGAAAGGGACTACAAGTCAGACATTAATGCAGAAAGAACATAGCTGATGTAAGTGGAGTCAGGATGAGCTCTACCCTGACATCTAGTGGTGAATTGTGGCCAGTTGTGCAAAAGAACTTCAGGGGCTGATCTTGTTTGCATAGGCACACCCACCCCACCTAGCATGAGCCCACAGCTGTCCAAATGGTCACTTTGGCTGCTGTGGGATCCCCAGTTTCTCTGTTATTGGGGCAGGAAGAATAAAGTGTTGTTACCCTGATTATGTGAATCAAGGCCAGTAGAACTGTTTTATGACAGAGGGACTCACCATCAACTAAGTAGAACTCACTAGAGAAGGGACATGGGTTCCAAAACCCAGTGAACTGAGAGAGGCTAGGGATAGGTGTTTGTATTGGGGGTTGTGTGCTCCCCTTGAGGGCCTGATACCCCAATTGCACTGCTTCCTCTTTCCACTGTTGATTAACAGAGCTAATTTTGACTCTATTAAGAGTCTAGTTACAGGCTGCTGTGCTGAATTCACTTTGGGCCAATGGTGCATCAGCACTGGGGTTCTCCTACTGAAGCTGAAATCACTAAAGAGCTAAAATTACTAAGAGCTGAGATCACTGAGTGCTGTGTTAACTAGTAGGGGAGCCTGAAGATATATTGCTAAGCAGCTAGCAGAGCTGAGCAGTTTGTGGGATGGTTGGAGCAGCCTACGGGACGGTGAGTGGAGCGGAGTGGAGCTGAGCGGAGTGGAGCTGAGCAGTTTGTGGGACGGCTGGAACGGAATGTCTGGCAGAGCAGAGCAGTTTGTGGGATGGCTGGAGGGGCTCACAGGATGGCTGCTGGAGTGGAGTGGCTTGTGGTGAAGGCTGCAGCAGAACCCCACAGAGAGGCGGGGCAGTTGGCCTCAGACCACGTAAGGTGCCCCTTAACACCCCGCACCCCCTGCCCATTTCCACCCAGGCTGGGGGGGAAAACTCTGTAAATAAACTTTTGAACTCAAGGGCTACACTGACCAGGAACAGAGATGTTTGAGACTTTGGGGTTGCTGGACTCAAGAACCTAGGGGAAAGGACACAGCCCAATTTGCTGGGGTGGGTCTTTGCTCATGGTTTGGTCTATGAACCCTAGTTGTGGTGTTTTCCCAATTTAATGCTGATGTCATTTACCTCATGTTGTTAAAAATTTTCTGCTACACCGAGACTGTGTGCTTGTGAGAGGGGAAGTACTGCCTCTTTGTGGCACCCAAGAGTGTGTGTAAGATTTTCCCTGGTCACTGGGTGGGGGCTCAAGCTGATTTTGTGTTACGTTGTTGGGAGGGGACCCCTCTGTAATGAACCCGGCCCTTGCTGCTATCAACTCGGCCTGGCAGAAGGGTTACACTTAGATATGTTAAATATAAGAAAGATGGAGGGCTGGAGCATTATTCGTTATAACTAATGCACCAGTCTGGACTCAGAGATCCAGCAACAGTTATGTGCTGAAGGAGCCAGCCCAGTAGAAATAAGGTGAAATCTACATTTGCTTTACAAAGAGCTGAGTTGTATTTGCGCTCTAGTGACCTATAAAGGATGAAAAAAGGACCATGACATCTACCGCTGAAGGACTGTGATGAATAAATAGAAGAGAACATAACCTGGCCCCCAAAGTGGGATTCATCAGACACACATATGATACACTAATGATCCAGATAAAGAATAAACTTCAAATATTAATGTACTAGAAAAGACAGACTTGTCCAAGCATAAGGGGCTGCCAAGAACAAGTTATGAAGACAACAGTAGAGAAGGATAAAAAAGGAAGAAGTTAGGCAGGTATTGTAGATGGACTGAAGGAATAGAGCAGGAGAGCAAGAGCTACAAAATGAGATTGGAAGGACAGAAATGCAAGGAGAAACAGAATTGTGCAGAGCCCTAAAGGTGAACAGCAGAAGCCTGAATATGTATGGAAGGTGAGGGGAAGCTAATTAATGTAGGAGAGAAAGATTGGTTCTGAATAGCATTACGGACAGGGCAGAGCAGGATTGAAGTGAGAAGTGGAGAAGTTATGGAAGCAGAAGTTACATTAGTTGAGGTGAGAAATGATCTGAGTTTGGGTAAACATTTTCATGCTAAGAATGGAGAGAAAATAACATACAGATTCGAACACTGGGCTTCAATAGGAGCAGCAATGTTGTAGTACAAATAGAATTTCACTATATACTAGATGTATAATATTTTTCAGGCAAGTTTCATCATGTTCTCTAATGGATCAGATCTATCCATCTATTACATTTAACTATGAAGGTGTAGTGATGTTGAGCCTGATTCTGATCTCACTAACACCACTGTTAATCAGAAGCAAATCCAATGGAATTACACAGGTGCAAAACCAAGATCTCAATTCTTACAATTTTCTTCATTATTCTCTGTTGTTCAGAAATTGTTTGCAAGAACAAATTCTGGTTATGATGGCTCACAATCTGCTCGCCGCTAGTATTCATGTGAGAATTCATGCAGTGTGATTAGTTACCTAAGTCACATGTTGTTTCTGTTCCCTGGCTGGATAACTAAGTGAATCCACTCACTGCTATTGTGCCTGCCCCATGCCAGAGCGTAGTGTGGCAGGCACTCCCTACCTCAGTTTACAAGGTGTGGCAGCCAATCCGGAGAAGGGCAGCCTATGCTGTAAGCTCTGGCTACAGTCTTTAAGCAGTTAAATAACCACCAACGCAGTATATGGCTGTCCACACCTTTAAACAAACAAATGTAAGAGACGGGTGATTGGTTGCAGTGCTTGAAGCTGATGCACTGGGAGTCATGGGTTAGCTCTTCCTCCATCCCAGCTTCACTCAGTACTACTCTCAGAGGCAGCATGTCACCTCCCAGTCATTTTAGGCCTCTGGAGGACTAAAACTCACTGTTACCTGGCCCAAGTTGGTTTTCCTTAAGCAAGGGGTTGGTGGAGGCAATAGTACCGTGACAAGGGGCTGAGACAGCCTGGCAGACCTGACACAATGACCTAGTCTGTGAAAACTACAATTTCATCCCCAAATTTAGTTTCATGATTAAACAAACCTCAGCTACACAACTGAAAATTACTTCCACCAACATATGTACAAACAAAACTTAGCTTGATGAAAGCTCAAGGAAAAAACTCCCTTCTATTTGTCCAGCTCTGTCCAGGACTATTCAGCATCTATGGACAAGTCCTTTTACTTGATATATCACAGCTGGTATGCCATGCAACATGATAGAACTTCAATTTCAAAGGTTACCAGGTATGAGGATAGTGCACTGCTATAGTTATGATTGTATTACCATTCAGATTACAAATTCCTGCTTTTCAGGGACTCATAAAATGACTGTAAAAATTGTCAGGGGATGATTTGGTCCCAAGTTGCACAATATGCCCTATGCTGACAGTACTGAAGAAATGTCATAGAAGGTAACATAACTCCAAGGTAGGGAAGAATTTTGAGTACCTCAGCTGTGATGCTCTAGCTGCAGTTCCTTTGGTTCAAGGGAGTGGGAGCTTCTGGCAGGACAGTCTCCATGAGGGCTTCTAAGCTTTAGAATTCACTCCTTTTACCTGGTCCCAAATAGCCCCAAATGTGTTGCCCTTCAAGGCACATGGCAAGGCATATATCTATTTGAGTGGACATTAGGAGATGGCTACGGTATACAAGATTGTCAGGTCTAGGGTTTTTTGTTTTGGTTTTTGATTAGAGCTTGTGGGGGATCTGAGATGAGATATTTATGTTATGAAGGCTGGTTTTCTGTTCCTGGCTGAAAAGGGATTGGCCTCTGCTCTACTACTGCTATTTTTCATAACTGTGATTTAAATTACCCATCATGGCAGGGAGAGCTCTTGGATAGGTGTCTTTTTGGTGTTCAAATAAAAACAAACAAATTCCTATCCTCAAGTATAAAGGGCAGTTGGGATGACCACTGAGCAGGGTGGATTTTCAATAAGGTGGTAAATAGAGAACTAAAGCAGGAAATTAAGCTTGTCAATGTACCTGTGGGGCTTAAGTGGTAGGCCTCCCTTGTTACAACCCCCTCCAATCCTCCCTGCTGCTTAGAAAGGGCCCTACTACAGAGAAGAGGTCTTGCTGAAACCACAAAAATCAAGGAAGTTTACACAGCCAAGATAGGTGAAGTAATATCTTTTATTGGACCAATTTCTGTTGGTGAGAGAGACAAGCTTTCATGCTTACACAGAGCTCTTCTTCAGGTCAGAAAGTTTACAGTTAATCTGGAAAGTTGGTTTCTTTCCTCACACTCTTTGTTCACTCACTTCTTTGTGCCTAGGTCTGGCAGAGGTCTCCACACGGTGGGTGATCCATCACAAGTACCATATGTTCCTCAATCCCACATGGCCTTCCATACTTCAACCAAGTGCACTGCCAAAGTAGCAACAAGCCACAGGTGCACACCACATGAGCACATAACAAACGGATGTGTGAAGGAGGTGATGACAGTCTTGTATCCATAACACATTCACCCCAAGGTGCACTTGTGCATCTGTTAGTTATTTATGGTTCTGTTCCCCCCCACTACTAGCTTTACTAACAATCAAGCAGGTGAGTAAGCTTCCCCCTTAAAGAAAAAAAATGCATGTGCACTTGGGGTAGAGGGAAGGTTGAAATAGACCCCCAGGTAGGAGGTGATGTGTGTGCGACAAGCAACGCTGGAGGTATACTGTATCAATTGGAAGCATAGGTTAGCATAGGTTAGGTTAATCTAGGTTAACACTTAAATCTTACATTTCCATATTCAAAGCACTTTACTAAGGTTATCTAATTAATCTTCAACAGCCCCATCAGATAGGTAGGTTATTATGATTATCTGCACTTTATATGGGGGGAAGTGAAGCACAGAGAGGTGTGAGCAACTAACGTAAGGCCACAGAAGGAGTCCATGTCGGAGCCAAGAGCAGTGCTGGAGAGTTTGAGTCCCAATCCTTTGCTAATTCCAGCAGAACAAGATCTCCTGAAGAATTTCAGGAACAAGAGGGCCCAGGACAATATGCATCAGCCTCACTTTCTTATCCTCCCAAATGCTGACCAGTCAGCCCACAACACTTTGGGTACAAGGCAGGCTGTAAGAACACATGCCTGGGTAATACATGAGTATTTCAATACTCACCTGGGCTGGAAATACAATGAGAATGGGCTCCTTTGAAACTATTAAAGTTCATTAAGTTTTGGAGATAGCATGATCCAGTGGTTAAAACACAGCTCTGCCACTGAATGACTCACTTAAGATTACATAGTGATATAAGGGGAGAATTTCAAAAGCACCTAGCTGATTTAAGAAGACAAGTTCAAAATGCTATTCCTTGTCTGTAAATGGGGAATATACAACTTTAAGGTAGATTTGGGATGGCTGATTAGTGTTTATAAATATTTCAAATCCTTGGATGGAAGAATCTATGGAAGTACACAGCTAATAACAACTGTTTGGCCATGTTCCTATTAAACACTATGAGGGCTCACAATAATAATGCTGATACCAGAAGCCTGTGAACTGGTAAAGAATATTGATTGAACTTTTAACGCCCCCCCCCCTTTCCAGAGCTACTCCGGGGTGCACTGCAGACACTCCGGTTGACATTGCAGATAGTTGGCACGTTTTAATTTGTCATTTTATATAAACAAGCTCACCACCACTTCACTTCCTCCACTCATATCTAGACACACGCATTGTTACTTGACAGATGCTTCTGTAGACAGGCACTTGTCTAAAATCTTCCTGACCGTTTTAAAGTATCATGTCGCAGATTATCTACCATGGAATGCAGACATGCCACGCTGTTTTCTTCTTTCATTTGGCCCAACAGCTCATAAGATGCATTTGCTCAAAAGATGCTCATAAGATACAAGCTGCTGAAGCATATTCTTCTAGCCAGAACCCTTCTTATCTGCTCAAGCTGCTGCATGAACCAGGATGCAGATTACTATAGCTTTCCATGATACATCTCCAGCAAATTGCGCCTGGTTTCCAGCGACGATATCTTTTATTTCAATGCCCTTCAGAATGGCTCCTTTATGTTCAGTAACAAAACAGCTGCTGCTTTCAGTTATTTCAAGAGCAAACATCTTCATAAATTAAACAAGAGCAAAAGAATAATCTTTGCACCTCTGGGGGTCTTATCCCATGATTTAGCATAATGACGGGAATTGATGATTTATCCTCACTGCACAGAGAGTGGTAAGCTTGCAATAGATGAAGCCAAAACTTTGTATGGGAGCATCAAATAACAGGGACAGGCAGCAATGTTATAGACAAGACAATAATTCTCTGCATATGCTGGCAACCTGTATGCTAGTTAATTCGAAAACAATTTGGGTTCAGGACTTATTTACAAGGAAATCCTGTTAAAGCAAAAAGTGCAATGGAAACCACAGACAATGAATAAATCACTGCAACTAAATCTATCCTTTTATTATCATGGCTGGTTTTAACCAGTTAATTTAGTGACAGACTGAGTCCTGGGGGACTGAAATCTTCTACGTCCACATAACAAGTTCAGCACAGATGGCAACAAAACAAGCATCCCATACACATCCCTAGCCCACAAATGTTCAGCCCTGTTTATTATGAAACAAATTGGTGGTGTCAGTTCAGTTTCTCAAATACAGTTGTCCACAGGTTTCCAGCGCAAAGGTATCACCACAAATTGCAAGCTTGTTGGAATGCTCAGAAAGACAAAACATAACGGTCTCCAATAGAGGTTATATATCAAAATATCCTGTCTCCAATAGTGCAGTGGCACACTTTTCTATTGCAGATGCTGTACTGGTCTGTCCCTCTCCTACCATGTTCACCTAGGTGTTTTACAACACTATCTTTAATTGTTTCAACTAGCTGATAAAATATGTACAATGAAAACACTCAGCAGATACATAATGTTTTTTAATCCATAAATCTCAAAGCATTAGCAATGATCATTACCACCATTTTACAGATGGAAAATCTAAGGCAGAGAGGTGAAGTGGCTTTCCCAAGGTCTCTCAGCAAAACTATGACAGAGCTGGGAATAGGACCTCACCTCCTGATTCCTAGTTCAATACTCTGTCTACTGCACCATGCTATATTACAACAGCCAACAAACTCTGAATTAATTCCCATTTGGTCTGATATGATTTAGAGATGGGCCCAAGCCATGAAATTCAGATAAGGACCACCAAAGTTCAGGGAATTTTGGGTCCACTGTTTTGGCTCAGGTTCATTTCTCATCGGGCCCATCTGATCCAGTCTTCACATCCATATTTCAAATTAGGACAGATAAGCCACAGACGATTTGGAATTTTGTTTGGATAAGTAGCCAAAATCTCAGGCACTTACCTGAACCTTTCTGGTCTACAAGTCAGGTCAGAAATCTTTTTCTTGGTCAGGCCAAGGAAATTATGAATGTTGTGTTTTGCCATACACAAAGATCAAACAGGTACTTTTAATCAGATTAACACAAAACGAGCAAGAACAAAACATGAAGTCTCCATGAGAAAGAACAGCATGTCTTCCATTTGTGACAGTCTGTACTGAACCAAACACAAATTGCCTGCTTGTCTCTGCATGACAGAAGAGTCCACAGAAATTGTTAGATTTAATGTAAAGAAAACAGCCATAATAGCAGACACATCCAGGGTGACCAGATGTCCCAATTTTATAGGGACAGTCCTGATTTTGGGGTCTTTTTCTTATGTAGGCTTCTATTACACCCCAACCCCATCCCGATTTTTCACATTTGCTGTCTGGTCATCCTAGGTATGGTGTATGGTTGAACCCTGCCTTAAATTCTCTTCATCTGTCCCGATTTTTCACATTTGCTATCTGGTCACCCTAGACCAGTGGTTCCCAAACTTGTTCGGCCGCTTGTTCAGGGAAAGCCCCTGGTGGGCTGGGCCGGTTTGTTTATCAGCCATGTCTGCAGGTTCAGCTGATCGCGGTTCTCACTTACTGCAGTTCGCTGATCCAGGCCAATGGGAGCTGCTGGCGTGGGCTGAGGGACTTACTGGCCACAGCTTCCAGCAGCTCCCATTGGCCTGGAGCAGCGAACCGCGGCCAGTGGGAGCTGCAATCGGCCAAACCTGTGGATGTGGCAGGTAAACAAACTCTCCCAGCCCACCAGGGGCTTTCCCTGCACAAGTGGCAGAACAAGTTTGGGAACCACTGCCCTAGACACATTACTTGACACAGTGAGACTCAACTCTCTTTCTGGATTTCAATATCTCTTTTTCTGCTCCCAAGCTAGGAAATGCATTAACATTTAAAAAGAAAAAAAAGAAAAAAAAAGAAACAAAACAAGAAAAAGTTAATACAAAAATGTAGATTCCCAAAAGAAAAGTTTGATTCAAGTTTATGTTCAAATCTGTTCATCCCTCTCTCTAATGCCCTTTACCTCACTCGCTCAACCCATTCTCACTAGGTCACTCGTCACTCAACAAGTTCTTTCTTGCTAAGTATCTCTCTCCATATGGGCAAATTACTGAAATTAATCACTTCACTCAGTTTCACAAAGTGAAATCAAGCCCTGATAGCTCAGTCAATATTAAATATTTCCAAAAAAAAGTCTCTTGTTCATTGCAGTAACAAAATATTTTAAAAACCTGAATTCAAATCCCAGATGGTGTCAAGGTTATTTAAAGGAACAGAGTGAATTTACAGTCAAATGTGATAAAAAAAATAAAGACCTTATAATGGAGACTTAAAACAGCAATCATGCTCAGATTATTAAAAATTGATTTGACACCACCAGGGACTATTTTCCCCTCTCACTTTGAAGAATTAAACACACTTTTCATAATATTTGCTTTGAGGGCAGTGATTGGTGCTCCTTAAAAGGATAGTAGCTACTCAAAAAAGAGCTATATCAGTGCTGATGGTGGTGATTTGATTTTCATTCCACTTTGTGTTACATTGTTTGCTGAACAGGATGCTTTTTAAAAATGTAATATTTATTTTCAGAATCTTAACCATTTTGATAGATTTGCTGAAATCTTTCCGAGAAGCCCATAATACCTGTGTGGCAAAACCATGAGTACACAGCAGTGAATTGGGTGCAGAGTTGGAGAGAAGGCAAGAAGTATTTCATTTCTGAAAAACATGTATTCATTAAAAGGGAAAATAAAGCTTGGAAATCTGGCACAAAGAATTGTGTTTAAATTAAAGTTGCCTGAAGAGGTAGCCCTAACTTGCACTCTTACCATTTGGATTGATATTATGTGACTGTTTACAAGTATTATATACCATGCAAAAATATTTCTTTCTGAGAAACCTCAGCAGTATGTTATCCTATATGCAGCTTTGGAAAAGAAATAAAGTATCTTATGAAGGGAAATTATTTGGTTCTAGACTGTATACATACTGTACGTCTAACACAAAAGATAATGGGCCCAAACTAAAACGTCATACACAAAAACCTCTGAACTTTGGAAGTGTTCTAAAATCAATCTTGGATCAAGATATACATTTAGTGAACAGAGAAAATGAATCAAACCAAAACCTGAATCTGAATGGAAGTCCCTCCTAGGAGTAACAGACTGTCCCAGGTGGCCGATTAATGGTTAAATAGTAAACAAGCAGCTGGGCCTGATACTGGTTACCCAAGCTCAATTAGAGAAGGCACTCCCAAGGATACAGAAAGTTCCCATGGAAAGGAGCTCTCAAGATTGCTTACCAGAGCAGAAAGCTAGCAGGTATGCTCCTAGAGATTGGAGAACTGCAGCTGGCAGATATCCAAGAGGGCCTGATCTCAGCCACGGGGTCTCCCAGACAGTGGCAGGAAGCCCAGCCTGACAGGAAATATGTGCTGCCTTGGGGAAGAGCTTCAGTTGGTGGCTCTCCATGGACCCTCCCCCTGGAGAAGGACCCTCCCCAGTTTAGCTGCAAGATCTGACTCCAGGGGCAGGGACATGAGTCAAGAGAGCCCCAGGTGGAGAGACTGGATGATGTCAGCAGAGATCTCAGATGGGAGCAGGTGGATTTGATCTCCCAGCTGAGATGAAGATTTTTCTTATATTTTTATTGGTCTTTTCTCATAGACTCATAGACTTTAAGGTCAGAAGGGACCATTATGATCATCTAGTCTGACCTGCACTTCTTCATACCTGAAGGTCTCTGTGGACTTGTTTAAATCCCAAGTGAAGAGAATTCAAGGCAGGGTTCAACTATACACCATGCCTAGGATGACCAGACAGCAAATGTGAAAAATCGAGATGGGGTAGGGGGTAATAGGAGCCTATATAAGAAAAAGACCCAAAAATCGTGACTGTCCCTATAAAATCGGAACATCTGGTCAGCCTAACCATGCCCAATGGGTCCCTGAGCTAAAAGAAACTAAGTGTGTGAATTATAGTCAAGAGGTTAAACTCATCCCGGGAAAAGAACTTTAAATCCGATTGTGTATAAACAAGTGAATCCTTCCAAACCCGTATTAGACATCATGTTCAACAATGTGCCCTTCTCGGCCATAGTCTGATTCCAACATGATGTACCTGTTTATTTCCTGTTACTTGTTCAAACTGGCAGCTGTCTCACAACCCATTTTCATCAAAGCTTCTTATTGTCCTTCAAGGGCAAGGGCTCACTATAATCATATAAACTAGTAGATACAGGCTTGGCAAGAACTAGCTTCATCATTAACAGTACTTTTTGTACCTATATTACCATCCATTTGTCTATAGGCTCTTGAGATAGTAATCCATTCAACTTTCATTTCTTCTTGCACCAAGGCCAGCCTATCACCACTTCAGTTTAAGTCTTCAAGATGTGCTTCTGCTAGATCATTAAATGTCATCTTTCTGCGATATGGATCAGACATGTATCTATGAACACCTACCACCATGGTTTTTAGCTTCTGAACACTGTAGGAGAGCCATAAATCATCTTTCTGTATCAGGTTATCAGACTTTTGCCTTCTCCTCTAACTTCTCAAAAGTAGCAATACACTCTGAAGTATATACTGCTAGCTAGTAGCACACCACTTATTATACGAGCAAGGAATATGTAAATTTAAATTACTTCTGGAAAATATGAACCTTAGAGAGGATTTTTATTTTTCAACGCACATACAGCAATAGGTTTAGATCGCCTAGCACAGATACATTTTAAATAGAGATGGCCCTGAACCAAAAACTACTCATCTAAACATCCAAATTCTGGGAAAGTTCAGATCTGGACATGAACTTTGTGGCTCAGGTCCATCTCTAGTTTTAAAATTCCTATTACACTTGGGAGTACCATAGAGAGAAACATGGCTGGCCACTGGAAAAGGGAGCATTTCACATAGTCTGTTGATTGAACCCTCTAGCTGGCACAGGATCACAGCAGAAAGCTCCAAATGGAAAAAATCACCACAATCTGGGGCTTGGCATGAGGTTTCTCTTAGATCTGAGCCCATGCTTTTCACTTTAGACATTCAACTTGTGCTAATCAGTAATTAGCACAGGGCTGCTTTTCAAACATTACATTAAGCAAAATAAGCTAAGGCAATAAAATACCATATCGCAATCCACGCGTCTATAAAATTCTATGTTTTCATAGGGGTTTACCTTTTTTATTGCTAACAAATGGATCATTTATCTTTGTTCAAGTTTCTTTAAATTCCTATTAAGGAAATGCATATTTTTCATGGTCTATTCCTCATCAAAACTCATTTCTTATGCAGCATCTGGCATTTGATGAAGTATTGCTTTTATCTAGTTTTACAGATGAGTTGACTAAAGCAAAAGAAAGTTGAGTGACTTGCCCAAGGTCACTGGATGAGTCAGTGTCTCAAGCAGGATAGGCATCATTAACACTCCTGGCTCCCAGTCTCATCCCTATCCTCATATTACCACATACACTGCCTTTTCTTTTCTTTCTTGAGTAATTTCAGTGCTTGAGAAAATGAAGGACTGATTAGAGCCAGACAGTGTGAGCAGGAGATGGGCAATTTTTACTGCACACAGCCGTGCCAATCCACTCAGTCTTGACCTGTAAACAATCTTGATCCTCAACACAGCTCTGCCCATATATCTCAGTTCTGGCCTACTTTACCATTGGTATTCCTGCTCTGGGCCTCTGTTGAGCAGAGACTGCCAGTTGGGCCAGATTGAGCAGTGGTTGTGCAAAGTACATAAATAAGGTCAAAGAACTCATTTTCACTTGTGACCTAAGCCCCTCAGCTCATTAACACCACAGAAAATTGAAAAAGGATGATCAGACCCAGACAGATGCAAACCAGCAAGTTCATGGCCAGTCTGGGACATACTAACATTAAACAGGATTAATTCACATAATATTTAGAGAATAATTCAAATAGGAATGTAACTTAGACCATAAACAAAAATAATCATATTTCTAGATATAGAATAAATTACCTCCCACATTACATTCAAGCCAAATCTGATGCAGAAGGCATTCTCATACTGTGTACAAGGTGACATTGGACTGTAAATGTACTGTACAAGGAACTGTACAGAGAATATGGTACACGCAGACTCACACTACTTTCTCATGTGGAAGTATAGCTACTTCAGAGTAAAGCTTTATACAATTTTTGTGACTTAGTTTATTCAAGTTACTACCTTACAACAAACAAAAAGTTACCTTAATTGACACCAAGGCCATATTTACACAACAGGGACTATTGTGACATAGCTATGGTGCTGTAGCTATGCCAGTATAACCTGGTAGTGTAGATGCAGCCTACAGTGTTCCCGCACTGTAGGAACACCACCTTCTTGAGCGACGGTTGCTAGGCCAATGGAAACATTCTTCTGTTCACCTAGCTGTGTCTATTGTGGGGGGTTAGATTAACATAGCTACAATGCTCAGGAGTGTGGATTTTTCACACCCGTGAGCACGGTAGCTATGTTGACAAAAGTTTTTACAGGTAGACTAGGCCTAAGATCTTGATCCTCAAAAGTTTGGTAACTTTAGAATAACTGGAACTGAGGGTCAAATGTTCCCTGTTTGATCCTACTGAAGCATATGGAGTTACATGAGGGATAAGCTTGGCCCTGAAACTGTCTTTAAAGGCAATTCTTCTCTGTCTACGGACTTCAAAAATACATGCTGCAAGGCCTGGATACGAGGTGAAAAGCAACTACCCTGCATGAAAGTTACCATCTCAGTTTGGAAGCATTTTGTCATACACTAGAATTTGGAAATATCGCATCAGCCACTGGCCTGGTCTACATTTAAACTTTAGGTTGACATAGCTACAGTGCTCAAGTATGAAAAATCCACACCAATCAGTGCCATAGCTAGCCAGCCTTACCTCCAGCGCAGACATAGGTAGATCAACAGAAGAATGCTTCTGTTACCTAGCTACCATTGCTCGGAAAGGAGGTGTCCCTACAGTGACAGAAAAATCCCTTCTGCCACTGTAGGCTGTGTCTATGCTACAGGGTTATGCCAGTGTAGTTACATCATTGTAGCTATGCAGCTATAGTCCCTGTAACACAGACCTGTTTCTGCCCCTGTCCTCTTCCCTGCAGATACTGCACAGACTCCACCGGGTGTGCTCTCAGTGAAACTTTAATTCAATTTCCCATCATCAATATTACCACAATCCCTTGTGCTCCCACCTATTTACAATATTTGCTGACCTTTAGGTCCTTCCCACAGAACCTGAGGGGAACAGAGGTTTACCTACTCTGAGGTCCCTGTATGATCAGACACAGAGACCCCTGCTCTTCCCTCTCTCCCTCCCTGCACTTCCTTCCTGTGCTTCTTTTATCAGCCCTGGGCTGACATGGGGCCAATTAATTTTTTACCCTCTCTCTCCCCCACCAGCCTTATCAGCCCAATCAGCTTCTCCTGGGGCACCAATGAGCATCTAAGTAATCAGAGTGCAGGCTCACCTACTCACTACCTGCACTCTTTTACATTGCCTTATTTCACAGTGGGATGTCTATTCAATGCAGAGATGCAACAGGAATCTCTGTAAAGATTTAGCCATCATTAAATATTGGTCTACCTCTTTCTGACTCACCGGTATGGTATTTTGATGTTTTTATCTAGATGCCTCCCATCTCCCCTAACTAAGCAGGCTGGCAGACCGAGAGCTATATAGGAAATATGGTAATAAATCTGTGGCCACCTACAAACATTGCGGCTGTTGTCTTGTGACACTTCACAGCCTCCTAGGACTCCATAATAACTCTTGGGGTGGGGAGAAAATTGAGGTAATTTTATTCCACAAACATTGTCCTATATCCCTTGATCTAAAAGGGACTTGCAATATAGGGCATGTGAAGTTATTATAATGAGAAATGTCAAACTATCACAGGAAAGGTTCATGATATAAAGAGCTCAGAGGGGAGCAAGTAATATTGGAAATCTTGTAAAAGTCTGTGCTCCATGAGATTCCTAGTCTGATTTTACACATGCAAGAAATGTGGACAAGCCTGGAATGATCATCAGTTCCTTCGGGTACTTTTCTAAAACAAGACTCTGAATCTTCTCTGGAGTAGTTTACCCTGCAGTACTTTATAATGGCATTAATTATACCCAACACCAAAGCCCTCTTCTCCCTGAAAACCAGAATTGATCTCACTGTACTGATTCTCTGCCAAAACCCTTCAACCGGTCTCATGGGTCAGTGACACTTGTCAAGCAACAGCGCTGTGTGCACGGGATACAGCATTCACAGTAAACCGATTCAATACATCACTCCATGGCATGGAATTGTGCACAGAGATCCAGAAACTGAAAACAGATGTTAAATAAAATTATCTAGCTCTTGAATTGATAACTGTTATTTTAACCTATACTATTTCTTAAATTTCATGTAGGAGCTTTTTTAATTTTATTTTATTAAGGGCATTAATAGGTATAGTTTAGAATAAAATATACAAGCATAGAACTGAATCTAGGAAACCTAATCTTTAGCAACAATAATGCTGTAAATGAGGACATTTTATAGAGTAATTTAATCAGACATGCACACACCATAGCAGGATCTTATATCCATTGAGACTTGGGTTTGATATGACAGAGAGAAAGAAAGTGTTTATATAGGGTCAAATCAACTGAACACAATGTATAATTATAAGAAACCAATGGATAAGTTTGGAATCAATGGAACTAGAATTTGGTCATTGGAGACTATCTTGTGCCACATGGTAGAGGAGTGACAGAACTTAGTAGAAAGGAACACAAAAGACATTCTCTTTAGGCTCCCGTACAGATTGACCCTGCAGTTGTATCTAACTCTCTAGGTTCCAGTCTTGCTAAGCACAGCCTGTGCTGCCAAATACCACCACACAAAGTCTCAAGCTTGGCCTAGAATAAGCTTACTACAGTTCAGAAGAGTCCAACTGGAGGTATGCCAATGCAACAAACTAACTTACCTGCAGTTATTCCAAGAGTAAGGGTTGCTATTTCATTCCCTTCCACTCGCAGACTGTACTTTTCAAAATGACATCAACCTCAAAGGCTAGCCCAGAGACGTCATTCCTGTCATTGCTACCTGAGGGGGTTGATATTTCCAGAAAGGTCCAAGCCCAGTCAGCGACACTCACACACAGTTGAGCGTGCAAACACCAATACCAATGCATTTATATAGCACCATTTACAGTGAGATCCTTTGCCTCCCATAATCCAATAAAACAAATGTGCATTTCAACCAGATCAAGACAACAAGAAAAATAAAGTAACAAAAATGAATCAAGTTAAAAGGGGTCTATTTACAAGATACACCTGTCCCTATTTAATTCAGGATTCAGCCTCCTATGCAGCTATGACTGCCTTCAACTGACAAATCTTTTAAACTCTGCATCCTAGAATGTTCTGGGGTTTAAAAGTATAGTAACTGCATAGTATTACCACAGTTCTTAAAACTCCATGCATCACACAAGAAGTTTCACCACCTTTACGAGCTATAGGCTATACTCTCAGGTTTCAGAGTAGCAGCCATGTTAGTCTGTATCCACAAAAAGAACAGGAATACTTGTGGCACCTTTATTTGAGCATAAGCTTTCGTGTGCTACAGCCCACTTCATTGGATGCATGCAGTGGAAAATACAGTAGGAAGAGATTATATATATACACACACACAGAGAACATGAAACAATGGGTGTTACCATACACACTCTAATGAAAGTGATCAGTTAAGGTGAGCTATTACCAGCAGGACAGACAAAAACTTTTTGAAGTGGTAATCAAAATGGTCCATTTGCAGCAGTTGACAAGAAGTTGTAAGGAACAGTGGGTGGGGGGGAGAATAAACATGGGGAAATAGTTTTACTTTGTGTAATGACCCATCCCCTCCCAGTCTTTATTTAAGCCTAATTTAATGGTGTCTGTTTTGCAAATTAATTCCAATTCAGCAGTCTCTCATTGGAGTCTGTTTTTGAAGTTTTTTTGTTCCTTTTCCATAAAAGGGGGCTCTGCATGGAGAATGTGGATAGAATATGACCTTATAAAACTCAAGGATTGCTTCACCATGATAGAAGTGTAGCCACTTCTGGCGTGGAAAGAAAGAGCATTTAATCATCACAAAAGCTAAAACTAGACAACAGTTCAGGGCAGAGGTGGGGGACATCATTTCCAACTAAAATGACTGGAGAACTTTTTATTTGACCAGGTAGAATGTCAATACGTAGCTGAAAAATATTGAAATACAGGTGTGATATCTTTACACAAGGTAGGATAGGTAAGAAAAACAGCCAACTTGTTTGATGTTAACCCTCTGACTTAGACCTGTTCTTCCTCAATAACAGACAGTAAAGCTGTTCACTTTTAGTTGGCAAGTACTTACAGACAGTACTTACAGATGATGATAGCTACATATTCTGGTAGAAGAAGCAGCTCCGTGCAAGTTCAAGAGTTTGTCTCTCTCATGAACAGAAGTTGGTCGAATAAAAGATATTACCTCAGCCAACACATTTCTCTGGTAGATGGCATTCTATCGTCATTAGGAGAAGCTAGTCCTTTCTACAGGTAGTACTCCTGTCCAACAGAACATATTCAATAACACTGCTAGTTCTTTACTTTAAAACAGTTCCCATTGATTAGTATCAGAGGGGTAGCCGTGATAGTCTGCATCCACAAAAACAACAAGGAGTCCAGTGGCACCTTAAAGACTAAAAGATTTATTTGGGCATAAGCTTTCAATGCATCTGAAGAAGTGGGGTTTTTTAACCCATGAAAGCTTATGTTCAAATAAATCTTTTAGTCTTTGAGGTGCCACCAGACTCCTCATTGTTTCTGTTCCCATTGATTAGGACATTCCCTAAGCACCCAGTGACTTGAAACACAACAAAAGATAGTTATAAATTCATAATGCTCGCTAGTATTCCTGCAAGCAAACTGATGAATCGTCTACAGATCGCATACAGACAGAGATTTCAGGATCTGTTTCATGATCTAACATTAAACCAATTCATTGTCATGCAAGAAACCTGATTTCAAGACTAACTCAGTCCTTTACTTGTGAGAAGGTGGATGTTTACACAGCATGGATAGAACACCTTGCATCTTTCTACTGTAATTAATCTGGACATATGGAGTGAGGCACTGATGCCTGTATTCTTTTTGGCCTGGGAAATACCATATGCAGCTCTGAAATTTGCACGAGCTCTGAACTGGTAAAGAAAATAGATGGCAAATAGAAACAAATGGTTAAAATGTTCCTTCCGCTACAACGCACAAAATCTCTTATTCCATTGGACTGCAATGCAATAAACCAAGGATGACCAGCACACATATAATGTGTTTTTTATTTCTTTTTGGAGAAAAATTCAATCTGATTTTTATATAAATTAGCAATAAACCATGGCAAATATTTAATTGTTTTCTGCTGTGACTTCACTATCGGTCTTCAATTTTTAGCTAGTAAATGAAAGGTACAGCATAGGTAGCGAGTGTGATGGTCGGAATGCATGTGAGTAGGGTCCATTAAAACCAAACATAATTCTGAGTAGATGTTTATAATCAAGAGAAAACCCCGATTCCAAATAGAAAAGCATAGCCTTGCTGACCCTGAATTTTGCTGTGCATGATACTGGCAAGTGATTTATATGGATTAGACCACATTTTACTTTTTTGTAGGTTGCTCTGATAAAAAAGAAATCTCTTTGTAATTTACATTAATAGCAATATGACATTGTGGAAAATATTAAAAAACAATCTTTATAATTTTTGGCACCCTGTGCTTTGAAGGGCTGCACCCAATCAACACAGTCCTGAACTGTGCCAAATGGTTTGGCAATAACTCTAGGTACATCCAAAATGACATGAGAGACCCTGCATCATGTCTTAAGCAAGGCTGGTCATTCACGTCTAGGTCAGTATTTTCTTAGCAGCAGCCAAGCATTTGCCTGCAGGTAAATTTTAAAATTAAAATAAGAATCAATTTTTTTTTCTAACAGGATTATTTTATTATTTTAAATTACTGTTGATTTTTAATGTAATCTTTTAAATAAAAAAATCCAATCTCTCCAGCCAATGGATCCCATGCTAGTGAACAGTTCCTGACCATTACTGGATGTAATTGTATAAGATACCAAAGAAAATCAGTAAAAACAAGGGTGATTCCAAGATGCGTTTCTTTCCTGACAGCAGAGATAAAATGAAACATAGAAGAAAGTGGAGCAGTCTAGTGATCCAAGAACTGGAAACCAGGAAAACCTGTTTAATTTTTTGACCATTAACTACTTCTCTGATCTTGGAGAAGTCCCTTCACTTCTATGACTTAGTTTCCCTATCTATAAAATGAGAACAGTAAAAAAGTTCCTATTTCACTGTAATGATGAAGATGAATTAATGCTTGAAAGGAAAAAAAATGCTACATAAAGTAAATGCTCAGAAGTATTTAGGAATTTATTACTTAAAGCTGCCACATGGAAGATCCAGGTTTATTAGAACCCTTCTATAACACACAAAAACTGCCTCAGCTGCTGGAAACCAATCCTATCATAAAAATGCTATTAAGCTATGTGTGACAGAGGGACAAGAAGAGAATTAAGAACTGGCTGGTTTTAATTCCTCCAGTCTGGTGATTCATAAAGTGGTACTTAAAAAAGGCTCCCCAAAAGGGTAACATCTGAAAAATAAGATGAAATTAGTGATGAGCAATAAGTAAAGTGCAATTCACATATCCCATCATTAATCATTACCCCAGAATTCCAGCTGAACACAAACCAAACCTTCTCCAAACTCCCCCACCATTTTAATCATCATTTTTACCACTTTTGGATTTTGACCAGGAGCAGAGGCATTAAAATACTACTAGAACAGTCACTGTATTTCTCACCCAATGGGAAGATATTTTCAAAAGTTTCATGAGAAAGCCTGTTCAAAGATGGTCCAGCCCAGTTTTCAGACAGACAATTAAGTTACATTCTGAAATTCTGAGTGTTTATCTAACATGAATCACACCTGAACTCTGAACCTTTTGAGGCTCCAACATAAGCTCTGAACATCAAAGAAATCCTTGATGCATATTTGCCAAACTGGGATTGTTCTGGAGGAAAATCTTTGTTTTCTGCACCCAGATTCAGTCCTCTCCTCTGCCCTCCTCATGAACCCTGGGGAGGTTTGGATTCAAGGTTGGTTCTCTCCATAGCTTAGGCCCCATCCCTAATGAACAAGATATCTACATATATGCTGTATATTGCAACTAGGTAATGTGCTTAATGTGTTTTGAAATGTAGTGGTTCTTTTTCTAATAAAAATAAGGAACAATTTAAGGAGAATCACTAAGGCAACAACTGCAGTGAAAAATCACTTAAAGGGACAGATTCTATCCTGCATCACAACACACACAGCCCTGGGAAGGGACTGTGAGGGAGCCAATAACAATTCCCTGATTCTTGTCCCAAGTAGGGGCACCTCTAACTTGGGACAGCTGGTTATAGTCAGTCCCTAAAGGACCATACATGATAAGATAAGGCAGAGGAGTGGCTCCCTGATTCTTAAGCTGTCCTGCCCCCAATGTAAGTGAGCACACTCGAAGCTGTTCTAACTTAGGACATCTGGCTATGGACAATATAGTGGCTGAGAACTGTCCTAGGGGAGCTCTATTCCACTCTGACCTGTCACACCCCCTATCTGTATGAAAGTGGGAGGTTGGAGCAGGAGTCAGCTTCACCAACTTTCTGCTATATTTGAGAAGACACATCTGCTGGGGATGGAGTGGGCTGAGAATCTGGCCCTGATACTTGTTATAAGTACCATATTAGGCCTTTAGACTGTATGAAGTCCAAGGTTGTGAGCAGCCTGATTTGGAAGAGCTAGAAATGTAAAGGAGAATTTCAACTTTCAAGTAAGATTCTAGCCTATTTCCCAACATTTAAGGTTCTTTGAAAAACCTATATAAACTGATCTCTAATATTGAAAGGAACAAGCAACTGGGTTGTATTTCTGCAGCAGAAAGCTGAGGGGCACTTAAAGATTTCACTCACACTCACTCACTCCCCTTTTTTGTATATAATAAGCCATCCTAAATATACCTCCCTAAAGTATTTAGGCTGTCTCTGTGCATGGTGATGTGATAATGGTGGACCAGAGTAAGCTGCAGTTGAGGAGGTGGGGGCATTGAAGTGGCAACAATGTTTAACAGATCTAGCCAGAAATTAGAAGGCTGACTCCAGTAGGAAAAAACAACACATAGGATACCTTAGTGAATGGTTAACTTTTCTGTGTATCTGATAAAAACAAATGAATATCTCATATAAGAATTGACCTCCTTATTTAAAAATAAAACCACAACATCAGTTGTTGACATATGTTATAATTCTGATCACACTTGTTAAGTAAATATACCTGTTAAGGACAAGGTGGACCAATATAGAAGGGGCAAGCTATGAGTTTTCTCAAGTCTCTACTGTTCTGAGTCTTTATGGTTACATACATGAGTCAGCTAACAAGCAATTATGGTTAAACAAAGATTTAATTCCAAAATTTTGCAACTGTTAAGATACCATTTTGCATTAACATCTGGATCAGTCGACGTCCAGAATCTATCCAAGCCTGAAGTTGATTTAGTATTTAATCATATTAATTCTAATCTCGACAATGACAAAAAATAAATATTGTCCACATGCTGAACAAGAAGAGAGAAGGAAAGAAAGCCAGCAACTTATCTGTTAAATAAAATACCAAGGATTAATAAATCACATGTTTTTATCTCTTTAGGGGAATGCTTCTAATACAAAGCAATTCCAGTAAGAGCATTCTGTGCCAAATCAAATACTAGTAATAGCAGGGAAAGAAAATTCCTGCCAGTTCCAATGTCCAAAAAAGCTTTAAAAAAATTGGAAAAATGAAAATGCTTGCCCTCTTTCCATGAAACTAAGAGTGTTAGGCATCGGGAAACATGATGTTCCCACTGATCTCCAACAACAAAGATGAATAATAGTAATTTCAAAGCATGAGAAGTCACTTGATGCATTCCACAGGGTGAAAAAATTAGCAGTGTCTTTGGTGCTGTGCAGACTGCCCTGATAGATAATCAAGTCAACTTTTTATAAGAATTTACAAGATTTTGCCTCTTGTCCAACTGAGGATAAAGCAACTTTTTCCTTACTAGAGCTGCCCTGGATGAACTGTTTTAAAATACAGAGCCTAAGGCAGTGGTTTTCAAACCGCAGGTTGCAATACTGGGTTGCGGAATGGAAGGCACTGGGTTGCAGCAGCTCTGATCAGCACTGCCGACCAGGCTGTTAAAAGTCCCATCAGTGGTGATGCCAGGCTAAGGCAAGCTAGTCCCTACCTGTTCCGACACCGCACTGCACCCTGGAAGCAGCCAGCAGCAGATCCGGCTCCTAGGCGGGGGGCCATGGGGCTCCGCATGCTGCCTCGAGCACTGGCCAATGGGAGCCTGGGGGACGGGGGTGCTGCGGGTGAGAGCCGCGCGGAGCCGCCTGCGTACCTTCGCCTAGGAGCCGGACCTGCTGCTGGCCTCTTCCAGGGTGCAGCACGGTCCGCGATGCCAGGACAGGCAGGAAGCCTGCCTTAGCAGTCCCGCTGCACTGCTGACTGGGAACTGCCTGAGGTAAGCCCATGCCCCAACACCACGCCTCAATCCCCTGCTCCAGCCCTGAGTTCCCCCCAAAACCCAGAGCCTCTTCCTGCACCCCAAACCCCTCATCCCCAGCCCCACTCTAGAGCCTGCACCCCATCCCAGAGCCCTAACCCTCTCTTGTACCCAACCCCCGCCACAACCCTGAGCCCCCGCACACCCAAAGTCCCCTCCTGTACCCCAAACCCCTTATCGCTGGCCCCACCCCAGAGCCTGCAACCCCAGCCCAGAGCCCTTTCCCCCTTCCACTCCCCACCCCCCGACCCCAGCCCAGAGCCCCCTCCCACACCCTGAACCCCTCATTCCTGTCCCAACCCCACAGCCCTCACATCTGCATCACAACCATCTGCCCCAGCCCTGAGCCCCTCCTACACTCCAAACCCCCCATCCCCAGCTCCACTGGGTCATGGGCATCAGCAATTTTCTTCAACTGAATTGCCAGAAAAAAAGTTTGAAAACCACTAGCCTAAGGTATATCTACAGTGCAACAAAACAAAACACCAGCAGCTGGCCTGTGTCGGCTGACTCAGGCTCAAGGGGCTCAAGCTGCAGGGCTATAAAATTTAAGCATATATGTTCAGGCTCAGGCTGGGTCCCAAAGCCTGGGCTCTAGCCCAAGCCCAAAAGTCTACAATGCAATTTTATAACTCCGTAGCCCAAGCCCCACGAGCCCAAGTCGGCTGATACAGGCCAGCCATTGGTGTTTTATTGCAGTGTAGACAAACCTTGACAGACTTTTCATATTTTTGACTTGGAAAGCACCCAACAGTTGTTGATGGAAGAATGCCAGCTTATCTAGATCCCGCATTTTAAAAACATAGAATTCAGTAAGTGAAGCTCATTAGGTCCATAGATACAGGATAAAAATAAAATGTATAGTAAAACTGTGGGGCAAAATACTAAGCAAAGCTGAATCCATCATTAACTGAAGGGAACACTGCAGTTTTCATATAACAAAACTTTAGAAAGCCTGGAAATTTAAAGTTAACACAACGACAAAAAACCCAACAAACAGAAAACATGGAAATGCACAGTAAAGGTCACCCAGCTAACCATAATTCTGTCTCCATACGTTGCCACCCTTACAATCTGCAAACCCATTGCACCTTGCATAAAAAGAGATATTTTTATGAAGAAAAACTTCTTTACGTTCTTACCACGATAACAGCCTTTATGTCTGGATGTTTCAAATCCTTCTAAATCCGACTTTACTTACCTGTGGAGTTAAGGACTCTAGAGTATGTGGCTTTGGTTTTGTACACACCTGTAGAACTTCCCCAGCACTTTGGACCTCAGGTGTATAATCTACTTAATATTTTGTCTGCTACTTAAAAGCTGCATAGCCACCGATTTCATAGCTACATGTCTGTGCTAAGGTCTTGCCTTCACTGCACTGTTTGCTTGAGCTATAACTTGACTATTGCCCCTAAACCAAATTCTGTCCACATACAAAAATCTTTAGTTAAATGGTGCTTTAATCCTGCAAACTAGCCTGTCAGGGGGGAATGGATTGCAGCTCCTGAGCTGAAGGTAATAATGCAGGGGGATGTAACAGTTCATATTACAACTCATCAACTGCTAATCGAATCACTCAGGGCTGTTAATCAAATCACTCTGTGTAGTTCACCTGTTGTTTCAGCATGGTCAAGCAAACTCCTTTCTCACTGGAATTGGCTTAGTGACAGCAGAGTGGCTCAGATGGAGTAACATGAGGGAACTAATTTAATAACACAATATAACAACACTAACATTTGAAATCTGTACATTCTTGGGAAATGTTCCAAATTATTGTACTGAATATGGTAATTTCTCATGAAGAGATGTAAGACACTGTTTTTCCGGCTTTAAAGAAAGGAGAAGTTTCTCCCAAGATGTAGCTGATAGTATTCTGCTTCTCTATTGACCCTCACCAATCATGGGGAGCAAGCTACTAGGCTAGAGGATATTTACAGTGGATTTATTTGTGGACAGCTGGATGGTTCCTCTTTCCTCCAAAGATCAAATCCAACTGATGTGCTCTTTACCCATCCACACTCCACCCCAGACCATGACTTTCTCCTGCTTCCCCAAACAGACCCTCATCACTCAATACAGTTCCCTACCTGTCACTCTCCCATTATGGCTGTCTGCATCAGGGGTCACATGGGTTTTATAGGTATCAGAGGGGTAGCCGTGTTAGTCTGGATC